>NW_027472589.1:3600000-4200000 GCF_030347505.1 Rhynchophorus ferrugineus | reverse complement strand
TTTTATTGGCGTGGCCACTGAGAAGAAAATGGGCTTCATCGCTCATTATCAATTTAGACGAAAAATCTTCAATTTCACCACATAGCTTTCAGATACTATATGCTTCTTGTGACGTATATTTGTCCATAATAAAATTTGGACGTCTACACAACACAATGGTTAAAGCGAATCTGAGCTAAATGTCACGTAACCAAGATGGCACGCAATCAAAATGGCAGTGGGACTTTTGCCCCACCCTATATGTACATTATTTTTTGATATTATTAATATTTTAAACGAATTCACTTTATCTATCAATATATTCAGTATAATAGCTGACGTTACGGACTTGTTTGTCCTTATTATTATTATCAACTAGTCCTGATTAGTTATACGTAAATATGATCCAAATTTAGAATCTTTGAAGGCATATAAAAAATAAGGAAAATAAACGAAAGAAAAACAAGCGTGGTAGAAGAGAAGTATTGGGACTGTTCAGGATATCAGAGAGATAACTTAGTGAACTTAATGAAGGAGAGCCAATTCATTCACTATTCATATATCAAGTTTATATTCGAGTAAAATCGATGATAGTTCTGGTATTTCATTCTATATATTATATTGTAACTGTAATAATTATTATTATAATATACGCAGCTAAGATACAGTTACTTTTATTTCAAATAAAATATTGAATACCCAAGGAATTCATTGATATCTATGTGCTCTATGTGATCTATGTGCGCTTAAATCTTTAAAACTACGCAACGGATTTTGATGCGGTTTTTTTCAATAGATAGAGTGATTCAAGAGGAAGGTTTATATATGTATAATACATGCATAATATACTAAGGCAACATTGCTAATTTTAGAGGTTTCTAACGTGATGTCGTAAATTAACCTATTTTTTTAGGCTTATTTAGCAATTAGCAAAAACGCTGCCTAACCCTACGAGTTAGATCAAATTAATGTAGTACAGTATTGTACAACATAAAAAGGTCTACAAAAAAGTCCGCGATGGTATATGTTTATCTTTTAGGGATAACCCACATTAACCATTTTTATTGTTTACTTTTTACGTGAGAAAATAGCTTATTTACGAAGCTATTTTAAGCAATACGGCATTAATCCTTATCGAATTAAGTACCTTAAATACATTGTGCAATTAATATAGATCAATATGGTTCCTTACAGCATGTAAATTAAACAAATATTTTCGGAGATATTACAAATTTAAAATTTGCGTTTAAAAATGTGTAAGGTAATAAAAATTGTATGATTTTAGATATTCCAAAGATAGCAGGAAATCTTCATAGTAAGTATAGGGGAAGCGGAATTGTTTTACTCCAAATTTAATGCGTGCAGGCCAAGGGCAGTAATGAATGAACCAAAAATACTGGATCGATTTTAATCATGTTTTCATTGAGTGACATAGGCATATATATTTTATGCCCGTGCAAAGTCGGAGCGGGCCGCTATGTTTTTATATACAACGTTCATATTTTTTCTGTAGTGTATTTAATTTAGTATCAGCATTGCACCCGTGCGAAGCCGGGGCGGGTCGCTAGTATATATATATCACTACATAGTATAAAACAAAGTCGCCTTTTCTGTCTCTATATCCCTATATATATATATATATATATATATATATATATATATATATATATATATATATATATATATATATATATATATATATATATATATATATATATATATATATATATATATGAAAGAATATTATGAAATTTTTACCAAAGATAGTTTTTATATAGAGTTTAGTATGTATTTTTTAATAAATCAAATCCCCACATTAATTTATCATCGACGACGGGGTCCCGGGGGGAGGGGGGAACAACAGCGGGGAGAAGAAAGACGTGGCCATTGGCCGGCGTTCGTTTTCCTCCACGATTAATTTTCCTGAGAAAATCGACGAGGGAGAGACTGCGATTGGCGAGACAAAAGAGGCGGCGTGATACGCGCTAATGAAGGAGCGTTTAATTAAAACGGAACGGAGGCGGTGAGGGGGGGAGCGGCGGGAGCCGAGAGGCGTGCGCAGCTCATCCTGGAAGGGGTTGGATCCGCTGCGAGGACTGGTGAAGATTCATCACGTGATTCCTCCTAGCCAGTCAATCAACAAGACATAAACAAGTGATATTTTTTGAGCGAAATTCAGCTCTTCTGTATATGTCTTCCATGTCCCAATATGTTTCTGATCTGAGGCATCGATAGCCTCACTATTTACAGATCTATATGGCATCTGGATAGTACTAATCTTCAAGCTATAATGGCTCTAGTAAAACAAGTTTTATTATCTTTCAAACTGGGAAATCCATGCATGGGAAAGATTTTTTTATTATAAATTACACTGTGCTACACAATTTTTCTATCAAAATTTTTTTATACATGCGTCGTCGAGATGTTTAATGTATTGTCTGCCGCGATTTGTAAATTCGTTTTAGAATCAAACGATATTTTCCTTCTCATTTTAATCTAGTTAAATAGAGATACAATGCTGTCTGATTAGTTCGAGCACGTAAACGAATGAGCCTATCAAAGTCGCCCGGTTGTCAGACGTACGCAAAATTCTTGAAAGCCATAATGATAAGAGGCTACTGTAGTTTTTAGTTGTACCATAATGTTAAAATAAATTATATTTGATAACATTTTTGTTCAATTATTTTATTTAGATTAGAATTTTGTCGTATGTCAAAGCCAAACTGACCTAAAACTCAGGGTTGGTGAGCAATATGGCGACGTTTCGATGTCACAAATTTAAATGACGTATGTACATAATAACTTTGAACAGATTATATACGCGTTGTCCCAAATAACGTCATTTGAATGGAAACAACTGTTATATTCTTGAAAGTTAAGATAAGTTTTTTATATGATATATAAATTGTGCTAAAGAATTACACGGGCAGTGCTGAGAAATTATATTTAATGCATTATATATTCTAATTGCGGTTTGATCATAGTGTCCGGTAGTTAGTCAGAAAATAAATTTCCGAACGTATCATATTGATGACCGTAACAGTAACACTTTGTATGAGGAAACATAATTGTTTTGACTATTTGCCTATTTTCTCACCATATAAACATTCCCTGGAGTCCCACTAATATTTTAAAACCAAAATTAGCCAAATCGGTGCAACCGTTCTCGAGTTTTAGCGAAACTAACGAACACCAATTCATTTTTATCTATATAGACCGAAAAACTGTAATTTATTTTTCTTATCATGTTGTAATTAGTTAAGACTACAGTTGGGAACATTCGACTGAAATCGACTATCGACTGTTTAGTAATTAATTACTTTTTACTATCGACTGTTTCAGTTCACTGTTTTCAGTTGCTATTTTGGGTCAGACTGATTTTATTACTATTTACTATAGACTGTGTCAGTCGTGTACTTTTAGTTACTATTTTGGGTTCTACTGGTTTGTTCGACTGATCTTTAACATTCTGGCTGTCGTCCTAGCCGCGACCTTGACAAAAATATGCCGAATTTATGCTTAAATAGATTTATATGTAATATATATAGTTTTATGATTTTTTTGGTAGTTTGCTTGCAAATAACAATATATTGTATATCAACACAGAAGCATTTTAGAAAGCAGAACCATTTTTAATAGGTTAAAAGGTTTGATCGATTGAAGATTGAAGATTTGATAATTGAATCGATTCCAAAGGATTTGAAGAAGTTTTTACAGAAGCAGTTAAATTTCAAAAAAGTATTAACCGTAAAAAGGTGATAGACTATATTCAATATTTATACTAGATATTTCTAAAAAAAGAAATTTTCTGATAGGAAAACTCTTCTTTAATATGCAACAATTTATTTTCTTGGCAATTAAAAAATACAAGAAAATAGTGATGGCTGCGACACTTTTTAGTTACGATTTATCTTATCAGCAGATAAGGCAGAGAAATCTTTTTTAGAAACTATTTTTATTATTTTATACTTTTCAGTAGAATGATGCGTTCAGCTAAACATTATATCGTTTGAGAATATTTTGAAAGAGAATCCTCAATTTCTGCTGTCTGCAATCATCGATTTAAAGAGATATATTCCATCCTAACTTCAAAAAATACAAATACAATAGTACAATTCGAAATTCAAGACACAAATACTGACGAAGAATGTATTTCGCCTGAAGACATTTGGATAAAGAACTAGAAATAAATACACCAGGTGCTACAACTTCACAAATTAAGCAGTACTTTGAAATGCCACTTATTGGGCGTTTAGAAAACCCATTAGATTTTTGGCATGCTCATAAAATGATATTATTTGAGTTATATCAGTTATATATATTCCGCTATACCGGCAACATCTATCCCCTTGGAATAAGTTTTTTTTTAATCTGGCCAAATTATTAACAATCTCATCACGGGAGAAAAGCTGAACATATTATATTTTTGAATAGTGCTTAAAAAATATTTCCGTTCAATAATAAATAAAGCTGCCGGCTTGGTGGCGCAGTGGTAAAGGCGATGGGACCGTCCTCTAACTGTTGCGATAGCCGCGTGTTCGAATCCTGCTGGGGCATGGTCGTAAATGTATGTTTGTGATTGTTTAAAATTTGTGAATGTTCTAGGCAAGCGTATAAAATCCGACAAGGAAAACGATCCCAGTCACGCCAGTAATCAGGCTGGGTAAGACCGGATGTCTTCTGGTATGATTTCTAAAGTTGGTCACTCGCCAGTCGGTAGGCTTAATGCTGAGGACCGGGGTTCGGAGCCCACGTTAAACTTTAGGCCCAGTCCAGATAAACCCATAGTTGGTAAAAGGAGACTTTAAAATATATAAAAAATAAATAAATAAGGCATTTATTTTATTTAAAAAAAGCTCTAGTAGTTATTGTAATGTTATTATCATTTTTAATTATGTCATAGATTAGTTTTTTTCTATGATTCCTTTCTATTCCTTTTTACAGATCCACAGAACATTCAAATATAAAAGTAATTCTAATTCCTTTAAAATGAAATTATTCATTGCATGTTTATAATATTCAGTAATTATTTTTTTCCTTTTCTTTTTTAAAGTTAGTACGTGAGGGAATACGTACATCTTCGTCTCGCTTATACTATCGTTGGAAAATATAAGCACATATAAAATTAACTGATCCAAGCAATTATCTCCGTCCTTGTCTCTCTCACTATTTATACAGGAAAGGATTAGTACATCACGAATGGAAAAAAACAATCGAACCGTGCATTTGAATGAAAATATTAATTACTAGTTTTTGCTAGTATTTTCAGTGGCTATTTTTTTGACTCCGTCGATAGTTGCCAACGCTAGTTAAGACTAATAGAAATTAATATTATTAGCAAAAAAATTGATGTACGAAAAAATATTTAAAATTTGCAATTTCTTTCACGGAGTTATATATATTATATAATATATATATTATATTGGACCGGAATAACGAAATAAGGGGGGGGGAGTTCGTCGTTACACTAATTCCGAAGCGTATTCGCTGGCGTCGCTGCGGTCGCTGCTCCGGGCCCCGAGCGCCAAAGCGCAGAAATGACGTACTGAAATTATACTACGGCGGGTATGGGTTCGATCTCTATGGAAATTAGCGCTGAAATTGAAGTTTGAACTTATAATAGTTATTACTGACCATTATTGGTTCTCACGAACATCACGAACCATTAGCAGTTGGCAATTTCGCCCCGCCATCGTCTAGATTTCGGACCGTTTGTGACCGGAGGGTTGAGAGAGCGGTTAAGAGAGGTCGGTCCTTCAAGCGCCTTCGTCACAATTTCGCAATTTTTCTCTTAATTGGCCGGCCGGGTTCTTTTTTTTTTTTTCTTTCGCTTGCCTTATTTCGCCGACCGCAATTGTTTAATAAGTGCTCATCATCAGGTCTCGTCTGGTCGGCCTTTATTATCGGGTATCGGTCCGGATTTATTAGCGATTTTCGAGAAATCGAACCACTGTGGGTCCTATTTCACCATTCTTGGCCAATATTATGTCCCTATTAATGGCAAAATTCTTTAAAAAGTTTTAACTAACATGTAGGAGGGTTTAATTGTATATACATATATATATATATATATATATATATATATATATATATATATATATATATATATATATATATATATATATATGTATAAATTGGTGTTCGTTAGTCTCATTAAACTCGAGAATTGGACAGATTTGCTTAATTTTTTTGATCTTCTGACTAAGCCATATCATAATCTAGGAGCTGGAGAATCTCAACAAGGACGTGCTGGCGAAGCTTCTGCTCGTGCCTTTTGGTTATACTCCTTGATAAGGATTACTCCTCAATAGTTTTTATACCTTCGGATCCTTATGCAGATTGCCATTACACCACCATAGAGCATCAACAATATCTCGCAGAACCTTGTTTTAGACTCTTTGTATAATATTTCTATTGCTTTGCCTGATACAACCTCAGAGTTGAAGTCGACACCATGATATGAAGTCCACACTGGTATTTGGCCTGTACTGACAGGGCCGAATATCTACTCAAAATAACAACTAGTACATTTTTGGTACTTCAGCTTAAGTTCTTCGCATTTTTTCTTAACATGTGGCTTTCACCTCAATTTAACATCAAGGGTCATACCAAAATTATATATACTGACTTATATTTAATTCTTTTGTTGATGAAATCTATACACTGATTTATTTTGATTCACTTTAATGCACTATTTTTCTATTCAGCATTGTATTTCGACAATAGCTATTTATAAGTTTTAGGTAACTTTTCAGTGCTGTTATCTCCGATCCAAACTTGTGTCATCTGCAAATGTAGCATAATATTTTTACTGAATGTAGGCAAGTCCCGAATGTACTGCACATCAAATACTGGTCGCAATTCACTTCCCAGTAGCACACCTGCCTGCAGGGGAAGTCTTTCCATACAAATTGCCATTGTTCACTAAGCTTCTTCGTATTTAACTCTAAACATCTTCGCCAGACCAGAGACCAGTTTAAGAGTTCAAAGTATTGCTTGGATAACATTTTATGGTTTATACATGACTCCTTTATGGCAGACTTTATAGAAGGCTTGTTCTACGTCCAAGAATATAACTGAGCAAACTTTTTCTCTTCGTACATTTTTTCAATAATATTTATAATTCTGTCTACCTGGTCAACTGTTGGATGTTAGTTCATAAAACCAAACTGTTATTAGGTTTTTTGTACGATTAGTTTTAGCCTTTTTAACAAGAGTTATTCAAATACTTTAGGCGTTAGTAGTAAAAACTGCATTAATAAAATCAGTGAGTTTTATAGTTGCCTTCTTTGGTAAAGTAAATGATTAGAAAGAAATTTGACTCGGGATTTCTTCTATTTACTGTAAATGATCAGTTGGTAGTAGTTAAAATAATACTGTAAATAGATAAATATCTTCTTATCTTCTTGTCGCAATTGTTTAACAGGTACTCATCACCAGGTTTCGTCAAGTTGGCCTTGATTATCGGGTATCGGTCCGAATTATCAACGGTTTTCGAGAAACCGAACAGAACGGTTGAATTTTTAATCTAATTAAAAGCTATCGGGATTGGAACGGTGCGAAATGTCATCGGAACGGTTAGCGCAGTTTTTCATCGGTCCCTTATTAAACCGGCGCGTATCAAAACAGAAAAATCGGACGTTAAACCAAGATTTTACTATACAGTCGGCATAATTATATCGCTCCCAGTCCCACTGCTATAATAAAATACATAATTATTAGTAACCCGAGTTGTCCTTTTTTTTACTGCCTCTTTAGTAGTTCAGTGATAATTAGTGAGACTTCGGGGAAAAAAACGAACTCGGATATGGTCGATCTGCACCAAGACGTGAGCCCTTGTCTGTATAATTGAAGGCGCGACCACCAAAACGTTTTAAAAGTGCATATTTATAATTGTTGAAGTGTTGTCAAATTGTGTGAATTGTATTAATAAATACTATTAACAAAGTTTTTCAAATTCTTTAGATTGTACTTCATTTGGGGTCTATTCAGATTAAGAAAGATGCTGCATTTTTGATGTCAATGGAAAAGAAGGGTCTGAACTACCTAAAAAATTCGAAAGCAATGAAATACAAGACTTATTGGACGAAAATACTGCTCAAACACTTAATTAAAGAAGTGTCAGACAGCGCTTGGCAATTGATAAAGCAACTCTAACTAGACGTTTGCTTGCAATGAGAAACTTCCAAACCGAAAGAAAACTGCTACCACATAAATTATTTGAAAATCCCTTTTCTGACTACAATAGATGCGTTTGAGCCGTGCATTGCCCGAAAAACGAACGGAGTATGAGCAAAAACACTATAAGCTTATTCGTCAGAATGACAACGCACGACCACATGTTGCAAAACGCATGAAAATATATTGGAAAGGTTATAAAATGGTAAGTACTACTAGACTTCCTCTGATTACTACTTGTTCCGGTATATGAGTGACTTGTCTGAGCAGCGCTTCAGTTCTTATGAAGATACCAATAAAGAGGCCGACTCTTGGATAGCCTCAAAGCATACATCGTTCTTTCGAGATGGAATCCGTAAATTGCTGGAAAGATGGGGAAGAAAGTAGCGGCTATCGATGCACAATACTTTTAATAAAATACATTGTATCGATTTTTGCAATAAAGCTTCAAATTTAGAGAAAAAACCTTAAAATTAGATACCGCGAGACTAAAACAGCAAGTTTTGAAAAATCCTCTTTAGGGCATACCCTTAAAGAATTAACCTTTGGAAATATAAAAATAAAAATCGGTTATTGATTCTTCAAAACATTGATTGATTGATTGATTGATTGATTCAAAACATGATTCTTGACCGTTTCAATAGCTTCTTCGGGCGATGAAAATCGTTGACCACGCAGTTTATTCTTCACGGATGGGAACAAAAAGAAGTCAATGGGTGCCAAATCAGGGCTGTACGACGGATGATCCATCAATTCGATGATTCGATTCAATTTTTGAGTGCTCAAATAGTCTCTTGTTTGGGCCGATGTGTGAGAGCTCGCATTGTCATGATGAACAACAATCCGACGTCTCTTGTTGATTTTCCTCATTTCACCGAAGACTTCTTGCAAACAAATGGTTGTATACCAATCATAATTTACTGTTATGCGATCCTCTAGAGGCACTGTTGCAATATGACCAGTTTTCCCGAAGAAACAAGCCACCATTTTCTTTGGAGTGCTTCGTGCGCGAACAACTTTTGTTAGATTTGATTCATCTTGGAACACCCATACAGTCGACTGCTGCTTACTTTCGGGCTCATACGAAAACTTAAACATTTCTTTACACCAATCGGCACGAGCTCTTTTTTGAGCGATTGTCGAATTATGTGGGATCCAATGCGAACATAACTTTCGCACAGCTAAGCGTTCATGTAAAATCTAATATATGCCGGTGGAACTAATGCTTAGGAATGGATCAATCCCATAATAGGTGACATGACGATCTTGCTTAATTATTTCGCACGCAGCATCGATGTTTTCTTGCACAAGAGCCGATTTTGGACAACCTTCGCGAAACTCGTCGGACAGCGAACTACGGCCACGATTGAATTCACTAAACCAGCTATAAACAGTGGTTTTTAGACGGAGCTTCATCACCAAAAGTGAAATTAAGTGGATTGATGCACTCTTGTGAAAATCAACGTCGTTATCAAAATCGTTAAAAATGATCGCACGAAAATATTCACGATTCAGTTCCATTTTTTGCCGAGACGAAACGTCCAACTAAATATAAAATAAACAAATAGCATCCATGCGACAAAATGTTCTGAGTACGTATATCGTTAAAAATGCCTCAAACTTTACGATGAAACCGTCAGATGGACTCACATGACAGCAGTGTTGACAAGAACAGGCAAAAAATGCGAATCTAAAACGATATTGGTGCGGTCCAACCTCCTCCCTCTCGAACATACACCACTTTTTCGCGAACGCCGAGATAAATAAGAAAATTATTAGAATTAGCGGCATCTCCCAGAGCGAATTCCGCCATTATTAATTCGAAATTAACCAATAAAATGCTTATCTTAGAGGACGCGGCCGTTTTAATGGTACGGCCTGCGCGAGAACGTTTGTTGGGCCTCGGTCGCGACGGGTCGCCCCATATGCCCGGCCGTTTTGCCGCTTCCGAACTCGATCCCCGACCAAATTAACTACGATATAATTGAAAACATTCTTATTAGGCAGGAGGATCGTTCCATTTTCTTAATCGCGGCGGACCGGAGGCGCGAAAGGGATCGCGCAGGATGATGTCGCGTTACGACTCGGACGCGTAAACCAGAAGGACGCTGTTTCTTAACTAGATGAGACTCTTAACTAGGTAGATATACAAATATAGTATATCTAAAGTAGCAGTGAACTCACGTCATCAAGATGTATACTGTGTTGCCTATTGCAGTTTGTAAATTCGTTTTAACACCAAACAATATTCCACTTTTTTATTGTTATTTTATTCCTCATTAAAAAGAGATACAATGCTCTCTGAAACCTTCGAGCACGTAATCGAGTCTACAAAAGTCATTCAGTTGTTAAATGTCTTCAAACGTATCCTCTGTGTCGTCCTATAAGCCTCTTATCCGTGATCTCTAAAATTTTCGAAAAACTATACATTAAAAGACTCAAAATAATCGCAGAGAAGAGAATTATTATTCCAGACCAACAATTTGGCTTCCCTAATAAACACGGAACAACAGAACAAATACATAATACAGCTGTTATTGTGAAAAAAATGGACAAAAAGGAATTTCGCGTGTTGATAAAAAATACAGTTGAAACAAAAACTTGGCTTGATGCCGAGTTTCGGGACACTGCCCCAAGAAAACCAACCATCAAGGATTGGTATGCTAAATTTAGACGTGGTGAAATGAGCACCGAAGACGGTGAATACAGTGGACACCCAAAAGAGGTTGTTACCGACCGAAAACATTAAAAAAATCAACAAAATGATTTTGAGTGACCGTAAATTGAAATTGAATGAAATAGTAGACACTATAAAGATATCAACTGAACGTGTACATCATATCATTCACGAATCTTTAGGTATGAGAGAGCTCTGTGCAAAGTGGGTGCCGCACGAGCTCACTTTTGACCAAAAACAACGACGAGTTGATAATTCAGAGCAGTGTTTGATGATGATCAAGCGTAATAAACCCGCCTTTTTGCGTCGACATGTGACAATGGATCAAACATGGCTCCATCATTTCACTCCAAAGTCCAATCAACAGTCATCCGAGTGGACTGCACACGATGAACCCACTCCAAAGCGTTGGAAAACGCAACAGTCGGCTGGCAAGGTTATGGCGTCTGTATTTTAGGATGCACATGGAATAATTCCCATTGAGTACCTTGAAAAAGGAAGGACCATCAACAGCGACTATTATATAACGTTATTGGACCGTTTGAAGGAGGAAATCGCAGAAAACGGCCGCATTTAAGAAACAGAAAGTGCTGCTTCACCAAGATCATGCACGGTGTCAAAAATCCAAGAATTGGGCTTCGAATTGCTTCCTCATCCACCGTATTCTCCAGATCTGGCCCCCAGCGACTGATTTCCTGTTCTCAGATCTCAAAAGAATGCTCGCTGGGAAGAAATTTTCGTCGAATGAAGAGGTGATCGTCGAAACTGAGGCCTATTTTCAAGCAAAGGACAAATCGTACTACAAAAATGATATGGAAAAGGTGGAGGGTCGCTATAATCCGTGTATCACCCTTGAAGGGAATTATGTTGAATAAAAAAAAACTAATGTTGCCAGAAAAATGTGTTTTACTATGGTAGGCCGGGGACTTTTCAATTGACCAGTTATAAAAGACCGATAGTGTCTTATTTTAAAAATATAACACTATCAATATTTTTTTCACTCCAACATCCCAATAAATTTTCAACGGAAGATTCTTTTGATGCCACGCGGGGAAGAGGGAAACCTCAAAACAAAAGTTCGATACGCTCCTCAAAAATTCTAGATTTTTATATCGAAATTTTTACGCCTCACTCCTAATTTTTGCAAAACAAAATTTAATGACCGATGGGGCGATATCTCAAAACAAAAGTTCGATATCTTAAATGGAAACTTTCATATTAAAATCAGCGACAGACCACCCGCACCATAGCCGCGAAAGATACATTTCACCTAGCGCACCTGCCACCTCCCCGTCAAAGGGGATAACTAACCCACAATCAGCCCGACCTTCCTCCACACCCCGTCCGTTGCCCCACCGCTGCCGCCGCCTCCACCATCCCGACCCGATATTAATCCATTCCAAGGAGGGATATAAACCGGGTTCCGGCCGAGCTCTCAGCTTAATTACATTCGCCCGGCGCCGTGGCACGTTTTTAATTTTTACGATTCGGCAAATGAAAGTGGACGCGGCGGCGACGCCGACTGACAAAAAAACCATACGAATCCCGGAACGCCGTACGACCCGACTGGGAATCGTCCGGGACGTTTCGGGGGAGGGCATTTTATTCCGTTAAGTGCTGATTTAAATGCGATGGCGTTTTTACTGCCGATCCGTGCACGTCCCGGATTGTCCTGCGGGGGGAGGGGTGGGCCGGTTTCAGGGTATCGGATTTCGAGTATGACATTATTCCGGGGAAAATCGGGACAATCGATACGGGACCCGAACTACTCTGAAAACTGAGCAAGACCTAACGAAAATGGAACTAAAATCAAATCACACATTCAATATTAAGTAACAAGTCAATTGAAAAGTCCAAACTTTTCGATGCCATTTTTGTAGTGCCATTTGTCCTTTGCTTCAAAATAGGCCTCAGTTTCATTGATCACCTCTTCATTCGACGAAAATTTCTTCCCGGCGAGCATTCTTTTGAGATCTGAGAAGAGGAAATAGTCGCTGAGGGCCAGATCTGGAGAATACGGTGGATGAGGAAGCAATTCGAAGTCCAATTCATGGATTTTGACAGGATACATTGTCTTGCTGAAGCAGCATTTTCTTTTTCTTCAAATGCGGCTGTTGTCCTTCAAACGGTCCAATAACGCTATGTAATAGTCGCTGTTAATGGTCCTTCCTCTTAGCTAATGAAAATTATTCCATACGCATCCCAAAATACAGACTCTATAACCTTGCCAGCCGACTGTTGCGTTTTCCCACGCTTTGGAGCGGGTTCATCGTGTGCAGTCCACTCGCATGACTATCGATTGGACCTCGAAGTGCAATGATAGAGCCATGTTTGATCCATTGTCAGATATCGATGGAAAAACTCAGATTTATTACGCTTGATCATCTTCAAACACTGCTCCGGATCATCAACTCGTCGTTATTTTTGGTAAAAAGTGAGCTCGTGCGGCACCTTGCACAGAGCTTTCTCATACCCAAATATTCGTGAATGATACGATGTAAACGTTCCGTTGACATCTTTAGGGTGTCTGCTATTTCATTCAGTTTCAATTTACGGTCATTCAAAATCATTTTGTGGATTTTTTAAATGTTTTCGTCGGTAACAACCTCTTTTGGGCGTCCACTGCGTTCACCGTCTTCGGTGCTCATTTCACCACGTCTAAACTTAACATACCAATCCTTGATGGTTTATTTTCCCGGGGCAGTGTCCGAAAACTCGGCATCAAGCCAAGTTTTCGCTTTAACTGTATTTTTTCCCTTCAAAAAGCAATATTTTATCAACACGCGAAATTCTTTTTTATCTATTTTTTCACACTAACAAATGTTGCTGCACTCAAAATGCTATAATTCACAAACTAATAATCCGACAGCTGTCAAATTAATACTCGTGTCTTTTGAGGGTTAGAGCTAACTAAAAAAAATATGGATTTAATTCTAGTAGGGCCATCTATCTATGTGTCGGCCGGGGACTTTTCACTGACCTGTTATATAAAATGATTTATCTATTTTATTTATTTGAATTACCAAATCACAACAACGTGGATGTAAAACAGCTATTAGAAAAGATACGTACTGTTGAAAACTAATGTAAGAATTTTAATAATGAGGTTCATACTTTCTAAGGTACCTCCAGTGTATATAAATGAAAAATCTATAACCAAATCTAATTTTTAACGTAAAATCAAATTCAATATCGCGTTATTACGATATTAGTTAAAAATTAAAGTTAACCAGACGAGTTACAAGTTCTTCCACCAATAGTTATAATTTGGTGAAGGTTCCTCCAGTATTTATATATAAAAAAATCTATAATCAAAGCTATTTTTAACGTAAAATCAAATTCAATATCGCGTTATTACGATATAAGAAGAGTTATAGCAAATAACTTTGAAAAATTAAAGTTAACCAGACGAGTTACAAGTCCTTCCACCAATAGTTATAATTTGGTGAAGGTTCCTCCAGTATTTATATATGAAAAATCTATACTCAAAACCAATTTTTAACGTAAATTCGTATTTATATCGCGTTACTACGGTGTAAGAGTTATAGTAAATGACTTTGAACAATGAAGGTTAACCATGCGAGTTACAGGTTCTCCCACCAACAGTTATATTTTGGTGAAGGCTCCTCCAGTGTTTATATATGACAAATCTATATTCGAAGCTAATTTTTAGCGTAAATTTGAATGCAATATCACGTTATTACAATATAATAACTGTTATAGTAAATTACCTTGAAAAATAAAGATTAACCAGACAAGTTATAGGTCCTTCAACCAATACTTATAGTTTGGTGAAGGTTCCTCCGGTATTTACATATGTGGAATATATGCTTAAAACTAATTTTTAATGAAATTTCGAATTCAGTATGACGTTATCATAATATAAGAAGTATTATAGTAAACTACTTTGGTAAATAAATGTTGACCACGCAAGTTACATATTCTCCAACCAATAATTATATATTGACGAAGGCTCCTCTTAGTTGATTGAGAAATATATAGTTAAAGCTAATTTTTAATGAAATTTAAAGATAGTAAATAGATTGTTCACGTTCTAAATATGCGATAGCTCTACGTTTTAACAATTTCAACTGAAGGACTGTGAATGAATGAATGGAAATCATTATTTATCAATACTTTTATTTGATTCATAATATTATATTTTCGAGAGTCCGCCCTGGACATACTATAAGGTAATCCAATCTTTTCAATAATAATCACGGACATTGTTTATTTCTACACATTCTTCGAAAATTCTTGATGATAACTATTGGTAAATAACACAGGAATGTTGCTTGTACTTTTTACGATTTTTTCGAGTTCATTCTCACGACCGATACGCTTCTGCCGGGGCCATTCAATCATTTTCAATATGAAATTTTTATGTATTGATCGCCGTGCGCTGTTTTTTAACTCACCGGCAGCGTCGATGAGAAGGACCGACGCCCGCGACGGAACGAGACGCCCGCCAACCCCTCCCCACCTTTTACCTAACGTCCTTGCCGTCCCCGTCCCCCGCCCACGCCCCTCGCCATCCCCCCTGACTCTCCGCCGATGACGGTCCCGCACCGTCCTTTTTAATTAAATCGATAATAAGAAGATTTCGGCAGAGCGAGGGGGGGACGGGCCGGGGAGAGGGGCAGGGGGTCGGTTCGGTCCGTCCGGCCTTTGAAGGTGGGGAATTGATGGTTTTTAATGGGCAATTTGGCGTGGATGGTAATTTAAAATGAATAAAGGGGAGCTGGGGCGGCGGTGAAGGGAGGAGGGGGTGATTTTAAAGAGATTTCCTGAGTAGGCTTTTGTCTCCGATATCTAGCCGAAAGTATCTTTCGGATTTTGTTTATATATGGACGCATCGTTATCAAAATCATCGAAATACAGTTAGTTAAATCATAAACAGATCAGATCAAGCGCTTTTACGGTGATGCTGCTCCGTCATATCCTGTCAAAACTGTCGGTTTTGGTCTCAGTGATTTAATACTGGTAATTTTGATATCAATGACAAAAAACGACTTGGAGAACCGAGCAAATTCGAAGACAAATAATTCTAAGACTTATTGGACGATAACCTAGCTCAACATCTCAAATAACTTTCAGTCAGTTTAGCAATTGATGTCATCAAGATGTTTCATTTATTGCCTGCTGCAATTTGTAAATTCGTTTTAATATCGGACATTATTTTCCTTCTCATTTTTACGTGTTCGAGTAAACGAATGAGCCTGTCAAAGTCGTCCGGTTGCCAGACGTATGCAAAATTCTTGAAACTAATAGTCATAAGAGGTTATAACTCTAACCTATTAACTTTGTTGCTGTAAAATTAACTGTAGTTTTTAGATGTACCATAGTGTTAAAATAAGTTATATTTGATAACAATTTTGTTTAATTATTTTATTTAGATTATAATTTTGTTGTGTTAAAGCAACACTGAACTAAAATTCAGTTTGATACATAATTCAGAGTTGATACGGCAACATTGTGACGTTTTGGCGTCACAGATTTACATGACGCATATATAAATAAAGTTTGAATAGACTATATATATATATATATATATACATATATATACATATATATACATATATACATATTATCATCAAAATATCGTTAAATAAATATTTAAAACTATATCACGGTTGATCAGAGTTATTTTTATCTACTGTATCAAAATATATATTCACATCTTATTAGATATACTTAGTACAATCCTACTTTATAATATAATGTTTTACTATTGCCCTGTTGTACCTGCATCAGTAAAATAGAGTCCTAAGCAGAGATAGACTGTTGTCATATTGACTGTTTAATCAGCAAATGTTCCAAGTACTGTTTGTTTTGTTAGTAGTATATCAACAGTATGGAGCATATAGAGGAGTGATTTCAAGACACTATTTATTGAAGCTTTAACCGAAATTGATTTAAATGTTGGGAATGTCCTTTGATGCGAGACTTTTTTTTTTAAAAAGCTACGACTGCAGCAATTGGCAATAGTTTCCTGTTAACAATTTACTGATCTCGTAGATTAGTACCAAATACCACACCAGGTTCTTTTAAAACGTCGAAGCAAAATAGTCGCAGGTTTTTGAAACTCATATTTATTTGAGAAATAGAGCCGTTAGAGTTGAAGTTCCACAAGTCCTTCTGCAGAGTTTGAGAAGCAAGCACTATGGAACAGTTATAAATCAATTTATAAATTAAGATTGTACTAACCATATCTAGTGTAAAATTTAATTAATTTAAAAAAATTATTTGGTGTTTTCTACAAAAGTTAATAATTATATTTTGGTGGAGGATCTGATTTGTCGGTTCCGGAAAATTCGAATCAATATGGCATTAAAATCAAAGACTCTCGATGACGAATATCAAACAAATTGTCATCAAACAAGTTCTACACCATTTCGGCCATCAGGAGCTTCACGACGCCACTGTTCCTATCTCAGCGTCTCGACGCAATTATTATTAAACTATTTCTCCTTTTTTCCTCTTCGTCTTCGGGTCCCATATTGTTCTTTTCGCCGTCCGCGTAGCGCTCTAATGGCGCGGCGCGAGGAGAGAAGAGAACAGAAAACTCCGGCATAACCGGTCGAAATGATTTTCGTTTTCATCCACCAATTTTCCCGTCTCCTTCTCGCCCGCCAAACGGGCGGTCCTCTCGGGCAAAAGCCCGGACACGATGATTAAGGTTTGCGGAGGGAAATAACTTTTAATGAACAACCATAAGTTTTTATAACCACCCCCACGGCTTATTAAAAAGTTTTGTTTACTTGGTAACCAACCCACAACTCAATTTAATGACGAAATGGTGAAGGAACTTAAAAAATTTTACAAGTCAATTGAAAAATCCCCGGCCTGACACATAGATGACGCTACTAGAATTAAATCCATATGTTTTTTAGTTAGCCCTAACCCTCAAAAGATGCGTGTACAAATTTGACAGTTGTCGGATCATTAGTTTGTGAATTATAGCACTTTGAGTAAAACAACTTTTGTTATTGTGAAAATAATTTATAAAAAGGAATTTCGCGTGTTGATAAAATATTGCTTTTTTAAGGGATTAAATACAGTTGAAGCAAAAACTTGTCTTGATATCCAGTTTCCGGACACTGCCCCGGAAAAACCAACCACCAAGGATTGGTATGCTAAGTTTAGACGTGGTAAAATGAGCACCGAAGACGGTGGACGCCCAAAAGAGGTTGTTACTGACGAAAACATTTAAAAAATTCACAGTCGGCTGGCAAGGTTATGGCGTCTGTATTTTGGAATGCGCATGAAATAATTTTCATTGGCTACCTTGAAAAAGGACGACCCATGAACACGCGACTATTACATATCGCTATGGACCGTTTGAAGAACGGAATCGCCGAAGAACGATCGCATTTGAAGAAAAAGAAAGTGCTGCTTCACCAAGACCATGCTGACCGTGTAAAAAATCCATGAATTGGGCTTCGATTTCCTTCCTGATCCACTATATTCTCCAGATCTGGCCCCCAGCAACTATTTCCTGTTCTCAGATGTCAAAAGAATGCTCGCTGGGAAGAAAATTTGATGGAATGAAGAGGTGATCGCCAAACTGAGGCCTATTTTGAAGCAAAGGACAAATCGTACTACAAAGATGGTGTCGAAAAGTTGGAGGGTCGCTGTAATCATTGTATCGCCCTTAAAAGGAGTTATGTTGATTAAAAAATCATAATTTTGCCAAAAAATGTGTTTTACTATGGTAGGCCGGTGACTTTTCAATTGACCTGTTATAAAAGACCGATAGTGTCTTATTTTAAAAATATAACACTACCAATATTTTTTCACTCCAACCTCCCAATCTTCCGTGTGTATGTAATTGAACTCCTCCCAAATAGACCGATTTTGATGGAATTTTGTGTGTGTGTGTGTGTATTTTAATGGTAACCACCTCAATCATGATGGTTGTTATATGTAGAATAATGTAAATATTATGTTATATTAAGATATTATTTGTAATAAATTTGTAATATTAAAAGTAAAACGTGCAGTCTCCGACAGATATTTATGTTATCCGTGTTTATCTTTATTTATATCGGTATTTATATTATTTATACAGCATCGGTATTTTTTCAGCATCCCTAGTATGTTACATTATGCAATATGAATTAATGAATTAATATGCAGTAATATACTGAATAATAAAAATAACATCGCCAACATAATATTTACAGTAATATTTTGAATATTTTGAAACATTGTCATTCTCAATTTTACACTCAATATTTTTTTTAGTTATATTAGGGAAATTTCGTCTAAATTACTGTCAATTTTAACTTAGCAAAATATAAGTAATAATATTTTTGTTCAATTATTTTATTTAGATTAGAATTTTGTTGTATTTCAAAGCCAAACTGAACTAAAACTCAGAGTTGATGCGGCAACATTGCGACATTTTGACGTCACAAATTTATGTATAATATAATGTATAATATATATATATATATATATATATATATATATATATATATATATATATATATATATATATATTATATATATATATATATATATATATTATACATATTATACATATATACATATTATACATATATACATATTATCATCAAAATATCTTTAATTAAATATTTAAAACTATATCACGGTTGATGTATGAGATTGATGATTTGTATGTACAAAATAACTTTGTTAACAAATTAACTTAATAAACAGACTATTTTGTAATTGTCTATTGTTAGTTGGTAATTAAAACAGACAATTTGGAATATTGTATGGTTATTAACGATTGATTCAAAACACGAATCTCAACGGAATGGAAATCGTAACTGGTCAGCGTCCGTGATTGGCGATTGGTCGTGGACTGACCCCCGAGAACCCGATCAAATGGTTGCGAAGAATAACCCACGATAATTTGTAATTTGCTCAGAGCTGATGGATCGATTAGGATGGTAATCGCGCAACTGATGATCCAGCACTGATGAGATGTCGAGATGGTATTGCGCGGCTGCCTACTAAACCAACCACGGACCGGAAACACAAGACCGACGCGCACTGATTCGATTATTCCATGGAATTAAAAACATTTTCTTGCGTAAAAAAATTGGTGGAGCCTTCGCCAAAATATAATTAGTAGTATTTATATTTTGGTGAGGGCTGCATAGATTTTTTTACGCGAGTGTCTTCATGATTACGTTCGCGTTATAATTAAATTTCCGCAAAAAGGAGCATTAGACTAAATAAAATCAAGCAAATTACAAATACAAGCACTAATTATGTAATATTGCTTTAACGAAAATTCGAATTAAATATCGCGTTATGACAATAGAAATATATAATACAAAATTATATCAATGAATTAAGATTAACATGACGATTACTGATTTTCCAACCCACAATTATATTTTGGTGAAAGTTCTTCCAATATTTATGAAAAATATATACTTAAAGCTAATTTTTAATGACAAATCGAATTGAAGATCGCGTTTATAATAACATAGGAACTGTTGCAGTAAATTACTCTGAAATATAAATGTTAACCATAACAGTCGCAGATTCTCCAACCAATAATTATATTTTGGTGGAGGTTCCAGCAGTACTTAAGAAAAATATATACTTAAAGCTAATTTTTAATGAAAAATCGCATTCATTGTCGCGTTTATAATAACATAGGAACTGTTGTAGTAAATTACTTTGAAATATAAATGTTAATCACAACAGTCGCAGATTCTCCAACCAATAATTATATTTTGGTAGAGATTTCACCAGTACTTAAGAAAAATATATACTTAAAGCTAATTTTTAATGAAAAATCGAAATCAACATCGCGTTTATAATAACATGGGAAGTGTTGTAATAAATTACTCTGATATATAATGGTTAACCACAACAGTCACAGATTCTCTAACCAATAATTATATTTTGGTGGAGGTTCCAGCAGTACTTAAGAAAAATATATACTTAAAGCTAATTTTTAATGAAAAATCGAATTCATTATCGCGTTTATAATAACATAGGAACTGTTGTAGTAAATTACTCTGAAATATAAATGTTAGCCATAAGAGTCGCAGATTCTCCAACCAATAATTATATTTTGGTGGAGGTTCCAGCAGTACTTAAGAAAAATATATACTTCAAGCTAATTTTTAATGAAACATCGAATTTATTATCGCGTTTATAATAACATAGGAACTGTTGTAGTAAATTACTTTGAAATATAAATGTTAATCACAACAGTCGCAGATTCTCCAACCAATAATTATATTTTGGTAGAGATTTCACCAGTACTTAAGAAAAATATATACTTAAAGCTAATTTTTAATGAAAAATCGAATTCATTATCGCGTTTATAATAACATAGGAACTGTTGTAGTAAATTACTTTGAAATATAAATGTTAACCACAATAGTCGCAGATTCTCCAACCAATAATTATATTTTGGTGGAGGTTCCAGCAGTACTTAAGAAAAATATATACTTAAAGCTAATTTTTAATGAAAAATCGAATTCATTATCGCGTTTATAATAACATAGGAACTGTTGTAGTAAATTACTCTGAAATATAAATGTTAGCCATAAGAGTCGCATATTCTCCAACCAATAATTATATTTTGGTGGAGGTTCCAGCAGTACTTAAGAAAAATATATACTTAAAGCTAATTTTTAATGAAAAATCGAATTCATTATCGCGTTTATAATAACATAGGAACTGTTGTAGTAAATTACTTTGAAATATAAATGTTAATCACAACAGTCGCAGATTCTCCAACCAATAATTATATTTTGGTAGAGATTTCACCAGTACTTAAGAAAAATATATACTTAAAGCTAATTTTTAATGAAAAATCGAAATCAACATCGCGTTTATAATAACATAGGAAGTGTTGCAATAAATTACTCTGATATATAATGGTTAACCACAACAGTCACAGATTCTCTAACCAATAATTATATTTCGGTGGAGGTTTCACCAGTACTTAAGAAAAATATATACTTAAAGCTAATTTTTAATGAAAAATCGAATTCATTATCGCGTTTATAATAACATAGGAACTGTTGTAGTAAATTACTCTGAAATATAAATGTTAGCCATAAGAGTCGCAGATTCTCCAACCAATAATTATATTTTGGTGGAAGTTCCAGCAGTACTTAAGAAAAATATATACTTCAAGCTAATTTTTAATGAAACATCGAATTTATTATCGCGTTTATAATAACATAGGAACTGTTGTAGTAAATTACTTTGAAATATAAATGTTAATCACAACAGTCGCAGATTCTCCAACCAATAATTATATTTTGGTAGAGATTTCACCAGTACTTAAGAAAAATATATACTTAAAGCTAATTTTTAATGAAAAATCGAAATCAACATCGCGTTTATAATAACATAGGAAGTGTTGCAATAAATTACTCTGATATATAATGGTTAACCACAACAGTCGCAGATTCTCTAACCAATAATTATATTTTGGTGGAGGTTCCACCAGTACTTAAGAAAAATATATACTTAAAGCTAATTTTTAATGAAAAATCGAATTCATTATCGCGTTTATAATAACATAGGAACTGTTGTAGTAAATTACTCTGAAATATAAATGTTAGCCATAAGAGTCGCAGATTCTCCAACCAATAATTATATTTTGGTGGAGGTTCCAGCAGTACTTAAGAAAAATATATACTTCAAGCTAATTTTTAATGAAACATCGAATTCATTATCGCGTTTATAATAACATAGGAACTGTTGTAGTAAATTACTCTGAAATATAAATGTTAGCCATAAGAGTCGCAGATTCTCCAACCAATAATTATATTTTGGTGGAGGTTCCAGCAGTACTTAAGAAAAATATATACTTCAAGCTAATTTTTAATGAAACATCGAATTCATTATCGCGTTTATAATAACATAGGAACTGTTGTAGTAAATTACTCTGAAATATAAATGTTAGCCATAAGAGTCGCAGATTCTCCAACCAATAATTATATTTTGGTGGAGGTTCCAGCAGTACTTAAGAAAAATATATACTTCAAGCTAATTTTTAATGAAACATCGAATTCATTATCGCGTTTATAATAACATAGGAACTGTTGTAGTAAATTACTCTGAAATATAAATGTTAGCCATAAGAGTCGCAGATTCTCCAACCAATAATTATATTTTGGTAGAGATTTCACCAGTACTTAAGAAAAATATATACTTAAAGCTAATTTTTAATGAAAAATCGAAATCAACATCGCGTTTATAATAACATGGGAAGTGTTGTAATAAATTACTCTGATATATAATGGTTAACCACAACAGTCGCAGATTCTCTAACCAATAATTATATTTCGGTGGAGGTTTCACCA
Organism: Rhynchophorus ferrugineus; assembly: GCF_030347505.1. NCBI lineage: Eukaryota > Metazoa > Arthropoda > Insecta > Coleoptera > Curculionidae > Rhynchophorus > Rhynchophorus ferrugineus. Next base: position 4,176,849 of record NW_027472589.1, on the reverse strand, counting down.
ATACTTAAGAAAAATATATACTTAAAGCTAATTTTTAATGAAAAATCGAATTCATTATCGCGTTTATAATAACATAGGAACTGTTGTAGTAAATTACTCTGAAATATAAATGTTAGCCATAAGAGTCGCAGATTCTCCAACCAATAATTATATTTTGGTGGAGGTTCCAGCAGTACTTAAGAAAAATATATACTTCAAGCTAATTTTTAATGAAACATCGAATTTATTATCGCGTTTATAATAACATAGGAACTGTTGTAGTAAATTACTTTGAAATATAAATGTTAATCACAACAGTCGCAGATTCTCCAACCAATAATTATATTTTGGTAGAGATTTCACCAGTACTTAAGAAAAATATATACTTAAAGCTAATTTTTAATGAAAAATCGAAATCAACATCGCGTTTATAATAACATGGGAAGTGTTGTAATAAATTACTCTGATATATAATGGTTAACCACAACAGTCGCAGATTCTCTAACCAATAATTATATTTTGGTGAAGGTTCCACCAGTACTTATGAAAAATATATACTTAAAGCTAATTTTTAACGAAAAATCGAATTCAGTATCGCATTTATAATAATATAGGAAGCGTTATAATAAATTACTCTGAAATATAAATGTTAGCCATAAGAGTCGCAGATTCTCCAACCAATAATTATATTTTGGTGGAGGTTCCAGCAGTACTTAAGAAAAATATATACTTCAAGCTAATTTTTAATGAAACATCGAATTTATTATCGCGTTTATAATAACATAGGAACTGTTGTAGTAAATTACTCTGAAATATAAATGTTAGCCATAAGAGTCGCAGATTCTCCAACCAATAATTATATTTTGGTGGAGGTTCCAGCAGTACTTAAGAAAAATATATACTTCAAGCTAATTTTTAATGAAACATCGAATTCATTATCGCATTTATAATAATATAGGAAGCGTTATAATAAATTACTCTGAAAATTAAAGGTTAACCACAATAGTCACAGATTCTCCAACCAATAATTATATTTTGGCGAAGGTTCCACCAATATCGATGTAAAATATAAACTTAAAGCTCATTTTTAATGAAAATTCGAATTCACTAATGCGTTATAACAATATTACAAGTATTATAGTAAATTCCTCTGAAAAATAAAAGTTAACAGTCATAAAACATTAGTCAATAATTATAATTTGGTGGAGGTTCCTCAGTTTATATATGAAAATATATATACTTAAAGCTAATTTTTAACGAAAAATCGAATTCAGTTCGCGTTTTAACAGAAGGGGTATTACATTAAGCTCTTATAAAAAATAAAGACTAACCACCACTCGAGTTACAGAACGTCCAACCAATATTTATATATTGGGAAATGATTCGATATTTTTCTAACTCGTTTAAAGTGACATCGAATCAAGTTTTTATTGAGAATACGATTTCAATATCGCGCTGGAATCAAATACGGAGCGACGGCACTCTGGCCTATCGGCCGCCGCTACCCGCCGGCCATAGAGAGATACCTTCACGCTTTAAGCTATTTTTATGGCCTTTGGCTCCGTAGTTTACCACGCATCGGAATGCCATTATCGCCATTTTTTACATTTTATTCGATGTCCGGCGAGGAACGGTCGACAAAAACCGAATTGTTGGTATTAAGCGATAATAGAGTGGACGGCAAAAAGCGCTAAACGCGCCCCTTTGGCGGGTTAATTATCGTCGAATTGTTTGCATAACCTTTGACGAGAGCGTTTTTCCCCCGACGAAGACGTAATAACGCGAAGTGGCAATGCGTGACGATGACAAAAACCGAGCGCGAATTTACGAGGCTGCCTTATCGGTGTGCGAATATTTAGCGGTGTCTAGCGCCATCTTTGATCATTAAATTACATCACATCGGCTCGAGAAAGCCCAACTATTTCGCTTAATGGCTACCAGTGCAACGGCCTACTTGATAAAAACGCGAGAATATTTTTTCTGACCATCAGAACAATCAATACCCCTTCATATTATACACAGATGTATGTATCACTCTGTATATAAAAAATATCATAATTTAATTGTAAAATATGTTATAACCTACTCACTCTGCAAAAGCAGTTATAGTTTTCTACGTTCCACATCATTTCTAATTATTCAATCCAGACAGAATAGTCCCCAGCATAAAGATGCAACACCTTACCATATCTTGACTAATAAAATGCATGTTCTATATCATTTTTGGGAATACAACCACCGTTTGAATACCCGCTAGTCGATCTACAAAAAAAAGATACTATTATTATCTTGTTAACACAATTATGGAGCAAGTTTCGTACAAAAATAATCAGGCCTCTTCTATATCTTCATTCCTCAAGCATAGGTTCCAATTTATTTATACCAAACAGTTACAGAAATAGTAACTTAATATCCTTCATTATATTTCAGTCACTCCATAGAAGATATGACATTTTTTAAACTTGTACAATCATATGCCCAACAAATTGTCTAGACAGGGAATACTGTCCCATATCACTGCTGCTATTTAAAGTTATAACATAAGTATCACCTGTTCAATTGACACTATCATTACTGAGTCTCACCTCCTATATAGAACAGGTTCTCTACACAGACAAATGTAACAATATGTACAAAATATAATAAAATGTTGATCTGTAAATAGTGTAACTCAATACACTTTTGATCACTCCAGAGATGTTTAAAACTCATGCTCTTCATTATTATGTTCAGTACTATATGTAATTTATAGAAAACAAAATAACAATCTGAAAATATTGTATGTAGTTCTAACGTAATTAATCATGGTTCTTGTTACAGATGGTTGGAATGTGGTTCGATGTTTGTTGTCTCCCAATCTCAACTCTCGAAACTGCTCAAGATAGAAAACGATACCAAACTCGATTCTCTGCTGGATCTGGGCGCGGGAGATGGCAAGGTCACAGCACAAATGGCACCGTTCTTCAAGAAAACCTACGTTACCGAAGTATCGGGCACGATGAAGAAGCTCCTGACTCGGAGAGGTTATCAGTGAGTATGACTAACACCGGAAACTCTACAGAGAAAATTAATTCGCAATAATTTAGAATCCTAGACATCGAGAAATGGTTTATGGACAGGAAGTTCGAGGTGATCTCGTGTCTCAACCTTCTGGATCGATGCAATACCCCTCTCACCATCCTACATAACATCAGAGAGACTTTACAACCAGGTGGTTACGTGCTTCTGGCCTTGGTGCTTCCTTTCTCGGCATACGTTGAATCAGGTACACTGAACATAACTAGCCTCTACTCTATTAACTGAAACCAACTCGTGTTTCCAGGCTCTTCAGACCACAGTCCTACGGAAGTGCTTCCCATTAGAGGAGACACGTTCGAAGCTCAGGTACAAAGTTTGATTCGTGATGTCCTGAAACCTGCCAAATTCGATGTAGTCTCATGGAGCAGGGTTCCGTATCTTTGTGAGGGCGACTTGCATCAGTCGTATTACTGGCTAGATGATGTCATACTGGTACTAAAAGCCATCGAATAACGAACATGACATCACATTAGTAAGACTATTAAGCTAAACGAGTGATTTTTGCCAATTTTTATAAAATAATTTTCATTAAATAATTTGGAGAAATTTTACTTTGTCGTTATTCAAAACCTGTAATGAATAGTAGAAATGGCGAATGCGCCATAAAAAAACAATGCCTATGCCTTCATTAATAATCAGTTGATTCAACTTTCAAATACCTGAAAAAAACAGTTATAGCATAAACGTTGGATGGAATAATATTTAGTTTATTTTCAATTGGTAAAAAGCAATCAATCATCTATATTGGATAAACACATTTTAAAATTTCTCTTTCATTAGCAGGATTCACTTCTAAAACAAATAATCCTAAAACGGAATGACCAAAAATAATAAACAAATGAGGTAAAAACACATTTGAAATAATATTTGATTTCGTTACTGTAAAAAAACTGTTCAAAAATCTAAGTCAGCTGAGTTAAAACATTTCAACCAAACTTGACGAAAAAGAGATTAAGGAAATATTGCTTTAAATGTTTACTTTTTCTTTGGTACATTTTTCTAATATAACAAGGAATCTTAGAAATGGCGAAGGTACGATTTAAAATGTAGTTTAAATTTGTAACCTTTAGTGTTGAGATATTTACCACAGCTCATCTGCATTTGTGATAACACAAATATACACGCAGCAAATAATACGCGAATTTAAATGAACATATCCATCAAACTGTATTAACATTTTATAAAATACAATTATAAACAAAACTCCTATTTTTAATTCAGGGTCAAACAAAAAAAAACATAAACATAACAAACTAATTAACAGTCCAAACTGGCTGGATCAGTATATATTAACATTGCTGAAAAATTAAAAATTCTTCTATAATATGGTGAAGGTGCGGTAACAATATAACTTGAATTTGTAATAATTGTGTTGAGAAATTTGCCTCACCTCACCAGTCAAACGAATATATACATACAAAATAATAAAAGTTTAAAAGAACACATGCATCAAAATGTATTAACATTTTATAAAATAAATATCATATAAACAAAAATATTGTTTATAATCAACAAACTACTATTTTTACTTCGGGGTTAACAAAAAAAAAAAAAAGAAACAAGGAGCAAACTGATGAACCATCCAAGCTGGCTGGATCAGTGCTAATAGCATTGCTGAAAAAGTTTAACCTAAAATGGTGAAGGTACTGCTACAATATAATTTCAATTTATCATTAGTGTTGAGAAACTTTTCTCCCTCACCTGTCAACACAAATATACCCACAAGAAATAATACTTTAGAAATTTAAATCTGCACAAGCACCAATCTGTATTAACATTTTATACAATACATATCATCAAATAATTAACTGAAATATTGTTTATTATCAATAAAACTACTATTTTTGTTCAGGATTAAACAAACAACATAAACTAATCAACCCATCCAAGCTGGCTGGATCAGTACATTGCTGCAAAAAAATTAAAAACTATTTTTTAAATATTTTCGTTTTTCTGATCCTAAAATGGCGAATGCGCCAGTTAATAATATCATCTATCAATCCAAACATTTACAACAAAAAATACTATATTTTCAAGAAAGCCTAAACTATCGCCCCCTAAACGACTAAAAATGTTCGTTAAACCACGACCGAGTTCACTCGAAGTAAATTAATTCTTTTTCCCGTCGAAAAAAAAAATCAACGTCGACCCCCCGCTCTATAAAAAACCAATTTTAATCGGAATCGACGGAAATTAGAATTCATGGGATTTTCTACCAGGCGACTAGGAGGTCGGAGACGGCGTGCGCTGAGAGGCTCCGATAAAAATAGCGGATAAAATAAAACCAGTTCGACGGGGACCACCCGTGTGGATTTCTGCGCTCCTGACACTGGCTGGCGCTGTTTTTGCTTGTCGTAATAACAAAAAAAAACACAATTTTCTCTTAAACGTTAGGGGATGGATTTTATGGAATGGGAATGGGGGTTGTTGGTTCACTCCATCAATTCGGTGAATTTTATTGAAATAATTCGTTTACTTCCACGACCACCTTCGCGCCGGAACTTTGATCCCTAAAAATATTTTTTTTGTAGAAATGAGAAAACAAAATGCAAGCCCTGGCAATAATACTTGACTAGCTGGGAATCAATGACATCTTCAGGTGCAACAATATCCATATTGGTCGTTACTAATGACATAGTAAAAAATTATATCAGTTAACAGGAAAAAAATAAATCCATTGATAAATAGTTACTTACAGTCACCAGGATTCTGCTGAAGACTGTTGATTCTGACCGAGTCCACTGATACCACCTCGCAGCTGGAATCACTGGACGCGTCCATCACCATAGTCTTATGGTCATATATTTCCATATCTGCTGAATATTAAAGAAGAAACAATAACAAAACCAAAGTTGGGAACAAGTATATTTTATGTATTTATTGTTGAAATCTTATTTCTTTGTATATGTATAGGAACAGTTTGAGATGAAAAAATGTTAGGTGTTATCTTGAAATAATAACCAAACCAGTCCCAATAATAGTTCAATTGAAAAGTCCCAGGCCTACCATAGTAAAACACATTTTTTTGGCAAAATAATTTTTTTTATTCAACATTTTTGTAGTACGATTTGTCCTTTGCTTCAAAATAGGCCTCAGTTTCGGCGATCACCCCTTCATTCGAGGAATATTTCTTCGCAGCAATCAATTCGAAACCCAATTCATGGATTTTTGCCATCGTTTTCACTGACTTGTGACACGGTGCATTGTCTTGGTGAAGCAGCACTTTCTTTTTCTTTAAATGCGGCCGTTTTTCGGCGATTTCGTCCTTCAAACAGTCCAATAACGTTATATAATAGTCGCTATTGATGGTTTCTTCACATAAAAATTTTGTAAGAATAGTTAGAGATATTTTTAGTGTGTGATTAATTTAGTAGTGTTATTACAATGAATGTTAACTCTTTAAATGAATAATAATTACGAATGACGCAATCTGAGACAAGATAAAATAAATATGGAGACAAAATAGATAGACAGGACAGGACAATATGGAGAGAAGGAAATATGTAGGTTTTCCCTCTTATCAACTAAGTTATCGGATTTGTTGATTGTTAAATTTTAGTGCTCTCTTTATTGTTGCATATGTTTAGGGGACTACCAATCCGTTTCCTAAGACGATTTTTCCATTTTTTTGACCTCTTGCCCCCTATATACGAAAATATAAAGATATGCTGACTTTCTCTCGCCAGTTATTTTTATTTTTCAATTTCCCCTCGTAAGATAAAATAAGCTATGTATATTTAATATTTACTCTTTTATTTAGAAATATTGATTGATTTATTAGGTAATGAATAGAATTTATTAGCATATTTAATTATTTTGTACCTGCAATTTAAGTATTTTCAGTCAGCATACTTAATTTATTTCGAATTTCTAATTTCAAATATTATTTGGTCATAAATAATCGTTTTAAAATTAAATGTGTTTGTGAATTTGTTATGCAAAAAAGAGAAAACAATAAATACCTGGTGACTGAGCGGTAGACATATCCTGAATTATGCTGGAGGAATAAACAACGTTGCTTGTGGATGGTCCCTCTTCCTTCGAATCTTGCCCATGTCCCGGACTGACCACCTTCATGTGAAACGCGCCGTTACGACCCAAGCTCTTCTGGATGATGGTGGCCACCACCGGAACACTGATCTGGACCACCGAACCGGCTGTCTTAGGCGTACCTGGTTTTAAAACGTAATTAAGAATATTACCGACCCTCATCCATGCCCAACTCACCGTTCAAAGCCTTGTTCTCGTTTTCCTGACTTGTCTCAGCTTCCTCCACGATTTTCGGCTTTATGGATATATGGCCGGCCTTCTTCAAGTCCTCGGCAGTTGCTGGGACCAACATGTGACGATCACCGGCCACTTCGACCCGAACTAGTACCGGAATACCGGACAAGGGGCGTAGCAAGGCGAACGGGGTGCCTCCGGATTCAATCACGTCCTGCATGGCTTTGGTACGTATCGGGTTGACCACCACTGCATTGTGATGACTGGATAGAAGAGGGAAATAGATAACGAGATAAAAAAAAACAGATAAAAGCATCGTTTTCATACTCGAAATGGTTGGAATCCTTAATTTTAGGCATCACGCCGTGCTGGTAGTGCTCGTGCTGCCGCAAACTAGCCCTCTTGGTGTACTGATTCCCGCAGATCCGACAAATGTACCTAGGCGTCCAGTCTCCCTCTTGATGTGCCTGCAAACAACAACAACGGTTAAAACAACCCTAGACTCGTAATAAACGACCCAATCTGAGATTCCTCGTGATACCTTCAGCTTGTGACACATGAGGTTGGACATCTGGTTGAAACCCTTGTCGCAGACGTCGCACTTGTACGGTCTCTCGTTGGTGTGGGTAAAAATGTGGTTTCTCAAATTGCCTAGATGTAGATAATCCGAAAATGCAATTAATTTAAAGGAAATTGAAGCAGAAAAACACCTCGTGTCTCATCCGATGTGCTGTGACTCAAACGCTAAACATCCTTCAAATATTCATCAATATTTCGAAACAGAACATTCTATAGCCGATAAACTAATTTTAAACTCACCTTTTTGATGGAAGGATTTCTCGCAAATGTGGCAGCAGTGGGGCTTGACGTTGCTGTGGGTTTTCCGGTGAGAGATCAGGGTGGAGACGCGATTGAAGTTCTTGTTGCAGACCTCACAGATGTAGGGACGTTCTGTTGAGTGTATGGCTTTGTGCTGGGATAATGTGGACATCTGACGAAATGCTGGAATAAGGTTTAAATGTTCTAAGTTTCTGAGAGATTCGTTATTATGAAATTACATTTTCCACAGGTAGCGCAGTGGTACTTGCGTTCATCCGTATGAGTTGGAAGGTGCCTCATTAGGGTGTACTGATGACCAAACTCTTTTCCACCTACACCCACGCATTTTATTAAGTAAATTCGATTAGAAAACATAGATTACCTCAACCCTTTAACATTAAATTGTATTAAAAAATAATATAAACATATCCTCGATCAACTTTTTAAATAATCGAACATCTTGAAATCATATGATGTTAATTGTAAAATTATATAAACATAGATATGGTATATACTTTTACATATATTTAATGCAATATAACTCAAAAATCCTTGGAAAAACTTACAAATGCCACATTCAAACGTTTTCACATTTTTTCCATCCACATCTTTCATTTTAGTACGCCAATAACGTTCCACCGGATCATTCTTAAAAACCCCTGGACTATTAGAAGCCTTTGGTTGAGGTAAAGACACCAAATCACAGCCCATATTACCTAAAATTTAAACAACAAATAGCCAGCGCGACGTTAACACCCGTTAATATTTTTAAAAATCTACTAAAAATATATTAAACAGCAAATTCACTACAAAATAGTAAAATATTCTTAAGTACCGATAAAAAAATAATAAAAATTCTTACTGAGGCCATCATTAATTCCGCTCAACAATTCAAAATTTGTGTCTGCAGCGGTTTCCTCCAGATGGCCATACTGAGAGAAAAACAATATATCTTGATCCTTAATCTGCTCCTCCTTAATGCTACAAAAAAAATGGAGTATTTTTTCCGTAACGACCTGTTGGTCACCGTTTCTAAGTAATATCGAAAAGACAGCTAAATTTCGAAAATGTCAGAACATTCACAAAATGTTTTTGTTTAAAAAAATGAACGGATCGAATTCCAACTCACTCATTTGTTTGGTTTTCTTGGATCATTTCAAAATCCAAGTTTTCTACCTGCGGCGTTTCAAAAGATTCTTGATCCATGATACTCTCTTGAAAATTATATTCTGGGAAAATAATCTTCGTTGCTAATGGAGAGATAAATAGTGGGTTTATAACAAATTTTAAAATGGCTAAATCATAAAATGAAATATATTTTATTTACCAAAAGGATTTATACTGGAAAATTAGATGGGATGCAATTACAAAATGGTCGATAACGCTATATAAAAAACAAGTGTTGGCTTATTAAAAAATAATTTATAATTGAATTTGTTAGCGAAAATAAAATCTGCATTTTTATTGGTAGAAAAAACAGACGGTTGAAGTTATCGATATACTAAAAACTTAAAATACTGTTATTTTGTTCTGATTGGTCGAAATGACTAGAGGTTAACATAAACGAAACTAATACAAAAATAAATTAACTGATGTAATTAAACAAAATTTTATTTCGTTGTTATACAACTTATATGTCAATCAATAAATTAGGTATTCATTATTGGAAATTATTCAAAATATAATAATATGACTAAAACGGTGACGTTTACCCATCAGTCACAATGTCATTCTTTGTTTTGTGACGTCCTGTTTTTATAAACTTAGTTTTTTTAACTCAAAATAAATATAAGCCCCAATGTTTCGTTTTATACTAATTACATAACGTCGTACCAAATAGATTTCTGTTCCTGTTTGTGTCATGAACGACCTGGAAAGTACTTCCTTGGACGCTCCCAAAGATCACTTGATTGTGAAGGAAACATCCCAAAAGGCCAAAAACAGTTTGCTGAAGAACGGGTTTAAGTTAGGCTTAAACCGTAAAAATGGTTATCAGAATATACTTTCGAAAAGTATAGAAGATTTACATTGCCAAAAACTGATAACAGACAATGATCTATCCATAAATATTAAAAAGGAAAGTCCTACAAAAAAATCGAACTCAGGTGGGAGCCCAACAAGCGATGCTTGGTTTAAAACGTGGCCAGAACGTTATGATAAGCTTAAAAGTACAGACTCAAGTCCTGATCATGCCAAAGGTCAAAATGAAACATCTAATACTCAAGAAGATAACTCTATATGTAATAAATTGACTCTTAATGAAGCACTTAAGAACATATCATTAGCTTATAGTCCGGTAACTAAACAGTTACATCTGGTGGAGAATAATGTCTCCACAAAGAACAAAGATGACTCTGAGAATACTCCTGATAAAAAAGTAGAAGAACATGACAATAATTTTATGTGCATAGAAATCAATTCACTAGAAAAAGGTGCAAGTGTGGTAAATGTTAAAAATCTGTTTTGTATTCTTACTAACAGAAGTTATTTTGCAGGAATCTTCTAATATATGCAATCCCTTAAAGAAATTAGGACACAGGAGGATTCAAGAAGGTTCTTACTCCAGTACAATATCAACATTAAGTGAACCCTCAACCTCTGGAAGCTTAATTGGTAGTGAGGAAAGGTCGCTATCAAATTTTGATGTAGAAAGCAATTGCTCAGAAAGTAAAGCAAGAAGAAAAAGTCTTACACATTTTTTTACCAAGTTAGTATGATATTACATTAATTTTTTGACATACTATATACTTTATTGTAGAAGTGTGTTTTCCTGGAAGTCCTCGAATGCATGCGAAAATGGTAATAGTGGAAGTAGTGTTTGGAAATTATTTGGGAAGAGCTCAAACCAACCAAGTAGTTCTCCTCTTCATGCAGTTGCCAGTTCTTCAGCTCTGATTCAACTGAAAAGGTCTGTATTTCTTTTCTGATTCATAAAAACATGGTATCAATATAATCTTGATTAGGCCTTCATCATTACCGGCAAAAACCTTTGAAGAAGAACAAAGGCATGCTCAAGAGTATAATGAAATATTAGCTGCAGCCAAGAAAAAAGAGGCTAGAAGCACGGCTGCAAAGGAGAAACAGAAAAAACTACAACTGCAGCAGGAAGAACAACAGGCAATGTCAGCCAAGCACTTTTTACAAAATGTTATCCCAAACTGGAGCCAAATGTACTAATGGTTATATTGAAAATTATCTGGTTGATATAGCTTTAATTTTAGGGAAAAACATAAAAAAACACAGGAGTTGTGGTGGCAAGGATTACCATCTAGTGTTAGAGGGAAAGTGTGGAAGCTGGCTATTGGTAATGAGTTAAATATCACACCTCAGTTGTATGAAATATGTTTAACCAGAGCTCAGAATCGACTGAACAGTCCTGAACCGCCTTCCAGCGATTATGAAAATGATCAGGTATGCAAAATAATGTCTTGGTGGGGATTTTATGTTAAAACATAACTGTTATTTTTTAGGAAAGTAGTATGGATGTTATTGAGCTGGATATTTCGAGAACATTTCCCAATCTCTGTATATTTCAACAAGGTGGTCCGTATTCCGAAGTGTTACATTCTCTGTTAGCTGCATATGTGTGTTTCAGGTTAGTCTAGATGATTATTACTATTTTGTGCGATTTTTCTGTTTCTTTTTGTGTGTTATTTGGCAAATTAAATTATAACCTTATTTACTTACTCCCTTTTATGACATTAATAAGACGTGAGAACTCACCCCATTTGCTTACAGTAAAAAACTACATTGTTTTTGTCTTGAGCCACAAATTTTGGATATTTCTCTTTTTGAAGAATATACAAAAAGTCACAGACTGGTAAAATGGGAGGATCCTAATAGATTTACCAGGATGACATGATTTCAACACTTCCCGTCATCTATTTTTTTTTTAATCAACAAAGATGTCGCTATTATTTGTATACTGAAGAAGTTATTTACAACATGGTGGTTTTAAAATATTTCCGAATGTTTTTAAAACAGTATAAATTGATATTTTATTGTATATCTGTTCATCGTAATTTTGTATTGCCTTTGTCTTTTAGGCCAGACGTTGGTTACCTCCAGGGAATGTCCTACCTGGCGGCCATCTTGATCCTCAACATGGAACCGTGCGACGCGTTCGTCTGTTTCGCCAACCTGTTGAACCAACCGCTGCACCTATCCGCTTTCACCCTCAACCAGACCCAGATGAACGCCTACTACGCGGCGTACAACCAGGTCTTCAACAACCACCTGCCCAGGCTGTACGCGCACTTCGAAAAGGCCGGCCTCACGCCAGATCTCTACCTCCTCGACTGGATCTACACCGTTTTCGCCAAGGCCATGCCCCTGGACGTGGCCTGCCGGGTATGGGACCTCTTCCTGCGCGACGGTTACGAGTTTATATTTAGGACGGCTCTAGGTAAGATCATCGTACCACATCAGGCCCTTCGGTCGGTATCAGTGCGACTTTTGATTGGTTAGGTATCCTTCACTTGTATCAAGCCACATTGTCGACCATGGACTTTCTACACGGCGCCCAGTTTCTCATCAAGTTGCCGGAGGATATGTCCGCCGATCAACTGTTCAAGAGCATCCAGTGCGTGTCCACAAGTATAGGTAAAACGACGTTTGCTCAGATAGTAGAAAAATGCATTGCCGAGACTGATATGTACAGATAGTTTTAAGATCTTCCTATTTTTTGTTATTTTCATTTCTTCGATCAAGCCTACTCGACAATATAGATGGGTGGGCCGAACATTCCATATAAATTTATATATACTAAGGCTTTCGAATGTAAGTTGGTGGTTCTACGAACAAAGGTTGTGATATTTTTTCAGTACTAACGCTCTCCGTGTTTCCATTGTATTAACTCGTCGCGGGAAGACGTGCAACATTTTTTTAATGCTACCGATCTTCGCCCTGTCCCACCCGTGGAGGTAAACTGAATAATCGCTGGTGCTTTTTTCTAAATTAGCAGGAGATATTTAATTATACATTCATACATACATATATATAGGTGTGCGTCCAGGAGCTGTAAATAGGATTCTCACGGTTTCTCTGATGGTTTCCGTCCCTATTTGAATCTCATTTTAGTGTCGATATACTCGGAAGCTTCCCGTCTCCCTCTGGTGTCTAGCTTTTGCTCTGTTTTGTGCCTTTTTTGGCTAGTTAAGCGACTGTTTCAGCAACAAAACTTACTGCAGTACCTAAATCTTAAAAAAAAAACATGAACGGTGTTTGACGACACTCAATCGTTTCTCAATTGGTTACGTACTCTTCTTGTTAGGATTTAACGAATTTTCCCGATAATGTGCCACTAAAGGAACACAAAAAAATAGACAATTAACATTAATACAAAATAGATGTTTGTAATAAGTTGGCTGAGGATTGTAGAGAAGGGCGAATGAATCCCTCCTCCATAATCTCGTATCGAATGGTCTGAATCGCGCTGCTTAATTCGTATGGATTGGATGAACTCCTTAGGAAATGATATTATTTATTTATTTAAACGAGATAGATTTGTATATGTATATATAACGTAGTTTATAGATTTTTTATATATTTTATGGCAAGCCCGCAACGTTTTTTTGTGGTTAAGTATATATATATGTCCTAGTAGGCTTTTGTATGTACATGAGGATACCTGTTGATTTTTCTTTTATTCACTATTAATACGTATGGTCGTTTTTGTAAAGAATATATTTTTTAATAAATGCAATATTTATTGTAGTCCTTCCATTTTATTTCGCTCCTATATACTAACCAGCACCCTAAAATATATATGTCGTTTTTCGCGCTCTCTCTCTCTTACAGTTGATGCTTCAGCTGCAGCCAGTCTAGGATAAGAGGGGTGTAATAGGTGATGATGACGTCAGCACCTACAATAGATACCTAGTAGAATTAGAGGATTCTCAATGTACAGGGTGTGGCATCAAAATCCCCATAACATCCAACTACATTCTACCATTATCTTTATACTAGCTCAAGATGTCTCGATTAGTAAGGGGGCTGCAAATCAATCGGATTTCAAACAAGAATGATGATTGCCCTTTGGTGACGCTGACGAAGCGCTAGGAATTACGGAAAACTAAAGCAACTTTATCAAAATCCCAGCAGGCATTATTCAAAATAGAAATAGCTGTAGAGGAATATTTTTTAATTTGGTCCACAATTCGAGGATCGCTGGTCGTTCAGAGTGCCAGAAACCATTCGATTCTTCGGGAATTCCAAGATCGAATGTGTTGATGCCATCCTGAAGGTGCTCGAAACCATCCAGTGGACTCAAAAAAGCTAATTTTTCAGAATCTAGGGAAAATTACTTGAAAATTGTTGTCGGAGGAGCAATGTGTAGTCCAGCAAGACAGAGCAGTGCCTCCTAATAGCCCAGATTTAAATCCTTTCAACTTCTATGCATGGACCTGAGTTGGAAAGATCGTTACAGACCCAGCGGGTAGCTAGCTGAGCTAAGAGTTTAGTTCGCCGACAGTAACGTACTAGGATCGAATCTCGCTGGGGCTAATGATAGTTTAAAAAAGTTTATAAAATAAAGGATAATATACAAGCACAGTTGTAGAGTCGCGAAATGACGACAAAACGTCTAAAGCGACAAAAAAGATCGCTATAAACCAATTGAAAGTGATTATTGCAGTGAAAATCGCCGATATATACTGTGGTTGGTTAAAAGGTGTTAAAAATAGGTAATCTTACAACAAGTTCTTCATGGCTCTGAGACTTGGAAGACTGTAAATTTGATTGCGATGTCTAAGACAAGTTAATCGTTTTTTTTCCATCTAAGAGCGGGATTTGGTGAAAAAACTCTAGTATCCACTGTGGATTGATGATAATCGCATTACCAAACAACACTTAAATCGTCAGGATTACCATGTCACCGCACCCTGTATCGTATCAACTTTACCAGCTCTCCTATACGACTGCAGTATCTCCATCAAGGCCGGCTTCAGCTGAAATACCCCCTTCTCTGCCGCGTTATATATCATCGTGTACTCTCCCGATACCTGGTACACGAAAACAGGATACTCCGGATACCTATCCTTCACCTGCTTCAAGACATCCATGTAGGCCATGATGGGTTTGACCATCAACATGTCCGCCCCTGAGAAATGAAAATTATGTTTTTTTTAACGCAATATAGAGTGATTCAGACCGCACCTTCTTCAACATCCCGGGCTGCCGCTCTCAAGGCGACTCCCTCGCCGGCTATGGGTAACTGGTAACACTTCCTATCTCCGAAAGAGGGTTTCGATCTAGCCGCGTCCCTGAAAGGCCCGTAAAAATTGGAGGCAAACTTACAGCTGTAGGAAAGTAACGAGACGCTGTTCTGTAGGTTGTGCTCGATTAGTAGGGACTTGATGGCGCCGATTCTTCCATCCATCATGTCGGATGGAGCAACTATGTGAGCTCCTGAAATTACATGCCATATAAACCCTCTAGAAAAGCTTAAAAACCTTCAAGCTGGTGAAAATTTATATAAAGGCGATAATGTTCGCACCCAAGCCAACGTAGTAATCGTTTGTTACCTGCTTTCGCATATGCCAAAGCTACCTCCGCAATTCTCTTGATGCTCGAAGGATTATCGATGGTTCCGTTTGGATTCAAAATGCCGCAATGACCATGGCTCGTATACGGACACAGACAGACGTCGCAGGCTATCGTAAGATCCGGAAACCATTCCCGTAACTTGGGCAGAGCTCTGATTACGGGATTTCTGGCGCTGTCCGCGTTTGTGCCGTGTTCGTCCTAGATCGAGAAGGATTAATAAGAAAATCACGCCGCAGTTTCTGCGAAAGTACCTTGGACAGCGTCTCGATGACGCCAAAGACCAAGATCGACGTCAGTCCTTTTTGAACTACGACTGTTAGATGATCCTTAAGCTTGTTAATGCCATAACGGCAAACACCCGGCATGCTGGATATGGTTTGTACCTCATCGTCGTTTTCACTTAGCAATAAAATAGCATATATATGTTACTATGAGACCTAAATCAGGACTTATTCTAAAGCGGACTTTTTTTTTCTGACTTGAAAGCAATATATTCGTAGTGATTTATGAGTGCGATAACCTTGATCTATGACATATGGGAGATATGCCGTCAAATAGACACGCAATTAACTATACTTACATAATAAATACAGGATACATTAAATTAATAGGCAAAACCTGGCTTTTCAAAGATTGCCAGTCTCGCAAAGTTTGGTTAAAAATACCACTATGGAGATAGTGTTTTTTCGACACCATATTCTTGTATTTTTCTGCCATATTTGACCAATATAGTGCAACAGGCGCGGTTTCACAAACAACTACTGCAATCGCTGCAAAAGTACTATTTTTATCAGCGTAACGTGATAATCCCTGCATGTGCAGTAACCTTGCAGTGTGACTAAATAAAACAGCTGTTTTTGACATTTCCTCTATATCATGTAAACAAAATCATTCTATAATCGTAAAATATGAATTACACTGATTTTTTGGATATTTTAAGTCTAATTTCCAAAGATAAATATATAAGATTATCCGTGGTAGTGGTATTGTTAATATCAAGCACACTATTTTTACTTTTAAGGTAAATACATTTACTTGTCTAATACTATAACTTATATGAGATATTCCAGCTACGTTTCTGGACTTGTTATATTGCTTTGTTATGTTTTGGGATATGTTGCCGCGTTATGCCTCATTCACTATCAGTCCTACGCGGATTGTTACATGGAAAAATTTGTTAACTTATATAGTTTACGGTATACAATTAAACAAAAATTGAAAGTATCCTGCAGTGTTTGCGATGATCTTACATGTCAGAGACACCAAAGCACAAAAAATGTTACACCATGGAAAGGAATTGTGATCAATAAAGAACTAAATGAAGCAATTGAACATGTTGGTATCATTATACGTGAGTGGATATTCATAATAACACAAACATTTGTAGTTCTATAATAAAATCCTGAGTACCTTTGTGTCATCATGGTACAATCAGTTTTCTGACAGTAAGGATTTTCTGAATGAATTGAGATATTGTCTAAAATATGCCAGTGCTACTTTATACAATCGTTTTTTTCAAATTGATTATATCAATTTGATTACAAACAAATTGGTACCACAGGTAAAGTTTTTAGATTACGCTGAGTACTATGATTGTTTTCTAAATTAAATGTTTAGGCTATCAAACACATTGATGACTATCTGTATATGCAGCAAATTGCTAAACTAAAAAATGTTAAATTTAATGAAGTTGTGGTGGAGTACTTGGGAAGAAAGCTCCATCCTGCAACAACTAACAGGAAGAATGAGTTGGAATACCTACAGCATCTCAGCAGTGAATTGATCAAGGAACTTTTACCTCAGCCATATACAAAATGCCCGTAGGTTTTTTTAATTTTTAAAATTATTGAAATGCAATGAGGATTTTGTAGGAATTATACCATTCTTCTGAGGGAGCTTCTGGCTGGCTGGGTTCTGTTACCCCTAATGGACGTACTCTCTGATCCAAACATCATAAACTCCTTGGTCATCATAGCAGTCAATTACAAGCCAAACAGGTCATCTAGAATCCATCATCCTCCTAAATCAGTTGAATTGCTCAAAGACTTCATTACCATTGGTGATAATAGTAATTCCTCCTTCTCCATGAGCATCAACAAGATAAAAAACAATGTGGATTTGTTTTATGCTTTTATGCAGTTTCTGAAGAAACAGGAACAGGTCCACATGCTACAGTTTTGTCTGGATGTTGGTAAGTAATGTGTAATAATCAACGATATATTTTCAATAGCTTTAAAATAAAATTATGTATCTTCATTAAAATCAAGTTAGCTACGAATGGGAATTATTTTATTAGTTTATACTTATTAGCCACTTATTAGTTTATAATGCAAAAATAGTTCCTAGTGCCTAGGAAAGATCCAGGACACACTGTTGTTTCTGTGGAATCATGCTTACTTATAAAATATGAACTAAGAGAAGTACTAGCTAGACTATATAACATTCAAACTTATGAAAGTAGAGCCAATTATATAGAAATATTATGTAAATTGAAGAGACATATTGGACAAGTTGTTATCATCACTCTTTCAGACGATTTCAACACGAAACTGCTCACGCCCGATTTAACTAAAAAACAACTAGAGGAGCTTCATTCCCAGGCCATGACGTTGTACAAGGAGTACCTACACGAGGAATCGTATAACTTTATAGGATGTTCGCGTCAGATATGCGAGGAATACAGCGCCCTCATCAAAGATATCTATACCGTTGCCGAATTAAGAACGTCCAAGCCTCTCTATCAGGCTTACGAATACAACTTGAGCTATTTGGAAACGGTCTGGTTGCCCCAGTTCTTCCACAGCGACGAGGTGAGGACGCAATTTTAATTCCGCCCCCTCCCGTACAGTTGATTTGTTTGTTTCCAGTTTTATAAGTATATTTGTGGTTCTAAAGTCACCGCAAAGTACCAGAAGGCTTCGATAAAGTAAGTATTCTGGCGACGAAATGTTACTCTGATCGCCAGTCTTCCATTCGTTCTGCTTTACTACAAACACTGAAATTGTTAGGACTGTCGTTCAGTGTATTATATTTTAACTAACCGTATCGTTACTAATAAACATTTTCTTCCTACTAACACAGAACTAAAATGGTGGCTTTTGGGTCTCCTGTGAAAGATAGGTAAGTATCGTCATTAATCTTACCATATATTAAGTAATTTTAACACATCTCCAACATCATTTAATTTAATAAAATAATCATTGTTAAGGTTTTAAAAGTAATCATGTTGGCGATAATGGAAGTTTGGTTTCTTACAAGATTCCTCAGGTTACAAGATTACAAGATTCCTTCCTATGGGGTTCCCTGAATGTTATAAAAAGACGAAAAGTTGTCTGGGCAGGGTCTCAAGTGTGTTTTTTTTTTTTGAAGAGGCACGATCAGTATCGATTTGCCTAATATGCGATGTTCTAGCTAACCCGGCTTCCAGTTGTGCTATAAATGACATACAGCATCAATCCCTTATCAGTTTTAGTTTTCAATCAGAGCTTCACATTTAATAGGAAAGTGTAGAGCTAATAAAAATGATCGGAACAATTGCATTCCTATGTTTATTGATTTTATTTTATGCGATTTCATACAGCATCAACGAAAACGATATGGTACTTGATCAATCATTGTATGGCATACAAGTGAATGATGAATGTGGTAATAGATTTCTTACAAACAAAATGAGCAGGCCCATCTAGTTCCTACAGGTTCTTCGCTTTACTGCTTTCAGATGATCTGCTTTTATTTTTTCAAAGTTGTTTTGAATCCAATTTTAGTCATTTTTTTTATATATGGTACTTGAGATTTAGTACGCCGGTACTAGGAGATTTCGTAAAATCATATTGTTAATTGTTTCAAAATCGATATTTTAGAAGCAAGAAGTACTACGACCAATCAAACTTCGGTGCAGTGTCGAAGATAAGCAGCGGTATAGGCAAAATCAAGGGTGTCTTGAAGACGACGACTACCGTGGAGGGCGCCCTTGATCCTCTGGACACCTGCTCCATGGAGAACGGCATTTCCGAGGACATGATATTATCCGAAGCGTTGATGAGGGACCTTCGAGGGTGGAAAGTCACCATACCGACGCACAGAGTACGTTTTCGTAGGAAAATTAGTTGCCCATTATGTAAAAATATCTTTCTGGGTAACAGGTAGGGGCGGCTAATAAAGTAATCTATTTCTGCTTGAACGTCCTCCACGTGGACGTTACAGCACAGAACAAAATCAATAACTGGATCGTTTGGAGGAAGGACCAGGACTTTTTCACGTTGAAATCGAAATTGGTCGAGTTCCATGGGGAGGGCGAGATTTGCGACTCGCCGCTTCCTTCGAGAAAGTAATATTATTTTTTGCTACTATTAAATCGGGGATTTACTGACGACAAACCTTCTCCCAACAGGGCAGGAGCCGCTGTGGAGTCTCGCATGTGCAAGTACGAGGATTTTATCATGAAACTGTTACAGAAACCCAGTCTCCGAGGCAGCGACTTATTATACACATTCCTAACGAGCGATGCTGATTTTACGTCAGGTATCTCAGGTGGAATTACTCAAAACTCAACCTCTATACTTCACAATTGATTTCAGTGATATCGAACTTGGCTCCAAACTCCGATATCGGTAATATTTACCAATCATTCGCGTACAAGCTGAGAAAGGAAAAAGGCCAGCACCTCGACAGTTTCATGACTACCTTTTTCAACTCTGTGGCTAAACAAAAACCAGAGTGAGTACGCCATTACCGGTATAATATAACACTACTATTTTTCTCCTCACCAGAAAAGTAGATATAGCCGAAGAGGGCATAGAACTGAGCACCACCAAACGTCGTACACCCAGGACATTCCACAACGAGGTCTTCAAAGACAATTTTGGTGTTTCGTACAAGCATTGTTCAGAAAGCTCCAGCAGCAGTTTCAGCCCAGTTTTGTTTTCAGAGTGTCTATTCTATTTATGTACGTATTTCCATTATTATAGCAAAACAAACAAATCACTTCTACTTTTTCAGTTAAAAATATATTCAGAATACCACTGGGGTTATTGAAAGTTTATGTAGCCTTGTGCAGTGTAGCCCAACAACTAATCGATCTCTTCGCTAAAATACTGATCGAAAAGAAACTGAAATCAGGCTTGAGTGAATCCAATCTGGCTTACCTCATTGGATTATTGGAAGGTATCCTCCTCCGTTGCCTTAGTTATTTCACATAATTAATGAGCGATTTTTAGGAGTGATATTTGATCATCATATCACTCATACTCAACAAGAATACGAAGAAAGAAGAACCAGAGCTTTCAAGGATATTAAGTTCTGTCCTGGATACCTGGACAAGATGCTGGGTTGTGGAATTAATGAGGGTTTGACGACTTTACTGGAGATACTCCAAAACCCACATTATAACAAACAAGTAAAGTACAAGACATTTTGCTCAATTGGTCTTACATGTTATGTTATTCCAGCTGGCTTACAACTTGCTGGATACCGTGATGCTTGAAATGTTTCCAGAGTTAGTTGGCGAGGAATGAAATTGCAGCACGCACTGAACCTACTCCCAGTATTTATTGTATAGTATCTAGGATTTTAGTGAATTAAAATTATATTAGTATTTTCTATATGTGATATTCTAACTTTTAAAATAAAGTCTGAAACTGTTGGAGCACTTTAACTTTTGTTTTTAGCGTGATAGTTTTCCTGTACGTCCCTTGGAAGTATTCTATTGATAACAGTAGTTGATGTTATACTGATGGTTATTGTATATATAAGTTAAGTCTTGTATTGATAAAAAAGAAACCGAAATCGAACTTAAATGAATAAACTCTGGATTGTGTTGTTGATGGATTAATATATACATGAAATGATTGATATTGGAAGTGATATTTAATAATCGGATAACCAATAGTCAATGGATATATGAGCTAAAGATAGAGTTTTTAGGGATATTTAATTTTTTCTTGTGGACTTGGATACTTGGACATGATGGAATAATAAGAGTTTAACAACCATTATAATATACAGAGTATAAAAAATCGGTTGGTTGGTACTGTTTGTCGAAAAAATAGTCAAAAAATACGGAAATACTGAGAAGTACTACTTATTCTGTGAAAATAGTTGGCTATGAAATTCAAGAATATACTGAACGTTAATTGTAATTAATATTTAGTGTAAACTATCTAGAATTTAGTACATCATGTATGTGATTATGCACTTGATATTTTATTGTATTGCTTATATATGCACTTGAAGTTATACACTCACATCTACATAGGCGTCACAAAATTGTATTATATTATTGTGATTTGAAGAAGTATCTGCTGTTGCATAAGTTAGAGAGGTTGCTAAGTGTCTACGATAATGGAACAATAAACAAATATCTTTTGTTTTATGAAACCGTATATAAAGTAATTAGGAATCAAGGACATTACACTTTAAATAAGTACTTTTCTGTAACTTTTAATGTTGCTACACTTTTTTTAATAATTGTATTAGAGTTTGTTTGTTCCATGCCTAATTTTTTTAGTTAAAATATAAACTGAAAAAAAGAAATTTCACAAGGACGTGTTATAGGAAAAAAGGTTAAACTTTAGGATGTTCAATCCTATCCTACGTGGAAGAACTCTCAAGATCTATGAATGCTTCGCAATCCGGGACTATTAGTATAGCAGATTGACTTCTGGTGGTAAATTAACTCTGATGTATCAAGTGCTCAGTTTCTATCAGAATAATGTTATTTCACAAATGTTTATATAACAGATATTATTTTTAAAAAACCTGGGAGGAAGGTATTTTGTATCAATTACAATAAAACTATTATTAAATTAACTGTTTATGACTTTCAAACAGCTAAATTATTTGTAATTTGTAGTATTTTGAATATTAACAAGTTTACCAATATTGAAAAACGAATTACTCAAAATGGAAATGTGGGATCTCTAAAACTAGGGCTGATACGTATTTTTTATGTTGATACTGAATTCAACGTACGACAACATATGAGAATAGAGAAACATTTTCCTTGATGGGCAGTGTTATTATAATGAGGCAAGATGTAGGTAGGTGAAGTGGGCCTTGATAATGGGGAACTGTATAATTTACATTATTAGCCATCCGTATGGTCATTGTTGGGACTGATACTGAATGTTAATGTATTCCGTGAGTGATAAGGCACATTTTTCCAAGGATCTCGACGCTGTACACTCCCAAAAAGACGTTTAATTTCTTAGACAATCATCCGATAGCATATTTGCCGATTCAATAAGCGCCGAGGCCACTAGTATACTGTCAACAGCGCGCCGGACCGTGGTCAAACAAACAGCTTCTTCTCTCTGTGTGTGCGTGTGGTACGAGCGTATGTAACGGCACGGATTGAAGCATCCATCGCTAATTGTGTTGACTTATGCGCCGGCATGACCATGCACCGGCCCACCTCGCCTACGCTAAAAGAAAAAACAAACAATCGGTACCAACAAAATGGCGTCCGTGTTCCGGGTACTACCAATCTTTTTTTTCCTCTCGTCCGGGGTTCATTATTGTTGCGTCTCGGCCGATTAGCGTTCACTTTGAGTCAATACTGCCACCACCATGCTGGCTGCTGCAATGAAACCAATATCACTGGTCGATATGTTTGTTTTTTTTTGTACTAGTAAGAGCTTTGGTTGTATTTCGTCGATGTGTACAATGTCTACGAGTGCAGTAAGTTTTATGCATCATCTTTAAGACTTTTTTTTCTTTGGCAAGAAAATAATTTCGGTTCTCTATGCAAGAAAGAATATTTGCCATTTTCTGATGAATTTTGTACGAGGGTCACTATTTATACTTCGGGAATAGGAAAAAAAACAAATAGTTAAGCTGCGAATAAATTTTTATTGTTTTTCAAAGTACTCGCCACGATGATCAATACAGTTTTGCATTCGCTTAAACCAAGTTTCAAAGCATTTATTCCATTCCGAATGGGGTATCTTCAAAACATGATTTTTGAACGCTTCAATAGCTTCTTCGGGCGATGAAAATCGTTGACCACGCAGTTTATTCTTCACGGATGGGAACAAAAAGAAGTCATTGGGTGCCAAATCAGGGCTGAACGGCGGATTACCCATCAATTCGATGTTTTGAGTGCTCAAATAGTCTCTTGTTTGAGCCGATGTGTAAGAGCTCGCAATGTCATGATGAAGAACAATCCGGCGTCTCTTATTTGTTTTCCTTATTTCACCGAAGACTTCTGGCAAACAAATGGTTGTGTACCATCAATCAAAATTTACTGTTGTACGATCCTCTAGAGGCACTGTTGCAATATGACTAGTTTTTCCGAAGAAACAGGCTACCATTTTCTTTCAAGTGTTTCGTGCGCGAACAACTTTTGTTGGATTTGGTTCATCTTGGAATACCCATATAGTCGACTGCTGCTGACTTTCGATCTCATACGAATATATCCATGATAAACGTCTTTCGAAGCACCGCGAGTGAATTTCTTAAGCATTTCTTTGCACCAATCGACACGAGCTTTTTTTGAGCGATTGTCAAATTGTGTGGGATCCAATGCGAACATAACTTTCGCACAGCTAAGTGTTCATGTAAAATCGGATATATGCTAATGGAAGTAATGCTAAGAGATGCCTCAATCTCACAATAGGTGACATGACGATCTTGCTTAATCATTTCGCACACAGCATCGATGTTTTCTGGCACAACAGCCGATTTTTGACGACCTTCACGATACTCGTCGGACAGCGAACTACGACCACGATTGAATTCACCAAACCAGCGATACAGGGTGGTTTTTGATGGAGCTTCATCGCCAAAAGTCAAATTAAGTTGATTGATGCACTCTTGTAGTGATAATACACGTCGAAAATCATAAAAAATCATCGCACGAAAATGTTCACGATTCAGTTCCATTTTTTTGCCGAGAAACTTTCAACTAAATATAAAATAAACAAATAGCGTCCGTGCGACAAAATGTTTTGAGTACGTATATCGTCAAGAATGTCAAACTTTACGATGGAACCGTCAGATGGACTCACATGACAACAGTGTTGCCAATTCCCGAAATATAAATAGTGGCCCTCGTACTATCTATCACGTTCTGATCTATATTTTTATGTCATTTTAGTTCATGATAACTAGTAGAGAAATATACTGTATCAAACATAGATTTTCTCGTTTTCTATATCCGCTGAGCTAACAGAAATTTCAATAATTCGGTATTTTCGATTTCTCTGAGGCTTTAAGAAATTGTAGGTAAACCTTTAACTTTACGTCTCATGTAAGACGTTTTCATATTACAATAAGGTATTCCACAGGATAGTGTCTTGGGACTATTCCTGTATCTTCTCTATATTGCTGATATCCGAACAACAAAAGAAACAGTACTTGGAAGGCTGTAGAAAAAGTACAAGTAGCACTCAATAAGACCTACAAATGGACCAGAGACTGGGAAATAGAGCCCAACAGTTCCAAATCAATCAATAACCCAATTATATCACTTGACGGGTGCCCGATTCCTCAAGCAGAATCAGCTAAACACCTCGGGACACATCTCGATGGTAGGTTAAATTGGAAACATCATGTTGAACAAGAAACAGAGCAGATTAGACTCAAAGTCAAGAAACTGTACTGGTTAGTCGGAAGATACTCTCAACTTGGCCTAAGATCAAATATATTGATTTATCAGTCAATCATAAAGCCAATTTGGACCTATGGGGTTGCAATTTTGCAAAACAAAGTTCTACGATTAATTACCAAACCACACGAACTTGTTTAGTGTATAAATGTGTGTGTTCTCAGCTTTAGCTTAAGAAGATTAGTTTTATTTTAATCTGGGAAATACATATAATAAATTAATTAATTAAATTAATACTGAATAAATTCAAATTCATTCAGTATATATATATATATTGATAAATAAATTATATTTCTTATTATATTGTTTTATTTTCTCTTTTTTTTTCATTTCAAAATTGTTTCAAAATCAAATATGTTTATAGAAAGTTCTTCATATTACGATACAGGGCAGTGTTCTTAGCCCATTGTTATATCTATTGTATACAGCTGACCTACCGACCTCAAGAAACACTACTGTTGCAACATATACTAACGATACAGCGGTTTTATCACCACTCGAGGATCCAATATCAGCCACAGGAAACCTCCAACTTCATCTTAATAAAATCGAATTGTGGTTGAAAACGTGGCGTATCAAAGCAAATGAGACAAAATTTACCCATGCTACATTCTACTTTTATAGAAGAACATATCCCTCTGTAAAATTGAATAATCATGAACTTCCGCAAGCAGACAACGTTAAATATCTGGGAATGTATTTCGCTCGATATTTGACATGGAAAAAACATATAGTGACAAAACGCAAACAGTTTGGGCTTAAACTAAACTAAATGTATTGGCCGATAGGGCGTAAATCTAAATTATCATTAGATAACAAGGTTTTGCTGTATAATCAATACTTAGGCCCATCTGGACCTATGCTATTGAATTGTGGGGTACTACAAGCAAATCTAACATAGATATTCTCCAGAGGTTCCAGAATAAAGTATTGCAAGTCATCGTTCAGCGTGATATCGACATAAAATCCATAACGAGTGTGATTGGGAGTGTTAGTGACTCTGAAATACTATTAGTGAATCCTAATACACTCGCCAAACAGTTAAATATGAGCGATGACAGTGTAGGGATACTTAGGCTCAAACGCAAACTACCATACGAACTAATTAATAGACACATAGAGTGAGATTTAATAATCTAGAATAACCTAGAATAGTTTTTAGTATAAGTTAGGATATACTTCAAAATAAGTTAAAATAGTGTCTAGAATAAGATTTAGATTATAAGTTGTATAGCAGATCACTTACTGAAGTGATCTACTACATGTCAGGATAGTTATATTATATCACTGAAATCATACAATAATACTTATTACCCACGGGCAGATTGTTGACGTTCTAGGAGATTAATAAAAAAATTATGACGTTTAATATATTTTAGAAGATGAATATACCATTCATATATCGATAAATAATTAAATATTTTTTACTTTTTAGTTTTTCCTTTCCAAATTATTTAAAAATTAAATACTTTTATAAAAGATTCTTAATATTACATGTTTTATATTATAGGAGATGAACGCTGTTCAAAAGCATTTTAACTTGTGTTTTAAGGAAACTTTTCGGTTAATTAGTGAATTCAAGCTAATTTATTCTCTATTTATGTTGTATTCTTCTAATATACGTATAATTTGCAAGAACTAACAACGTCGTAACAGATTACAAAAACAATTTGTAGTTTAGTTACTAACAACTAGTAACTATATATATATATATATATATATATATATATATATATATATATCCATATATATACATATATATAGATATAAACCTCCAACTTCATCTTAACAAAATCGAATTGTGGTTGAAAACGTGGCGTATCAAAGCAAATGAGACAAAATTTACCCATATGACATTCTACCTTCATAGAAGAACATATCCCTCTGTAAAATTGAATAATCATGAACTTCCGCAAGCAGACAACGTTAAATATCTGGGAATGTATTTCGCTCGATATTTGACATGGAAAAAACATATAGTGACAAAACGCAAACAGTTTGGGCTTAAACTAAACCAAATGTATTGGCCGATAGGGCGTAAATCTAATCATTAGATAACAAGGTTTTGCTGTATAATCAATATTTAGGCCCATTTGGACCTATGCTATTGAACTGTGGGGTACTACAAGCAAATCTAACATAGATATTCTCCAGAGGTTCCAGAATAAAGTATTGCAAGTCATCGTTCAGCGTGATATCGACATAGAATCCATAACGAGTGTAATTGGGAGTGTTAGTGACTCTGAAATACTATTAGTGAATCCTAATACATTCGCCAAACAGTTAAATGTGAACGATGATAGTGTAGGAATACTTAGGCTCAAACGCAAACTACCATACGAACTAATTAATAGACACATAGAGTGAGATTTAATAATTTAGAATAACCTAGAATAGTTTTTAGTATAAGTTAAAATAGTGTCTAGAATAAGATTTAGATTATAAGTTGTATAGCAGATCACTTACTGAAGTGATCTACTACATGTCAGGATAGTTATATTATATAACTGAAATTATATAATAATACTTATTGCCCACGGGTAGATTGTTGACGTTCTAGGAGATTAATAAAAACATTATTACGTTTAATATATTATAGAAGATGAATATACCATTTATATATCGATAAATAATTAAATATTGTTTTACTTTCTAGTTTTTCCTTTCCAAATTATTTAAAAATTAAATACTTTTATAAAAGATTCTTAATATTACATGTTTTATATTATAGGAGATGAACGTTGTACAAAAGCATTTTAACTTGTGTTTTAAGGAAACTTTTCGGTTAATTAGTGAATTCAAGCTAATTTATTCTCTATTTATGTTGTATTCTTCTAATATACGTATAATTTGCAAGAACTGACAACGTCGTAATTTTAAATTCTTCTCCGCATACTGGGATCCTCCAGAGTTAGACTCTTTGTTACAAAAACAATTTGCAGTTTAGTTACTGTTTAGTAGCAGTGGTAAAGGCGAAAGGACGGTCCTCCTATTGTTGCGAAAGCCGCGTATTCGAATAATGCTAGGGCATGGTCGTAAATGTATGTTTGTGATTGAACATTATAACATTTTAAAAAGCTTGAAATATAATATATAAAGCCGTAAAATCATCGAATTGCATGCTAAATAATGGCCAATAATTGAGATATCAGTCAACGTTACGCCGAAGCCAGATTAGTGACCTAATTAGTTCCTAAACGGATAGATAGATTCGTCTTTATTCATTGAATCTCTTCCCCCAAAAAAGCAATTATCTCGATCGGTACCACTACCACCACCATGTTGGTTTCGGGGAATCGGCGTCGACAGGTACGGTACCGCGCGTTAGGAACCACCCATTTTTCGGTGCGGCTTCAATTTCGATTGTTTACCGTCTATATTAACGGACACATTAGGTTCTCAAGTGGGACCGTAAAACGATAGCTTTTTATTTGGGTGCTAAGCGGTACTTCGGCCAATAAGGCAGGTTCTTGACCATGATTGAATGTAGCCGTTGGGACAGGTATATATTTTAAAAATATTAAGTGAATGACAATGAATTGTTATATATTATATAAATATATATATATATATATATATATATATATATATATATTACTTACTTATTACTAGTTACTAAGTACTATTTATTCTTAGTAGTTCCACAATAGACATAAGTATTTGTTATGTTTATATTATATATAACAGGTCAATTGAAAAATCCCTGGCCTGACGGCTGACCGGCATACATGGCGCTACTAGAATTAAATCCATATGTTTTTAGTTAGCCCTAACCCTCAAAAGATGCGTGTATAAATTTGACAGCTGTCGGATCATCAGTTTGTGAATTATAACATTTTGAGTGAAGCAACTTTTGTTATTGTGAAAAAAATGGATAAAAAGGAGTTTCGCGTGTTGATAAGATATTGATTTCTGAAGGGAAAAATATAGTTGAAGCAAGAACTTAGCATAAATGCCGACTTTCCGAACACTGCCCCAGGAAAATCAACCATCAAGGATTGTTATCCTAAGTTTAGACGTGGTGAAATGAGCACCGTAGACTGTGACCGTAGTGGACGCCCAAAAGAGGTTGTTACCGACGAAAACATTTTAAAAATCCACAAAATGATGTTGAATGATCGTAAATTGAAATTGAACGTGTACATCACATCATTCACGAATATTTGGATATGATAAAGCTCTGCAAAGTGTGTGCCGCGTGAGCTCACTTTTGACGAAAAACAACGCCAAGCTGATGATTCGAAGCAGTGTTTGTAGATGCTCAAGCGTAATAAACCCGAGATTTTGCATCTATATGTGACAATGGATGAAACATGGCTCCATAATTTCACTCCAAAATTTAATCATTCGAGTGGACTGCACCCGATGAACCCGCTCCAAAGCGTGGGAAAACCCAACAGTCGTCTGGCAAGGTTATGGCGTCTGTATTTTGGAATGCTATGGAGTAATTTTCATTAACTATCTTGAAAAAGGAAGGACCATCAACAGCTACTATTACATAGCGTTATTGGATCGTTTGAAGGACGAAATCGCCGAAAAACGGCCGCATTTGAAGAAAAAAGAAAGTGCTGCGTTACCAAGACAATGCACCGTGTCACAAGTCAGTGAAAACGATGGATCCATGAATCCATAAGTTGAGGCCTATTTTGAAGCAAAAGACGAATCGTAATACAAAAAAAGGTATCGAAAAGTTGGAAAGTCGCTATAATCAGTGTATCACCCTTGAAGGGAATTATGTTGAATAAAATAAACAAATTTTGCCAAAAAATGTGTTTTACTATGGTAGGCCGGGGACTTTTCAATTGACCTGTTATTACGCGCTCATTACCGAAACCTTGAAAAACTAACGATGATCTCTTAGTTAACCGAAGAGACCAGGTGTAATTTTTGGCATGGAGACGGCTACGGTCCAGGCCCGAGGGCGAGCTGCCGCCGAAATGGCAGGAATGCGCTTAACAGCCTCGCAGGAACCACCTCGGACGGTCGCCGGTATCTATTCACGATGCAGAAAAGTACTCCGACCAACCTAGAATTATCCGAACGATTTGCATCGAATTTATATGGCAATTTTTCCTATTAAAAAATACCGAAACGCCAGTAATCGGTGTGTGGGTCGGTGCTGCCGACGTTTTTACCCATTAACTCGCGATTATGATGATTATCCGCCAGAAATCGTATTTGGTCGCGTCGCGAACGACGAAAAACCGTTAGTTCACCATCTAGTTGAAGATATAATTCTGATATACGTTAACATCAACTTGTTTTTTGCGATAAATACCATAGGCCGTCTGTGGTTTAATTTCAACAATTAAAGAACATGTCCTTTTATTTCATACACATTTAACAGTGTTATTTTGACATTGTCAAATCCTCCGAGCCTGAAAATCCGACCTAAATGGATCGGGATTAGTTTAAAGCACAAAATATTAAGAACTTAGAAGGGTAGGGAAGGATTTGCCGCTAGGTGGCTCGAGGTATAAATTTGGTAGCAAAGCTGAAATTTGACACTTTCTGCTTTCAGAAGGCAGGGGTGTGCAACTCCAATGGTAAGTAGTGGGGCAAAGATTTGCTTAGTTCAATCATTGGCGGCGCTGCCAACGTGAATTTGATTGGTTAGTTAAAAATAGTTATGTAGAAACCTGTAAGGAAAATACTTTGCTTTGATTGGTCTCCCATTTCGCCTGATTACTTTGTGACGTCACATTTATTGGCCAATAGTATTTAAATGAAAATCAAATATAATTTATAAAATTAATTTATTAAAATAAAATCCTATACAAATATACGTAAGTGTAAATAATATTAATATATATAAACAAAAAGCAAAAAAAAACAATTATGAACTCTATTCTAGGCAAAATTAAAATATCTATAATTCTTCTATAACGCCTTCCCGTATTTGTTTCGTGCCATCAATTTTATGGGATCTATTAGAGTTCTAACTTATCTTGATATATTCAAGGTAAACTTTAAATCCTTCCCTGTCGATATTACATTATTAACTTCATTAAACCAAAAATTCAATAACACCTCATAATAACTTTTAAAATTTGGTTCAAACACTAAAAATTTATGTGTTTTTTAAAGATATTTAGGTTTTAGAGTATTTAATCTGTGGAACTACTTAATATAGAATGTAGACAAATATAGCATGTTGTCTCTTTTTCAGAAGTTTTGTTAAATAGTCTGAAATAAGACCAAAATACAATATTAGACTCTCGTTTTTCTCAGAGCAAAGTTCTCTGGAACTGAAAGTATACACTCAGCTGGTGATTTAACAACCACAAGTGGTAGTAGATTTCCCGTTAAAAAAGAATATAAGTTATCTAACATGTTCATCTTCTTCACAATTTTCTCCGGGAGAATGATGTGAAAAAATTGAAGTGATTATGTGCCCTTTTAAAGATTTCTCGAACATACTAGGTGAAGGATGCTGTTTCTACCACCATGACCTCCAACTTTCTACCTCCAATAGATCCACAAAATTCTTTAAGCAATCTTGGCTAAGATTTGTTAAACAAATGTAGTTATTTGTAAATTTAGACAAAATAGATTTCTTTAAGGTAATAAATCCCCTAAAAGTAGCAATTAAATTTTTAATTGATGGCACCGTAACAAATATTTTCTTATCAAGGCAATCAAATTAAAATATACAATAGCTCTACTATAAAATTATTAAACACCCATTGTTCTAAAAAGTTAAAGTATTACAAATATTTTAGGGATATTTTACAATTAAAAGTAGTATTTATTACTACTATCCAGTTATGTTAATTATTACCTTCTCGTTAGACTTCTTTATGTGGAGACATCACACTGACAGCATACGAACAACTTAGTAGATTAATTGAATTTTATTGCTACTAACATCTTCATAAGTAGGTTTTGATTTTCTGTAAACAAACAATATATAAACAGACATGTAGTAGATATATAATTTTATATGTACCTGATAAAAACAATGTTGGATATGCATTTACCCTAATGTCTTTTCGTGAAGGAAGGGTACCTAAATTTTTCACTAAAATGTCCGTGACAGACACCATGACGTTGATATATTTGCATTTTGGTTTATCCAGATAACTTACTACTATTTACTTGATCAACCCACTTTTGGAAAGGAACGAGATCATTTTTTGGGAAACGATCTCTAATTTCCATAGTAGATTTTTACCCTGGTACACTACATCTTTTACTACACTGATGCATTGTCATCAATTTTTATATTACTACTCCATAATAATTAATGTAAAACAGAAAATATGTATAACGTAAAACGAAGATTTCTTGATCTAAACAAAAACACAAAAACCAAAACGTTCAAACAACAAACTAAAAAATGGTAACCCATAGAAAATGCTGTTTTCACATAATTTGATCGGCCAATCAGGTTCCATGTTAGTGGCGGCACCAGGAATTTAAACTAGCCAATCACAATTTGCGATCACAGCGCTACCGTTGATTGAACTAAACAAAACATTTAGTGTTTATTACATGTAGTGTATAGTGTACGTGTGTTTATATTTTGTGGAAATAATCAAAAACTTACTGGATATTTTGGACTTTTTTGGTAATTCTGTTTTATGGTTCTTTTTTAGTTAAAATGATTTGTTTAAATCTGAAGACATCTCAGGTATTGCGTCCCTGGATGTAGTACCATTTCAAATAGAATACCCAGCTTTCCTATGGATCATGCTCTATGTCAGAAATGCCTTTAGCAATATATAATGAGAAACTAATGGGAATCTCTTGTGAGGTCTTAAATTAGAGCAAAAGGGCTTGTAATGTACATTTTACACAGGATAATTACAAACCGAAATGTAGAAGAGAATTGCTTAACAGGGATACGGTTTCCAGTTGTTATTTAAATTGTAGGTCTTTTATAATGTTAATTATATGTAACTGATTTGTAAAATATAATAAGCCTCCATTTTAGCTGTGTTATAGAAGAAGGAAAACATTGATCCAAATATGTTAGGAAATGTGAGTTGGACAGTGAAGTTATTAAAGCCCGACGGTATGATAGATGCAATTTGACAAAGCCAAATTGAACTAAAACTCAGAGTTGATGCGGCAACATTGCGACGTTTTGATGTCACAAATTTAAATTACGTATGTAAAAAATAACTTTGAACAGACTATACACATGCTATACCATGGAAATATATCATAGTCAACTAGCGGACGAAAATACAATAGGCCCTCAAAAATTGTATTAATGTAACTATAAGATGTCCACTTCCGTTCTTGTGAACCCTTTTTTTTTTTTTAATTCCTATTGCCTTCGTCTTCGCGCGTTTTGTGGAATTAACAGGTACCAAATTGTGTAAATTAAAGGCTTGGACGCTATTTATTTATCGTGTTTATGGTGAAAATTAGCGACTATATCAGATCTTGAGTGGGACCGTAAAACGTCGCTTTTCACCATGGTGTTAAACGATTCAAGAGTGAATATGGCAGGTTCTTGTCGTTTCGGAACTTTAGGTAAGGTACCGCCTTCCAACAACAACTACCTCCATCATTGGCTAATGTATTATTCGAAAATTAGAACCTTTGAACCGTAATACAGTATATACTTATATATATTTTGGTCTTGAGAAATCAGCAACGTCCATAATGAATGAATGTTCTGATTCATAAATGCTAAATTCTAATCTCAAACATTAAAAATACACTGTAACTCTGTCGAAAAACACTACTTTTTTTTAATTAATATTCCAGAAAGTCAACAACAAATGGATGAAAAAGTTAGTTAATATTATGTTCCAAGCCTATATGAAACGCAGTCGAAGACACTGATGAAAGTTATGAATAAAATATTTTTAACAAACAAATTCAACCGAAAATTTATTCAAAAAATAAATAAGGTGTTACTAACTAAAAATGAAAAAATTATTTTTTACACAAAAAAAACATTTTGAAATAAAATATGTACAAAATTATCGTTGCAATAACTAAATAAAAATAAACAAAAACCTTACTTAACCTATCTACTACACGTATTTTATATTCTACTATATACACACAATCCAAACAGTTGTGTTAATTTCTATTTGTTTTGTTGGTAATTTAATTTTTTGTACATGTTACAAAATTATATTATTATTTGTATTGTTTAGGCTAGACACCGACTTCAAAATATTCAGTTAGTAGTAGTTAAATTAATATTACATATAGATAAATAGGTTTAGGTAGGTATTAAGCTAAATTGTGTGTATATAGTAGAATATAAAATACATATAGTAGATAGGTTAAATATGGTTTTTGTTAATATTTATTTAGTTATTATATGATAATTATGTACATATTTTATTTCAAAATGTTTTTTTTGTGTTAAAATTTTAAGTTTGATTATTATTTTATTCTTAGTGAGTTTCTTATTTATTTTTTGAAATCGGTTAAATTTTTTTGTTAAAAATATTTTATTTTCCTCTATTTAGTGTTAGATATTTATTCAATAAATTACGCAATACTATAATGGGTAAGCCAAGTAAAGGTGCAGCCCATATGAGGGAAAATAGGGATAAAGAAACAATGATTGAAAATAAAGAGAGCTTCAGGCCCCGGGGTCCGCTACCTAGCCTAGATGATTTGACAAATATTCTAACTAAACAACAACAAAAAGTTATTGTCCCCGCTGGGAATCGAACACGCGACCCCCGTTTGGGAACCAAACACTTTAACCATTACACCATAGAAGCAGTTGTTTACAATATTTCTACGAGGTCTTATATGCTATACTTAGTGCTTAAAAAGTAAACTGAATGGCTTTTGCACTGAACAACTTCCGAGTATCGGATTATTTTAGATAAAAGTTATGTGAAAACTTTGCACGTGCCTTTGAAATTTGAGCATTTCCCTCGATTTTCCCCCTTCACCCCAATAGATCCTGATTTGGTTCCAATGAGACCACCTCGGAAGTGCACTCTTTCGAATAAAAAAAGAATTTTCAAAATCGGTTCGTAATTGTCGGAGAAATCGGCGAACATACAATAAAAAAATGTATACAGCCGAATATAGAACCTCCACCTTTTTCTAAGTCGATTAACAATAGAGCAGGATGTATCCATCAATGAAATAAACATTTAATAAAAATTTAATAAACATTTCTTAAACTTTAATTAATTAGTGTTTGTATTATGGTCATTGATTTATTTCTATTATATTTTGTTTGTAGTAACATTAACTTAGTTATTTTTTTCTTGTTTTTCTGCTGAATATTTTTTATTTTATTTTAGTAGTTGATTCATTCCCATTGTGTATATAATTTTGTCATAGTATATTAAATTATATTTTCTAATTAACACTCGCTCTCGCGTTATGCGGCCATCGCTAATAAAATTTTACCTGAGTGCCGATAACGCTGTTATGCGTGACAAAAAAATACATTTTAAACAACATTATTAGTAATATTTTATTGTTGTAATGAAAAAAGACACAGTAAGTATTTGATCCCATAATCATCTAGTCGGTCTGAAACCAAAGAAGCTGAGTTTCCTGTTCGGAAGCTTGATGTAGGATATCATGAGAGGTTTCCTGAAGTTCATCATTGTTTACTTTTTTAAAACCGTGTCTGTCGTGGATTTTAGACCCTACCATAGATAAAAAATGAAAAGAATAAGCAACATCTACAGTATTAACTATATTTTGACATTCAACAAACAGTAAAATCATCAAAAAAATAACAGAACAACACGAAAAACCTTCCTAAGAGATATTTTCTTGGATTAAATCATTTCGACTATATAGTTTGGTGAACAACAGCTTCTGGTAAGCTTCCTCCACCGTCAAAATCTGACTCAACCTCGCCTCGGCTTCTTGTATCAGCACGTCGTAGATATCCCGGTTGGACAATATGAACCTCTCGAAATGCTCCTTCTTCAGCTTGTAGATCTTCGACATTTCGATGGCGGTTATGGTGGCGGTGACGTGGGTTTCCTTGAGGAGGAGCGACAACTCGCCGAAGTAGGCTCCGTCCTGCAGGTGGCAGACTTCCTTGCCCGAGTAAGTATAGACCGCGACTGTTCCGGAGGCCAGGAAATAGAGGAAGCGTCCCCGAGTTCCGCAGGAGACTACGACGTCGTTGGGACAATACACCTCCAGGATAAAGTTCTGCAAGATCGGTTGTATGGCCTCGTCGGTTAACTTGCCGAAGATCGTCACGTTAGTCTCTCGAAGAACGCGCAGGGTATTCTCCGTGATCTTCAGTTTCAAGCTGGTGGACAACAGCCTGTTTATATCGATCTGATTAAAGTACCGCTTCCTGTAGTAGTAATCGTGGTAATCGATCACCCTCTGTTGGATTTTAGTGGGTAGTTCCTTGTTCTTCATCCAGTTCGAGAGCTGGCCGATCATCTGTTGATACTTCATCTCCTGTATGTTCCTGTTATGCAAGGTGTGCAACAAGGTGACGCATATGACGATGTGAATGGTCTTCCCGACCGTATAGTTGAACATGTTGATGAGGGTCGACTCCCAGGTGATATAACTCTTGTAGGCGGATATCTCCACGCCGAACATCTGAGAGGACGCCTTGAAGAACGAGAAAAAGTACTGGGTGTAGAGGGGTTTCTCCAGGAGGTTGTTCTCCAGCACCCAGGCGTCCTTGTGGAGCTGTCCGGTGAAGTAGCTTCGGTACATGGGCACGGCGAACACCACGCACGCCAGTATATGATTGAGGGCCAGCACGGCGTAGGCCAGTTGGATCAGGAACACCGCCAGCTTCGTCTTGACCCCCTGGTACTCCAGGTTGCGACCGATCAGCGTCAATAGCTGGAAGACGAGCAGCAGTTTCAAGGCGGATAGGGCGTTGAACACCACCCAGATGCTCTCGGAACAGATTTTCTTCGAGCACACGAAGTACTTAGGCGCCGAGGACAAGATCTCCGCCCAGAATACCACGCTGGTGGCGTTTAGGCGTACTATACGCCGGAACTCAATCACTATACGGTCCTGGTGGATGTGTCCGCGAAACATCAGCACCAGAACGTTCAACCAGGATATCGTATCGATTAAATTGACCAGTACCGTGAAGGTAGGGTATGTATTGGTGGATAAGAGAATACGCTGGATGAAGGTCACGTCCACGCACTTCACCGCTATGGCGACGAAATAAAACAGACACCTCAACGTGTCGTGGTAGGCGGCCATCCGGCTGAGAGGATGGATGGTGAAGAAATTCTTCGAGTAATAATGGCGTTTCTTCTCGTTGTACATGGATCGCTCGCTCCGGAAATACCTGGAGCTGAGGGGGTTCGATTCCAGCAATAACGTCCAAGAGAACCAGCGGTACCGGCATCGGTCCCAGAAATCGTCCGTAGTCGTCTTGGGAGGGATGTGTTCCTTGTGGCGGATGGTACATCTGTGCTTGAATCTGCCGACCATTTTTACAAAACGTGTCACTGTACTGACGTTGCGGTGACAGTTACCATAGCCGTAACCATAGAATAGACAGACTTAGAGTGAGATCCTCAGAATATTATACAGAGGTTTAACTTAAATAGGCGAAACCGAAACCAATGCAGGATTATTGATTGGTTCGTTTCAATTGCCATACAATACATAAAGGCATTTAATTGGTGAATTTCTATTGTTACACGATTATTTTTGTACCTGATATAGACTACGTTCAGCATTTTCACAATTATTTGATTAGAATTAGCGCTGGGAAAAAAAAACTAGCCAGCAAAATAGTAGTTACTATTTTCAGTCAAATGCACGGTTCGATTGTTTTTTTTTCTACGTGATGTGAGTCGAAGATGTACGAATCCTTTCCTGTATAAATTGTGAGAGAGGAAGGGACGCAGATAATTGCTTGGGGCAGTTAATTTTATAAGTTCTTATATTTTCCAACGGTAGCATAAGCGAGACGGAGATGTACGTATTCCTTCACGTACTAAATTCAAGAAGAACAGGAAAAAATAATGACTGAATACTATTAACATGAAATTAATTATTTCATTTTAAACGAAGTAGAATTACTTTTATATTTGAATGTCCTGTGGATCTGTAAAAAGGAATGGAATTTTTCTATGGAATGGAGTAATACCCTATAAATGTTTTATCGTATTTTAATATGTTAATCGCTATTTTTAAATAATATCACTACATAGTATAAAACAAAGTCGCCTTTTCTGTCCCTATATCCCTATGTGCGCTTAAATCTTTAAAATTACGCAACGGATTTTGATGTGGTTTTTTTCAATAGATAGAGTGATTCAAGAGGAAGGTTTATATGTATAATACATGCATAATATACTAAGGCAACATTGCTAATTTTAGAGGTTTCTAACGTGATGTCGTAAATTAACCTATTTTTTTAGGCTTATTTAGCAATTAGCAAAAACGCTGCCTAACCCTACGAGTTAGATCAAATTAATGTACTACAGTATTGTACACCATAAAAAGGTCTACAAAAAAGTCCGCGATGGTATATGTTTATCTTTTAGGGATAACCCACATTAACCATTTTAATTGTTTACTTTTTACGTGAGAAAATGGCTTATTTACGAAGCTATTTTAAGCAATACGGCATTAATCCTTATCGAATTAAGTACCTTAAATACAGTGTGCAATTAATATAGATCAATATGGTTCCTTACAGCATGTAAATTAAACAAATATTTTCGGAGATATTACAAATTTAAAATTTGCGTTTAAAAATGTGTAATGTAATAAAAATTATATGAATTTAGATATTCCAACGATAGCAGGAAATCTTCATAGTAAGTATAGGGGAAGAGGAATTGTTTTACTCCAAATTTAATGCGTGCAGGCCAAGGGCAGTAATGAATGAACCAAAAATACTGGATCGATTTTAATCATGTTTTCATTGAGTGACATAGGCATATATATTTTATGCCCGTGCAAAGTCGGAGCGGGCCGCTATGTTTTTATATACAACGTTCATATTTTTTCTGTAGTGTATTTAATTTAGTATCAGCATTGCACCCGTGCGAAGCCGGGGCGGGTCGCTAGTTCTATAATAAATATGGACAAATTATTTATATAGACATATTGTTTAATGTATTTAACCACAACAACAATGAAAATATATAACGGACATAAAATACAACATTCTCATACTGAACTATTAATGAAACCTGAAAACCTCACTGAGGGACATCCAACAACCCGCTATACAAATTGGAGAACAGCAACTTCCTGTACGCCTCCTCTGTCTCCAAGATCCGTTTTAATCTGGATTCCGCCTCCTTCAACAGCACCTCGTAGATGTCCTTGTTGGACAG
Source organism: Rhynchophorus ferrugineus (assembly GCF_030347505.1). Classification (NCBI taxonomy): domain Eukaryota; kingdom Metazoa; phylum Arthropoda; class Insecta; order Coleoptera; family Curculionidae; genus Rhynchophorus; species Rhynchophorus ferrugineus. Next base: position 4,137,351 of record NW_027472589.1, on the reverse strand, counting down.
GACGAATCTCTCGAAATGCTCCTTCTTCAGCTTGTAAACCTTCGACGTCTCTATGGCGATTATAGTGGCGGTGACGTGGGTTTCCTTCAGGAGGAGGGAGAGCTCGCCGAAGTAGGCTCCGTCCTGCAGGTGGCAGACCTCCTTGCCCGAGTAGGTGTAGACGGCGACGGTTCCCGATGCCAGGAAGTAGAGGAAGTGTCCGTGACTCCCGCAGGACATTATGACGTCGTTGGGACAATAGACCTCCATGACAAAGTTTTCCAACACCTGCTGGATGGACTCGTCCGGCAGATTTCCGAAGATGGTGACGTTGCTCTCACGCAAAACGCGCAGGGTGTTGTCGGTTATCTTCAGCTTTAGGCTGGTAGACAGGAGCCTGTTGATATCACTCTGGTTGAAGTAGCGCTTGCGATAATAGAACTCGTAATAATCAACGACCCTCTGTTGAATCTTGGAGGGCAGTTCCTTGTTCTTCATCCAGTTTTTCATCTGCCCGACAACTTGTTGATACTTGATCTCTTGTATGTTCCTGTTCAGCAGGATATGGAGCACCGCCACGCAGATGAACATGTTTATGACTTTACCCACGACATAGTTGAACATATTGACGATGGTGGCCTCCCAGGTTAAGTGTCCTTTATACGCCGCGATTTCAACGCCGAATACCTGAGCTGATGCCTTGAAAAACGCGAATATGTACTGGGTACGCATCGGTTTCGACACCAGGTTGTTTTTCAGCACCCAGGTGTCCTTGTGGAAGTGTCCGACGACGTATTTCCGATAGAACGGCAACGCGAACACCACGCAGGCCATGATGTGGTTGAGGGTGAACACGGCGTAGGCCAGCTGAACGAAGAAAATAGCCATCTTGGACTTGACCCCCATGTACTCCATGGTGCGCCCGATCAATGTCATCAAACGACCGATCAGGAGGAGCTTGAGGCTCGCGATGACGTTGAAGAACACCCACAGAGGTCGGACGCATATCTTCTTCGTGCATAGGAAGAATTTCGGCGCGGAGGAAAGGATCTCCGCCCAGAACAGTACGCTCGTGAAGGACATTCGGACGATAACGGGAAAATCCGTGACCACAGCGCCGTGAACTATCCGTCCCCTGAACAACAGTATCATTATATTCACCCAGGATATCATATCGATGTAGTTCATCAGCACCATGAAGTTGGTGTAGATGTCCTTGTACAGATAGCGTCGTCGCGTGAACGCTATGTCTATGGCCTTGATGGCGATGGCGATGATGTACAGCACACAGCGGAAGAAATCGTGATAAGCGGCCATCCGGCTGAGCGGGTGGATGGTGAAGTAACTGGCGGAGTTGTAGTGGCGCTTCTTCTCGTTACGGCACGCCTTCTCGCTGCGGAAGTACCTGGAGCACATTGGGTTGGTCTCCATGAGGAGGGTCCAAGAGAACCATCGGTACCTCCACCGGTCCCAGAAATCCGGATAAGGTACCCTGGCGGGTATCTGTTCGGCGTGAAAGGAGCATCTGTGCTTGAAAAATTTCGCCATCTTCAGACTGTGACAGCCGCCCGCGACATTGACAACCGGGCAGGTGAGTAAAGGTGACATCAACAAGTAAAAAATATGTTTCTTTACGCTATACCATGGGGTATATATAGAGGTTTAACTTAAATTGGCGAAACCGAGGAAATGTTTCGATAAGACCACTTTATTGATTGGTTTGTTTGAACTATCCTACAAAGCCATTTGATTGGCTCATTTCTATAACGCGATTGTTCGTTTCAGTATTTTATAACGCCATTTTTGAGTGCCTGATACAGGGACATTTACTTAAGCAAATGTATCTTAACCGAAATAGGTCGGATTTTTTTGGCTCTGCGCATAGGGTCAGAAAAATTAATCCTTCAACAAATATGTTTTAAAAAAATACAATAAAACAAAATAAAATAATATAATTCGTAGGCCAACAAGTTGAGATTGATTTGATAGACTTAGATATATCATACATTTATTTTTTTTAAGTTAAAACAGGCACAGACTGAGTCAGTACGAAGGAAAAGGCGTTAAAGACAATTTTGATCATATTTGCTGGGAGATATGTTATGTTCTCAATTAGGTTTTAGGGGTTACAGGGATTAGTCACGTCACCTTCCTGCTTAGGCCACGAAAAACAATTTAAACAAATAGTGTTGAATACCGATATGATATAAATCTGGCGAGAAAAAAAAATGGCATGATATGCATGTTAAAATGCACTTTAAAATATATAAAAAAATAACATATGGGATTAAAAATTATTTATTTTTAAATTATAAGCGTGATTATTGAGATTTTAATAAAAATAAAAGCAGAAAGTTTAAAGACTCGCCCTGTTAAGTCAATTGCCCAATCGTTGCGAAAGAGTGACGTCATTTAACGTTTTCAATGTTTGAACTTTGACCGTTCCCTTGCTTCCAATAATATCAAAATTCGTAAAACAAATCATAGAGAACCAGAATTCGAAACAAAATATTTGCAACCTTAATATTAATTTAAAAGCTTCAGAATATGTAACAGGTCAATTCAAAAGTTAAAATAGGCCTCAGTTTAGGCGATCACATCTTCGTTCGACTAAAATTTCTTCCCAGCGAGCATTCTTTTGAGATCTGAGAACAGGTTCCAGATCTGGAGAATACTGTGGATGCCGAAGCAATTCGAAGCCCAATTCATGGATTTTTGCCATCGTTTTCACTGACGTGACAGTGTGCATTGCCTTGGTGAAGCAGCACTTTCTTTTTCTTCAAATGAGGCCGCTTTTCAGCGATTTTGTACTTCAAACGATCAAATCATCTTCAAACATTGCTCCGAATCTTCAACTCGTCATTATTTTTGATCAAAAATGAGCTCGCAAGGCACCCACCTTACATAGATCTTTTTCATACCCAAATATTCGTGAATGATATGATGTACACGTTCAGTTGATATCTTTAGAGTGTCTGCTATTTCATTCAGTTTCAATTTACGGTCACTCAAAATCATTTTGTGGATTTTTTAATGTTTTCGTCGGTAACAACCTCTTTTGAGCGTCCACTACGTTCACCGTCTTCGGTGCTCATTTGACCACGTTTAAACTTAGCATTCCAATCCTTGATGGTTGATTTTCCTGGGGCAGTGTCCGGGAACTCGACATCTGCCAAGTTTTCGCTTCAACTGTATTTTTCCCTTCAAAAAGCAATCTTTTATCAACACGCGAAATTCCTTCTTATCCACTTTTTTTCACAATAACAAAAGTTGCTTCACTCAAAATGCTATAATTCACAATATAATAATCTAACAGCTGTCAAATTTTGAAGGTTAGGGCTAACTAAAAAACCTATGGATTTAATTCTAGTAGCGCCATCTATGTGTCAGGCCGGGGACTCTTCAATTAACCTGTTATAATGACAAATTCAAGCTACAGAGAGTTAGATTAATGCTTGGATAAATCTGAGGGAAAACCACCGTCACTTTAACCAGCGTGAATTTAATAAATCAACTAAGCTCTGTAAAAAACATCCTCTAAAATCGAGCACAGATCTGCGGTTAATGAATGTATTAGCTGGTAATTATTTATGATATAATACATGCTTTAAAAGGTATTTACGCAGAATTAAAATACGGCTGAATAATGAGATTAATACTATTATAAATAATGTTAATAAATAAAAGACGAACGTTTTCTGATAAGCTTTAATATAAGAGCTTTCTAATTAGGATAGTATTTATGTCTTAGATTTATCGAAAAATAGAAGACGAATTAACTTATTCCACGACGATTTGCATTTCAATCGGTTTTATTAAAACTTGTAAAAGGTGAACGTATTCTAATATATATATATTTTTTTAAATGTGTTTATTGAGAAAAATTGGCATGATCAAAATATTTTCCATCATTTTCTGCAAGTTTTTCTCATTCTAGTACTCCGGCTAAGATAAAGACTATGTATATATTAAAAATATAGATATATCGGAGAATAAAAACTATTTTTAACAAAAAAATTGAACCGGCTTCAACAAATAAGTAAAGAACTCACTAAAAATTTAAAAAAATCAAACTTAGATTTTTAACACAAGAAAAACATTTTAAAATAAATTATGTACATAATAATCGTTGTAATAACTAAATAAAAATAATCAAAAACCTAATTTAACCTATCTACTACACGTAGTTTATATTTTTATAAAGTTCGATATGGATATTCCTTTTTAAAAAAGTTCGATACCATTTCAAAACCCCTAGGTTGTTAATATCGATAGCTTCTTAAAAATATTAACAACGAGGGAGAATTTTGAAACTAAACACTCGATACACTATTTTACACATTAAATAACAATATAAAAACTAAATAACAATCGGCATCACTAACAAGAACCAAGAAATGGGCCTGCTTTTTTGCAGAACATTGTCAAATTTAAGAACTGGACTTAAGCAGTGGCTATTTTTGGAGAATCCTAAAGGGTATTCGGTAAACTTCGATAATTTCCGCTTGATTTTGCGACGTTGCCACGTACAAGCAATCGAGAGATAGAATCCAACGAACTACAACGACCATTTTAATTTCGCACTGGTACTGGTAAAAGCTTTCTTGAAGAATTTTGTTGTTTTTAATTTATTGGTTTTTGTACTGTTCATATTTTGATTATAAATGATAGGTAGTAACGGATAAATCATCGGTTTCTAAATATTTTCAAAGAACCTACTATAACACTTTTTCAGATTAAAAGAAGAAATATGAGGACATTCCATTCCAGATGCGTATTTATTCATATTTTATTTTAATTTTGCAGATTGAGTTCAGTTCTACACCAAATTCATTGTATTTTAGGCATAGTTGGCTCTGCGAAAATAAAAATACAGATAAATATGGCTCGATGTCCTTTATGTGAGTATACCTCATCAAAACCACAATTCGTTGAGCCACATCAGGCTTAATTCAATCGACTTGATATGAAGAATTTACAAGAATTATAACGTTGGTTGGTTATTGTAATGTTTATATATTGATAAATAATTACATATTGCTTTATTTTGTCTTTTTTCTTTCCAAAATTATTTTAAAACGAAAAATATTTATAAAAAGCTTATTCATATTTCATTTTTTATACTATTTATATTATATTCTTCAAATGCACGTATAATTCTCGACAACTGGCAACGTTGCAAATTCAAATCCTTGTGTGTATGCCAGGATTCTCCAGAATTAGACTCTTGTAACATTAAAATAGCCTGTTAAACCAAACTCACTTAATCCAACTTCACTACTAGAGGGTATCTAAACGAAAGGAAATCGATTTTATGGATTCAGAAATATTTGCCGATATTGCACTTGTTCGGAGTGAAATTCCGTCGTGTACCACCATCGAACCTATGTAATAGCGGATTTGTTTACTAAGCCTTAATAACGGAAAGCTGAACAAACAATATTTCTACGCAATAATTTCACTGATAAACCAGTCAGGCCATGGAAAGGGCGTAACTCTACACTCTGCGGCCCGTTGAAACATTCAGGATCAACCCTCATACGTACGCGCGGCTAACACGTTCACCGAAAGGTAGGAATTCAAAAATTCGGGCGAAGTCGGTCCGGTTCGTAGCTCACGGCCACCGCCGACCACTTGTTACTTTCGTGGAGTCCGATTCGAGCACTCAGTAGTGTTTTGGACTCGTTTTGGGTTGGTGTAGGTGCCGCTCGTTGCCTGATCGCGGGGTACCACGTCGAAACGGCCTGAAGAACAACGATGATCCGGTCGAAACGTCTTGTTTACGCAGAGGATAGTTAGTTTTTCGTTACGTGAAATCGAACGGGTGTTGAGAACGATGTGGTCGAAGCTTATTTACTTTGTGCTTCACTCGCTGATGCTTGGTATTAGTTTTGCTTCGATAATGGGAGATGAATGCGACTGGACTGGAAGGTGAGTGTTATTTCCTTGTTATTTGGAGAAATGTTTAACTAAGTGATCGATATATGAGTCTCATATATGTATTTAATCGACAAGAAATCATTGATCTTAGCATAATAACTACCCACAACAAAAACAACATTTCAGACACTCAAATGTATGCTATATAACAATGGTTGAAGAGTTTTTGATTAATATAAGTGTATAGTATGCATATACGTGCCTCGAGGTTCTTTTGTTTATAGCCATATGATTATTACTTGTGTTGTAAAGCTCCACAGGTTTCTATTTTACGACCATAGAAGTTTGTTATAAGATATCTAGTTTAAATAACCATTATTAATTTTATTTAAATATATGTTCATTGTTTTTACATGGAATTTGAAGGAAGTGTATACTTTTCATGTAAAACGATATACTTGATTCTTCAGTCAGCTGAAAACTGAATACATTTGTTTGTTAACATTTACTTTATATTACCGAATGCAAATAAAGTTAGTTACGCTCAAAACTTAGATTATTTTCTTCTCAGTGCAATTATAGATAATTTCATATTCTCAAGTGGTTCTTTAGTTTTTATATCCAGTAGTTATTGAAGAGTTTTTGATTAATATAAGTGTATAGTATGCCCATATATGCATCAAGGTTCTTTTGTTTATAGTCATATGATTATTCTTTGTATCGTAAAGCTCCACAGGTTTCAACTAACAGCCATGGATGTCTGGTATAACACAGCTAGTTTAAATGACTATTATTAACTTTATTTCGACATGTGTTCAGTGTTTTTACATGAAATTTTATGGAACTGTATATTTTTTTTTATGTAAAACAAAATATTTAATTGTTAGTCAACAGAAAACTGACTATATTATGTTGTAGAAATATATGTAAACTATATCTATGCACACAAATCTTGCACATTGTAAGATTTTCTGCAGTTATCGTATATTAGTTATATACTCATCTTTGTTGTTTCTGCTCTTATCACTTTTGTCTTGATAATTGTCAGCATTGGGCCATAAGCTCACATCAGGAAACTTTAATTTATTATTTGCTAAATTGTTAATTTTTAGTCTATCGAATACTTGTTCATGATTCCACCATTTGTCAATTTCTTCTTCTGTGTGTGACGGAGTCCACCCAAACCGAAGGTGTTATTGTAGACAATACTTCTTTCCACTAGTCCAAGCAGTTTCGTTGTATAATTCCACTCAACCAACATGTTTTATAATAATTCCTTGCCAACCCCAATACCCATTCGAAAGGATTAAATATGTAATCATAGGAGGCAAGCACAATACTTTGTGACCATATTTTTTTGCCATCTGATCTGTAGTGTCTTTTTTCAGGCATATTTCTTTAAAAAGTAATTATATTTCTGAGTGACAATTTGAGATAGTTCTCCCTCAATGTCTGGAAGTTCTATTGGACCCCTTTGTGGATTATCTTACCTTAAATCCTATAATACCCAACAGTGTAGGAAGGGATGTTCTACATCCTCCAAATAGCTGCATATCTTTAAGCATACTTTCCAGACTAACAGGTTCCTCTGGAATAATTGTATTAAATTATGTTTCGATTGTAAAAACTACTTATTATTTTTATAAATTTCATATATTTGATCTCTAATACAGCTAACATCAAGGTGATCTTGATTCGTCACTCGCTTCACTTATGCACAGTTTCTCTGTCGCGAATCTAACGTTATGTTGTTCTTTATTTGAGATACTTTAGTCACAGATTTCATTCATTGCAGCTGCAACACGCTAAAATATTTCCGATAAAAATCGACCAACTTAACATTGACTAGTATGAATACTTACCACTCTAACGCATTTTATTGGCAAAAGGGGCCCCCCATTATCTTGTTCCTGTTTATTTATTGGCTTTGGAATTTTCAATCCAAATAATCACGAATATTCATCTGTAATTCAATATTTACCAAAACAAGCAGCGCATCAGAACGTTTATCAGTTTATAACCTCTAATTATTATCACTAATGTTTTAAATTTTACGAACATATGACAGCTAGGCGAATTTTAATGGCTGATTCTGATTTTAACTAGAATAAAATGATAAGGAATAGTTTTTTTTATTATTTGAAATAAATTCAACGCCATGATGAGATAGGTTGAATTCTATTTTGGATAGAATGCTTTGAAGTATTTTGATTTGTAATAATATGACTTGTAAAGTTATAGAAGAAACATTTATTATAAAGCTTCACAGATTGCATTAGTAACTAATTACTTTATTAATTGATATTTAAGCTTGTTCAGTTATATTAGATATGTAATTTATGTAATTAGATATATGTAATTTAGAAAATCCGTAGTAATTAAATAATTAATAATTAATTTTTTATGAAACAAGACACTGGGTACACAAAAGACAAAATCAACTTTCTTAACTGTCTAATAGAACAAAATATCATTTAAACGATGGTCTGTATCGAAGTCATCGGGTATTTTTTGATTAATGATGATCAATTCGTTTGTACAGCTCTACATGTTACCATTCGAAACGACCAAATACAAAACAGCTGGGCCTCGTTATGTTATTAATCACATTTAACGTTGGGATGTTGATATTTTGAAAAATTCGTCGTTGTATTTTAATTGAAAAGTATGAAAAACGGCCGCGTTTGTTTTATGTGTGTGTGTGTTTTAATAGCGACTATTAAAAAGTTTAATTAAATGTGATCATCATTATTTTAAATTGATTGTATTAGACGGAAAACAGTTTTGATATAAACGTTTAATGATGAGGCAATAAAGTTTTTCCCTCATTAATAGAATTATTGATGTTATTTCTGCTTAATACTAGAATTGTGAATTAATTTTGAAGGATATACAGTTGACTATTTTCATTACGAAAGGTATTACGTTAGAATTCACTATTTATTAAATATTTCTATATTACACGTTAGAAAAATCTCATATCAAATGCCTTAATAATTAAAGAAATGACAAGAGGAATAACTTCTAATATTTTCATTAAGATATTAAACAATATTGAGGATACTGTATATTGTTTTCGGTTGTGGGATATGTGGAAGTTTAAAAAACTTACTACCTATCAAGGACCATTGTAGGATAACCCATGAGTTTCTTCTGAAGGGTAAACCTCCTCCGGTTTGTACTGAGGTGACACAACACTCAGTTAAACATATATTGATTGAATGTAGGAAATAAGCAAATCAAAGAAGAGTTTTGGGATTGAGGACAACTTGTAGGCTTGTCTTCAAGGTCATTCCTGAGGAACACTGTCTCTTTGTCTCTACAAGGGAGTATAACCAGTACTGTTAAGAAGCTTTATTAGTTACCAAGTAGTTGTATTGTGCTTCATGTTTTTATTCTTAGGATTTTTTACATTTTATATATACACAGTTTTGTTTTAACCAAGTTATTCAGCCATCTGATATACAGTGGACTATTTCTAAATATTTGAATTATATTTACGCAATTTGAAATAATTCACTGTTTAACGTGATATTTTTAAAACATAAAATTCATTAACTAAAAATTTTATCATTGGGATCTTTTTCACCTGTATGTTATGGTATAGTGCTTTGTCTATAACAATAACTGATGGTTCCTTCAAGTTCTTTAGCAGCTAATCTTTGGGTAAGTGAACTATATTCGTTTTTAAAGATTTTATTGTAAATTCACGCCTTTAAATTGAAATTATGTGCTCGTGTTTAACATATACAGCTTTTCTCGAACATTTTTTAATGTTCTTTGACAGTCTATTCAAAAATTGAACTAAGAACAAAATGTATACCCTACTATTGAGTGATCGGAACAGGAAGAGTGATTATTTTGTAGGAAATTCGACTACACCACCGAAGAATAAAGACGTAACGTTTTTTAGGACTCTTTTTAAGAAGAAATACGAATATAAAAAGTTTTACGACACTGGTTGTTGGTTCTACCGCCGGTACTTGTTACACGTTAAAAATAGCCGCGACATATACGGAGAAATGCCCATAAAATCCACCTCCTTTCATTTATCAGCGGGCAAACGGTCTTTTTCGACCGGACCGCCGACGGATTATCTCCGCGGCATCGACGGACCCCGACCCTCCCTCCACGACCTAGTTGCGTATGCAGAACCCGTCGCCTCCTCCGGGCAGTAAACTCCATTTTAGCACCATCGACTAGTTTTTATCTCTATAAGGTTATGAGCGCCGAATGCTCCGATGTTGGAATGTCGATCGCGGGTCGCGAAGACGCGTGTCACGGCAAGACTTAAACTACGCGGTGCGATTCTCCTTGTCCTCATGCGGGCGTTAATCGATTTAACGTTATTAAGATCACCACCAAGGGGTATACGGTTAGCTATTAAACGCACTAAACATAAGGAGCATGGAAGGCAATCCGATAGGGGTCTAATTCCGGAAAATCACGGCGTGGTCGCAAGGATTTGCAATGTTGCCAGTTCCTACAAATTATACGTATATTTGAAGAAAAATAGAATTGCCAATCCTTGAAAATTATACGTACATTTGAAGAATACAAAAACACAAGCATCCATTTATCTTTAAAATTACTCAATAATATATATTACACAGCGATGTGCTATCTATTCGATATGGAAAAATAACATGGAAAACCCCCTTTCAACTCATTCATTAAAAACAAGAAACTCAATACAGATATATTCATATTTGTATATTTTGTGAGTAAATGATACATTTTTCAGGGCCTCGAGCCCGCAGTACCAATACAAAAACAACAAAATAATTATCATCTATTCAGATTCAAGCGATGATTCCTTACTTAGTTCTGGTTTAGTGAGAATATGGCGAAGGAGCGCTCCTTCACCATTTCTAATCATTAACGTATTTTAACGTATAAAATAAGTATTAGAGCTTATTTAATTGAAAATATGTTGTTATATCCGAAGATATATATGTTAGAATACCACAAAGCTATTGTTTTTCAAAACTAATTTTTCTATGAAATCACAGCCTCCGAAAATAGTAAAATACGGAACATGTTTTATGATGAGAAGTGGCTCAGTTTAGAGGTACTTATTACAGAAGTTCAAAGAATCAAGATTAGATTCGGACCCGTACTTTCTCCGAAAACATGGATGAAATTTGTTAAATCGTCCCTCGAGAAACAAAACTATAAATATTAAACGAAAAGGGAAAACAACGGAGAGGGTATCACGCTCGCACAATAAATCTACTCGAAAAGAGACAACGGGACCTGTCCCGATAAAAATGCCACATAGAAAACGTAGAAAACGAAGTAAAATAAATGAACATCGAAAAAGGCCGTCTAGTTTGCAAACAATGAGCTTCCTAAGAAAGACAGTGACGATCGAAAAAGCGAATGATACCAGGTAAAAAGGTGATTTATCGACGTCTCATCGTCGGGGGGTCGTTAGAGATCAAGATGGAGGCGCGTTGAAGGAAAACAAACATTCGTTTTTGAATTTTTAATGATATTTTAATGTCATGTACTCGATACGTCGAATATTTGAAGACAATAGGTGTTGAAAACTATGTAACAATGTAATAGGAAGAATTTGTATCATTTTTAAAATAAGTCTTTTTATAAACATATTCATTTTAAAATAATATTGAAAGGAAAAAAAGAGAAATTAAAACTATGTAATTATTCATCAATATGTAAACTTTGAAACTTTGATTGAAGATATAGAAGACATTTGTATAAACAACAACTTTTAATATCAGCATAATTTAAAATAGAAATAACCAAAAATCTGAATACATTTAAAAAAAATTTTACCCATAAAATTTGCATTTAAAAATTTTTATCTCCGTTAACACTGCGGTTTTCTACAAGTTAAAAATTGTATATATTTTAGGGTCTCCTTTGTATCAACAAGGGTTTGTCTGGACAGGACCTTCGATTCGAATCTACGACTAACGCAACAGCAGGAAAACCGCCCTGTCGTCCTTACCACTACTTCAACCAAGCCGGCCAATGTATTTATTACATATACATTTTAGTTTAATTGGTGAATTTAATACGATACTGCCATAACAGTATATTCTTGAAATATCCTTACGATTTGGTACAACCGGCAACATGGCAGAATTGTCATTGAGTTAAATATTATTATTATTATTCAAAGTTTTTTTTTTATCGCCACATTTACCTTTTTTCTGGTAACATTTCAGATTTTTAACGCTGCTTGCTCAAGCAGTAATTTATTCGGACAATATCTGGGCTTTCTGAAGGATTTCCTTTAACTTTTATTAATAGGAGCTCGATTTTCTTCTCAACATGGCTTCAACTGGTTGTGTCATCCAGTGTACACAATACTAAACACAGATCATGAATTTGGAGCTAGGAATATTCGTGTCCATTAACATCCACGATTTTCTGTACCTTGAATTATTGTAGTACATTTATCTTAAATTACTAACCACTACATACCGCTAAGAACGGTTGTTTCTTGGTGTCAAGGTAATTCCTGAAGAGATGTCGTTCTATACCTCATAACTTTGATTCATCTGGCTTTTTAATTATACTAAGAACTTGATAGTTCAATATCATCTTGCATTTGACATGAATCTTGGTCGGGTAATGCTTCCGCGACCTCAACAAGCCCTTAACATCAACAGCAAGATGGGAAATATTTGTAGAAAATTATAGAAAATATTTTTGATTTATATATATATATATATATATATATATATATATATCGAATATTGATATCAATTCTTTTTTGTTGTTATATCCATTCTAACTATAATACATCAATAAAATATAACTAAAACCAGTAAGATACTGTCTGTATCTGAATTATTTCAGACAAATTATTATATATTTTCAATGCCATTAAATTTATATCAACTACTAACTAGCTCTTAAAATACAACAGTTCTATTCTTGGTTGTATTTTGCAATCGTAATAATATATGTACCATTGAAATTATAATACAAAAAACATGGACTATTAAGTGAACGTTTTCTCGACTCCAGTATCAAGGTGGTTTCGTTAAAATCGACGAAAGCTCATTAATAATCAAGCCTCATTATTACTAGTTGTATATCGAGTTTAATTTGATTGATTTCAGCACTTACCGTATGATAACCAATAACTAGTATGCATATGACCAGATATATTTAATCATAATTTATTTTACCAAACATTGAATGTGATTCCAAACATTATTCGGTGATTTCGTATATTTAACGCGTATTTTAGATATTACTGGATGAAAAAATGTCATCGTTTTATTCCTGGGTAAATATGCGGACAAGGACAGAAAAGCAAAACGTTAATTGACGTATTCCATTCCAGTGACTGGACGAATAAATATAAATCATTAATGGTTTCAATTAAGACCCGAGCAGAAAGAAAAACAAGTCTGATCTAATTGCCCGCGGCGCATGCTGCAATGACCAATTTCAATCTGGCTTGATAGCCGTTCAAATTAGACCCAATAATGCCTTCATAACACACAACAGATCAGTTAAGACAGTGACGTGTGTCGAGAAATTAGAACCAGTCATTGGCGGGGACGCGTCTCGTTCGATTTTCCTTCCTTGTTTCTGGTTTGGTGATGATATGGTGGAGGATCGCTCCTCCGCCATTTCTTATAATTGAAATATTTTATGGTATAAAATAAAGGGAAGATTTTATTTAATTGAAAACATGTTATTATATCTGTTTTCGATCAATTAAATGGTTTTCCTAATATGAATCTGGTTTTTCCATAAAATAACAGCCTCTAAAAAAGGTAAAAATATGGAACACGCTGTTTTGTGATGAGGCATGACTCAGTTAAAGTCTTGATGCTTAGAATTTTCTATTATCGTGCATTAAATGATTCACAAGCTTGAAATAATAAACTATTTAATCAGATAATGATAATAATGTTCATTCGGTTACTGTTTCGAATAATGTACAATACTAATTGGGTTTACTAGTTGGCATGGACACGTCTTGTTCGTTTATCTTTCTCTGTATTGAATTCAGTGAGAAAATGGTGAAGGATCGCTCCTCCGCCATTTTTTCGTAATCGAAATATTTCGAGGTAAAATAAGGTCGAGAGCGAAAAAAGTACCGAGAAATCGGTACCGGCGTCGGCCATCGAACTTGACCATCATTTCTAATCATACCCGATTGGATATAGTCGACGTTTTGCAATCGGATAAAAACGGAGATCGGCCGGTCCGATGTGGAGCTTTTTAGCTTTTTGTTCGCTTTTGATTTGACGCCGCGTTTCCTATCAGCGGACGAACCACGTGCCAAATTCGGCGACCGTCGCGTAAGCGAATTGCCTTTCTCCGAGTACTTGGCCTCTGTCGTGTGATTTTCACTTTTCCATCCAATTGGATGTTTCAAAGATTTCGTTATGTTCAGCAAAATTTAACTGATGATGTGGTCGATAATTGATCAATTGATTTAGATGCACAATTGTGCTTAAAAGAAGTTATGGTGTGAGAGTGAGAAAAAGAAGCTTAAGCTGTAGGAAAATATTGCGCACCTGACGAGAAGAACAAACACCACTGCTCAACTATCACTAACGAAGAATAATCACCACTAGAAAGTTTTCTCATTTATCAGTATTTTTGTATCTGCTCTACATTGCTGATATCCCAACAACAAAAGAAACAGTAGTTATTATGACATAGTTGTTTTGACAAAAGATGTATAACTGCCTAAAACTGTAAAAACAGTACTAATGGTAGTCAACAAGACTTAGAAAAGGACTAGAGACACTGATAAATACTGTATAATAGCTCCAAATCTGTCCATGTTAATTTTGTGCTGCGGTAAAATTACAAAACCTAGTTATATCACTTGACGGACACTCAATTCCTCAAGCTGAATTAGTAAATACCTCGATATCCATCTTGAAGATAGGTTATACTATAATATCAAAAAATCACAATAAAAAACAAAGCAGATCAGACCCAAAATTAAGCAACTGTACTGGTCAGTCGGAGGATACTCTCAACTTGGCCTAAAATTTTGGTTTTCGACCTATGGGGTTGTTCTAAAATATCAAGGGACGAATTACCAGTGGTTATCGTTGTAGCCAACGAAGAACTGCACGATGACTTCGACATCAAGTGCATTTACGAAGTCGAGGTCCAATATTTGGCCTTAAAACATGAAATAGGGTTACTGGCTATTAAAATTTGTTAAAATTTAAATTTAAATCTCTTGGTTGTGAGAGAATTCCTTGAAATTTAAAATGGATAAAGAAACAATACTAGAGGCACATACATACAGTTGATCAATTCACAGAGTTGAACAAAATGCGCCACGTCTGAGAAAAAGCTTATTTATGAAAATTATGTATATAGTATGACATTTTTCGTATTATTTGAGATATATATCAAATTGTGGATGATAAAAAACTGAGTCCCCGACCTACCATAGTAAAACACAGTTTTTTGTCAAAATTAGTTCCTTTTATTCAACATAATTCCCTTCAAGGGACCATACCATTTTTGTAGTACGATTTGTGCTTTGCTTCAAAATAGGCCTCAGTTTCGGCGATCGCCTCTTCATTCGACGAAAGTTTCTTCCCAGCGGGCATTCTTTTGAGATCTGAGAACAGGAAATAGTAGCTGGGGGCCAGACCTGGAGAATAAGGTGGATGAGGAAGCAGTTCGAAGTCCAATTCATGGATTTTTGCCATCGTTTTTTACTTGTGACACGGTACATTGTTTTGGTGAAGCAGCACTTTCTTTTTCTTCAAATGCGGCCGTTTGTGGAAATTTCGTCTTTCGAACGGCCCAATAATGTTATAAATAGTCGTTAATAGTCGCTGTTGATCGTCTTTCCTTTGTCAAGGTAGTCAATGAAAATTATTCCATTCGCATTCCAAAATACATACCTTGCCAGCCAACTGTTGCGTTTTCCCACGCTTTGGAGCGGGTTCATCGTGTGCAGTCCATTCGGATGACTGTCGATTGGACTTCGGAGTGAAATGATGGAGCCATGTTTTATCCATTGTCGCATATCGACGCAAGAACTCGGGTTTATTACGCTTGATCATCTTCAAACACTGCTCCGAATCATCAACTCGTCGTTGTTTTTGGTCAAAAGTGGGCTCGCGAGGCACACACAGACACAGACCTTTCTCATACCCAAATATTCGTGAATGATATGATGTACACGTTCAGTTGATATCTCTAAAGTGTCTGATATTTCATTTAATTTCAATTTACGCTCATTAAAAATCATTTTGTAGTTTTTTTAAATGTTTTCGTCCCTAATAACCTCTTTTGGGCGTCCACTGCGTTCACCGTCTTCAGTGCTCATTTCATCACGTCTAAGCTAACATACCAATTCTTGAGGGTTGATTTTCCAGGGGCAGTGTCCGGAAACTCGGCATCAAGCCAAGTTTTTGCTTCAACTGTATTTTTCTCTTCAAAAAGCAATATTTTATCAACACGCTAACTTCCTTTTTATCAATTTTTTTCACAATAACAAAAGTTGCAGCACTCAAAATACTATGATTCACATACTAATGATCCGACAGGTATCAAATTTATACTAGCATCGTTTAACGGTTAGGGCTAACTAGGAAACATATGGATTTAATTATAGTCGCGCCAGGTATGTGTCAGGTCGGGAACTTTTCAATTGACCTGTTAGTAAGTAATATATTTTTTACTAAGAATTCACTATAAAATAACTGATAGAAGAACAACAACGAAATAGCTTTAATATATGAAGGTTATGTGAAGTTGTGTGAAGTTATGGTAGTGATATAATAATACTTTATGTGGTAGCACTCCGGCGGCCATCCGACTTCATTTTCTGTTTAATATCGGCCGAACTACCACAGAAACAAATTGTAATCTTCCCCGACATAATGGAAAGCCAAATTGCTCCCTTCCAGCGCTTCGTTTCTCACAAAATCGTCATCATCCATCCGTCCGAACACATGTACGTCGTTACCGAAAAAAAAGCGAGATCTGTCGCTGCGAATTCGAGTGTTTGCTGCGAAATTTTATCACGACACAAGCTCAGATTGCGTCTGCGAAACATTTGTCGCAGTATCGCGCTTTTTTTCGCATTCCCCATCCACCGGACCGGGCCCGTTCCCACAGGATCGGGTTTCGGCGAATTCGAATTTGGCAAATGTCGCGCGAATGAGAACGGCTTCCGTTTTTTTGCTCGACCGAAAACACCTCGTGATTCAGCGGGACCGTTTAAGAGTTAATTTATGGGATAACGGCGCCGGAGCTAAGGAAATATAGTAAATAATTAGGAGAGCGAATTAATTTGAATGTCTAATGTATAAAACGCCATTGTCGATTTTGTGATAAAATGGTGAAGGAGCGCTCCTCCGCCATTTTATTGCTATTACATTATTTCGCAACCAACAGAGAATTCGTATTGCGAAAAATTAAATATTTTTTGCATTGCTAACGAACTTCAACTTTATTGCTAGATGTAGCACAAGCCTTTGATAAAGTAGGGCAACAGAACCTCGAATACAAGTTGGCAAACGAATTACCTAACCAGATGGGCTGGATTCTCAAATTCTACACTTCTAATTGTCGTTTCAGAATAAGATTCCACAAAGTATGCCTTGGTTACCGTGTTAATTTGTTAATTTAAAATTGTTAGGAATTACAACGACAAAGAAATGAGGCCCAACATCAAATGTTATCAACAGTGTTATTTGCTCTATATCAAATAATGTTTAAATTATATACATTTGATGTGCGTGCTCTGTATTGTCTCAAATTACCTTATAATATTTGGATAAACAAAATGCAAAAATTGTAATTTTGAAGTTTATTTGCATGCATTTATTTATAAGCATGTGCAACTACAATACTTCATTAAATACTTTAGAAAATCTGTGTTTAGACATGCATTAGCATATCACTTTTTCCTATAAATTCTTCAGTTAACTATCTGCTTAGTTTCTTTTACCTTACTTGACTTCAGTGACTAGGCTTCATTCACTGTTTCTACGTAAGTGTTATTCGAAATGTTTGAAATTTTTGTCATAACGTACATTTCTGACTGTAATAACTTGATTAAATCACATTGTTCAATCAAATATTTGTCACTTGCTCTTAAACTGGTGAAGTATAGCCCAACAAACTATTTGATTTACAAATAATTAGATATTTGAAATTACGAAGGCCCAATACTTCGTAATCTAGCCATTATAAGATTTATACCATACTTGTCTACCATTGCTGTAGATTACTGATACCATTTTTGTAGCACGATTTGTCCTTTTCTTCAATATAGGCCTCAGTTTCGTCGATCATCTCTTCATTCGACAAAAATTTCTTCCCAGCGAGCATTTTTTTGAGATCTGAGAACAGGAAATAGTCGCTGGGGGCCAGATCTGGAGAATACATTGAATGAGGAAGCAATTCGAAGCTCAATTCATGGATTTTTAACACGGTACATTGTCTTGGTGAAGCAGCACTTTCTTTTTCTTCAAATGCGGCGCGATTTCGTCCTTTAAACGGCCCAATAACACTATGTAATAGCCGTTGTTGATGGTTCTTCCGTTTTCAAGGTAGTGAATGAAAATTATTCCATACATTCCTCGGCATCAAGCCAAGTTTTTGCTTCAACTGTATTTTTTCCCTTCAAAAAGCAATATTTTATCAACGCGCGAAATTCCTTTTTATCCAATTTTTTTCCCAATAACAAAAGTTGGTTCACTCCAAATGCTATAATTCACAAACTAATGATCCGACAGCTGTCAAATTTATACACGCATCTTTTGAGGGTTAGGGCTAACTAAAAAACATATGGATTTAATTCTAGTAGCGCCATCTATGTGTCAGGTCGGGGACTTTTCAATTGACCTGTTACTCATGTAGCCTATTGTTTCATTCGTACTTTCAAAGGGTAATACTAATTCTATTGAAGGGACATAATCTAGACACCATTTCTAGCATCACACGATCGAAACCGTTTGTTTTTTTGGAGCTGTCGAGTAAAGACAGACTGAGAAAAAACGAAAAGGAAGAAACTGCTCGTCGAAGTCTTCGAAAAGGAGCGACGGTACCATCGCAGGCCGGACGAGTACGGCCAAACGAGATGGTTTTTGTCGCGGGGCTTTTGTCCATTTTCGGATCGAAAAACAACTGACGGTGGAAATTCCAGGGCCAGCTTCGTAAACGGCGAGGACGTGCGCGGGCTCTATAAGGATCCGCGCTGCCGGTGCAAGATGGAGAGAAAAAATGGTAATGGCCGTGTAGTATGGCAATCTTTATTGTTGTTCAAGGAAGCACCGACCGAAAAAGTACCACGGCGCGGCTTGTCCGGCATAGTTTCGCCATCTTCATGCCAGCACAGTCTCCGCGTCTCCGTGACCCTAGGATAGTAGATATTTTGGTGCATTCTATAGGGTGTTTTTTTTTAATTCAAAGCTTTTTTGTTAAAAATTGGTACAATGTATTTTATTTAAAGTATTGTCCATCGATAACGACTACTTTTTCCCATCTTTCAGCCAATTAACGGATTCCATCTCGAGAAAATGATGTATCTGTCAAGGCTATCCAATATTCGACCCATTTTTTCGCTATCTTTAGAGGGAATTCTGTTCTGAAACGCTGCTCTTGACAGGTCCCGACTCATATGTCGAAACAAGTCAAGAAGAACATGAATCAGGGTCTGGGGTATACGGCGGGTAGGGTAGCATTTTCCATTTTAATATCTCCAAGTATGTTTTCATCGGTTTTGCAACATGTGGTCGGCCGTTAACAAGCATAACATGAAGAACAGCATTACTGCGCGTCTTTGCTCGTATTTCGGCCGTTTTTCGCGCTCGCTTTAAAAACTACACAAGCTAAAGTTAAGAATACACTGTGCAAATTCGTGTGGTTTGGTTCGCTTCAATCTTCTGATTTCCTGCGTGTTGTCCAGTAGCTGTATTGCTTAGACCTTGCTGTGATTTATCAACCTTATTAATAAAACAGTAGAAAGCAAAGTGGCTCTGGGATGTTTTGAGAAGAGGCCAAAAAGAACAGCAGGAAAAAGGAAATAGGACCGAGAGAAAATCTGGACAGAGTCCTCGAGAGACTCTCGAATAGTAACAGTTGTTACCCAGAACGCTATCCAAAGCTGTAGCTATTGGTTGGGTCAATCAATGAATTCTAGTATTCTAGTTCTATGATCGAAAAAGTTTTCGTCCATAAATTAAATTATTACTTAATTATAAGTAATTCAAATACTGCCCCGCCCTGGTTATAGTACTGCAGGAACTTGTATAGTGACCGCCAATACATTTCTTGTGGTACACCTGCTCCAGATTCTTTTATTGCAGCTTTTTAGGGTTTTTCTTGGTCCGCTCTAAACATTCTGGTTGAGATATGAGAGCTCAGAAGTACATTTTCTCAATTTTGTGGTTAACTCTCTCATGTCAAACCTTGGCGAAGACTTTTTCAGTGCCGTCTAACAGATTAATTGAAAAATCCCCTGCCTACCATAGTAAAACACATTTTTTTGGCAAAATTAGTTTTTTTGTACTCAACATAATTCCCTTCAGTGGTGATACACTGATTATTTTCGGCGATTTCGTCATTCAAACGGTCTAATAGCGTTATGTAATAGTCACTGTTGATGGTCCTTCCTTTTTCAAGGTAGTCAATGAAAATTATTCCATGCGCATCCCAAAATACAGACGCCATAACCTTGCCAGCCGACTGTTGCGTTTTCCCACGCTTTGGAGCGGGTTCAACGTGTGCAGTCCACTCGGACGACTGTCGATTGAACTTCGGAGTAAAATGATGGAGCCATGTTTCATCCATTGCCACATATTGACGCAAAAACTCGGATTTATTACGCTTGATCATCTTCAAACACTTCTCCGAATCATCGTTGTTTTTGGTCAATAGTGAGCCCGCGCGGCACCCACTTTGCACAGAGCTTTCTTATACCCGAATATTCATATGATATACACGTTCAGTTGATATCTTTAGAGTGTCTGCTATTTCATTCAATTTCAATTTACGGTCATTCAAAATCATTTTGTGGATTTATTTAAAGTGTTCGTCGGTAATAACCTCTTTTGGGCGTCCACTGAGTTCGTCGTCTTTGGTGCTCATTTCACCACGTCTAAACTTAGCACACCAATACTTGATAGTTGATTTTCTTGGGGCAGTATCCGGAAACTCGGCACCAAGCCAAGTTTTTGCTTCAACTGTATGTTTTCCCTTCAAAAAGCGATATTTTATCAACACGCGAAATTCCTTTTTATCCATTTTTTTCTCTTCTTTTCTTCTTTTCAAGTTGCTTCACTCAAAATGCTATAATTCACAGACCAATGATCCGACAGTCGTCAAATTTATACACGCATCTTTTGAGGGTTAGGGCTAACAAAAAACATATAGATTTGTAGGAATGTTCGTCGGGTCGGTCAGTCGGTCGAAATGTGTGGCTGCCGCTGCGATTATTTGTCAGAACACTCACTACTATTTTTGGAAGGAATTTGCACGAGAACTGAAAAACACTGGTTTAATAATCACTTGTTTATTTCGATATTGAGTGATACATGTGATCGACGGGAGAATTGACAGGATATTAGGTTAGGTAGAGGAAGTACGGTAGCGCTGTGGAAGTGGTACTATTACAGGGGGATGGAGAAAAGAGAAGAGAGCGAGACGTCGTCGTGATGGTCTTTTATACCCTGGAACTGCATGGTACCAATCCACCGGCGTTGCCAACTTTTGTACTTGTTGATGAAAACGTGGTGGCCTAAAGGGTCGTGGCGATCGCCACAGATTTAATTGTAGTAGCGCCATCTATGTGCTGGGCCGAGGACTTTTCAATTGACCTGTTAATGTGTTTGTTCATAGACCCAGACGGATTTTTTTCTTTGTATATGGAGATCCCTTCTCTTTTTAACGTTTCCCAGCAGCATTAGCAGAAAAACTATACAGTTTCGCTTTTTTTCTCCTAAATACAACGTTCAAATACGTCCAGACCACGACCACATGATCCTAACAAGTAGTTTTTATTTGACACCGCGTTTGTTATGACGTCGCGTAAATATTTACGCGGTATTCGGTGATCCGGCGACCCGTTCCCACAGGACTCTCTGACGGTTTACGCGTTTCCGAGGGAAAGGCGCGCAGAGGAGCGTGCCGCTACCGTAACCGTTGGGGTAGGTCACGTGTGGACGCCGTCGCGTCCCCAGTTTCCCACGCCACCGTTGCCACGAGGTGCGATTACCTGGTGGGAGGGTCCACGATCGGACTCTGGTGGCCCCGGAAGGCACACGAAACAGTTTTTTCGGAAGGCGAATGGATTTGTTATATATTTATAAAGGACCGATTCGACATGTGTCTGAAGATGAATGGCAACAGGGGTCCGCAGGATGTTATCATCGTTCACGTTTCGCAGGAACGTCGCTCTTTTGTTGTTCGACGTCGAATAGGGGGTCAAATAAAAAGATCCGGTCTTGATTCTTGACTGTGCGTTAATAAATCACGCTCTTGTGTCGGAACAGTCGATAGTCAAAAAACTAGCAAATGCACGGTTCGACTGTTTCGTTCAATTCGTAATGTCAGACGAAGATATCAGAACCCTTTCCTGTATATATTGTGAAAGAGGAAAGGACGGAGGTAATTGCTTGGAGTACTTATTTTTATATGTGCTTATATTTTGCAACGATAGGATAATCAAGACGGAGATGTAGATATTCCTTCACGTACTAACTTTAAAAAAGAAGACGAAGAAATAATGACTGAATATTATTAACATGCAATTAATAATTTCATTTTAGACGAAGTAAAATTACTTTTATATTTGAATGTTCTGTGGATCTGTAAAAAGGAATAAAAATTTTCTATGGAAAGGAATAATACCCCACAAATGTTTTATCGTATTTTAATATGTTAATTGATATTTTCAAATAATATACTTTAATAAATATAGACAATACAACAGAACTTAAACAAAAGCTAAAGAGGTACGATAACGATAAATACTAAATAATAATTAAACATATACCTAATCATAGGAAAAAAAACTAATTCATTAAAAATGATCGCACAATAACCACTAGAGCTTTTTTAAATAAGGTAAATGCTTTATTTATTATTGAACGGAAATATTTTTTAACAAAAATCGAGAGAGTAATCGAAATATTACCTAGCCAGCTTGGTGGCGTAGTGGTAAAAGCGATGGGACGGTCCTCCTACTGTTGCGATAGCCACGGGTTCGAATCCTGCTCTTTGTGAATGTTTGTGATTGTTTAATATTTGTGATTGTCCTTAGGCAAGAGTGTAAAATCCGACAAGGAAAATGATCCCGGTCACGCCGGTAACCAGGCTGGGTAAAACCGGATGTCTTCTGGGATGATTTCTCAAGTTGGTCACTCGCCAGTCGGTAGGCTTAATGCTGAGGACTGTGCCCAGTAAAACCATGGTTGGTAAAAGGAGACTTTAAAATATATTTAAAGAAAATAATAATAAAATATTACCTAATATTGCCATAAAAACAGTCAAAACTATTTTACTATTTACCATTTATAATTTTAATCTTTTTATCCTGTAGTAGTAAATAATGTTATAAATTGATAAATACGTTTAGGTGGATATTAAATAGTGTTGGGAACTATCGACTATTTAGTAATTGACTACTTTTTACTATCGACTGTTTCAGTCGCTATTTTTGGTTCGACTGATTTTACTACTTTTTACCAGTGACTGATTTTGTTACTATTTACTATCGACTGTTTCAGTCCTGTACTTACCTGTTTTAACGTTCTGACTCTGTCGTCCTAGCCGCGACCTTTACAAAAATATACCCAATTTATACTTACATAGATTTATATGTAGTATATATAGTTTTATGATTTTTTTGGTAGTTTGCTTGTAAATAACAATATATTGTATATTAATATAGCAACATTTTGGAACGATATTTTTCAAGATTTTTAATATAATAGGGTAAGAAGATTAAAATTGTCAATGATAAATGGTAAAATACTTTTGACTGTTTTTAGGGCAATAATAGGTAATATTTCGATTACTCTCTCGATTTTTGTTAAAAAATATTTCCGTTCAATAATAAATAAAGCACTTACTTTATTTAAAAAACCTCTAATAGTTATTGTGGGATCATTTATAATTATGTCATGGATTAGTTTTTTTTTCTATGATTAGGTATCAGTTTAATTTTTATTTACTATTTATGGTTATTGTACATATTTAGTTTTCAGGTTTTAGTTGACTTCCCAACGCTGGTCCTTATCTTTTGTCATATTTCTCGCTTAAAATATATATTGCAAAAACCATAAATACACCTTTTTTCGAACAAATAACTTTACGGTGCACTTGGTATACATAGCGAAACAATCAAAATGAATGTAAATGTAAAAATGTATATTTTTCAAGTGTCCTGTCGAAGCGATCTCCATAACAATGGCCTTAATAGTTCAAGTCGGCGTCCCGGTAAGTCATTTTATCCACATCCGAAACGAGACCAGTTCCTAGGGCCCGTCAACCCACCCTCCGGTCAGAGCGTCGGTTAAAAGGCCTGGCCGGTCGTTTAGCGTCCAAACTGGGTCTCGAAAGGCTCGTGGGTGCCTTGCCATCTCAGCGTTGAACTCGCGCCAGGGACTCTCTCTCTCTCTTTCTCTCTCCGTGCCTCACTTTTGACGTCTTCAGCGCTTTGATCTCGATCTCGAGAAAGGTTGGGTCTCTCCCGAGGTGTGATCGCCGAGCATTAAGTATCAGAAGAGAAAAAAAAGGAACAATAACGTCTCTCTCTCCGTCGCGGACGTTTTGTCCCCTCTTGGCTTTGGGAGAATTAAAGGATTATATCGGAAGGAGACGACGAGATCGAGAATGCAAATATATTTGTGGGCGGTTTAATCTTTATGGTTTCGATCGAGGCGGTTTCTACTTAAGTCCTGGTTGGGACTGGTCGAGGTGCGTGGATTTATACACGAATTGTCGGATAAAATCACACGAGGTCCGAATTGTTTCCTTGCCGAACCGAATGACTAACTTAACGGATCAAGAGTGGACATTTTTAATCATAAAATTAAAAATCAGGGCGATGAACAAGCTTTTTATTCTGAAAAGTTCCGGACATGACAAAGAAAACGTGTTTTTTTTTTGTTAAAAATTGGCTTTATTCACCAACGTGATCTCCACCAAGAACCACACAATCATGCCAATGTCGCTCTAACATTTCAATACTACTTTTGTGGAACGATTTATCTTTTGCTTCAACATAGACGTGCCACCAGTTGCTGTTCACTCAGAACCACTTTGAACACAGCTTTCTCATAGTCAGATGATCGTGCAATATAAAACCAACACGTTATTTTGATGCCTTTATTGATGTTTTTGATTTTCTTGATGTTACCACCTCATTTGGACCTCCACTGCGTTCTGCATCATCTGCGTCTCTACGACCGCGTTTGAAGTTAGCATCGCAACGTTTTATTATTCTTTCTGATTTCAAGTCATTTCTTCAGTTAAATTAAAACACGAAATTGTCTTTGATCAATTGTTTTGAAAATGAGAAAAGTAGTATCTCACTCTTAGCACAATAACTCACAAACTTATGAGTATCATGAAAAGAATATCATGAAATTTTAACAGCTTTCCTTTGAATATTAGTATACTAACTGAAAAAGCGGTGAATGCAATAAAATTAGCGCTACCTGTGATGTATTAGACTCGGTACTTTTAAGCCCATGTATTATACAAATGCTAGTTCTCTCATTCACATCATTGGCCGGATTATTGCGATAGAATATCTCGACATCCTCAATGGTGAAGATCTTACTATTCTGGCATATTGCTGACAAGTACTGCCACATTCCAAAATGATAATGCTTTCATATACAGAGAAGATAATAATAATCATATTATTACTTACTATTTAATAGAGAAAATGTGTGGCATGCAATGCAAAAATAAGTGTATTACGTATTAGTATAAGAATTACTAATCACTACATAGTATAAAACAAAGTCGCCTTTTCTGTCCCTATATCCCTATGTTCGCTTAAATCTTTAAAACTACGCAACGGATTTTGATGCGGTTTTTTTCAATAGATAGAGTGATTCAAGAGGAAGGTTTATATGTATAATACATGCATAATATACTAAGGCAACATTGCTAATTTTAGAGGTTTCTAACGTGATGTCGTAAATTAACCTATTTTTTAGGCTTATTTAGCAATTAGCAAAAACTCTGCCTAACCCTACGAGTTAGATCAAATTAATGTACTACAGTATTGTACACCATAAAAAGGTCTACAAAAAAGTCCGCGATTGTATATGTTTATCTTTTAGGGATAACCCACATTAACCATTTTTATTGTTTACTTTTTACGTGAGAAAATGGCTTATTTACGAAGTTATTTTAAGCAATACGGCATTAATTCTTATCGAATTAAGTACCTTAAATACAGTGTGCAATTAATATAGATCAATATGGTTCCTTACAGCATGTAAATTAAACAAATATTTTCGGAGATATTACAAATTTAAAATTTGCGTTTAAAAATGTGTAATGTAATAAAAATTGTATGAATTTAGATATTCCAACGATAGCAGAATATCTTCATAGTAAGTATAGGGGAAGAGGAATTGTTTTACTCCAAATTTAATGCGTGCAGACCAAGGGCAGTAATGAATGAACCAAAAATACTGGATCGATTTTAATCATGTTTTCATTGAGTGACATAGGCATATATATTTTATGCCCGTGCAAAGTCGGAGCGGGTCGCTATGTTTTTATATACAACGTTCATATTTTTTCTGTAGTGTATTTAATTTAGTATCAGCATTGCACCCGTGCGAAGCCGGGGCGGGTCGCTAGTACAGTATATACTTATTTCGCATTGTTTGCTGTTAATTTGTTCTTTAAATAATATATAATTATATTACTTTAACAAATTCTTATATAATAATTACTCAGCATCATGCAAAATGGTCGATATTTTGGTTGATCAATATCTTATCAATAAACAAATACTGTGTATATGTCAGATATTCATAATATTTTGTCCGCTGCAGGTAAATAGAGAAGTATGAAAGCCGTCTGTTCTTGATGAAATTGCTGAAATCTAAAACTGTTTTTCATTTGTTTTGGTTTATTTAAGTACCAAGGCAAAAAGAAATAAGAACATTAAATAAGTAACTAAATAAAGTAAAAAGATGTTCAAATACATTGTTTTATTAACGCACCTGTTCAGCAGTATATTTGTTTAATTTACAAAGGAAATATTTTCTTTATTAATCTCCTAGAACGTCAACAATCTGTCCGTGGGCAATAAGTATTATTATATGATTTCAGCTGTATAATATAGTATAATTATCCTGACATGTAGTAGATCACTTCAGTAAGTGATCTACACTATACAACTTATAATCTAAATCTTATTCTAAAAACTATTCTAGCTTTATTAATCAGTTCGTATGGCAGTTTGCGTTTGTGCTTACGCACTTCACTGTCATCGCGCACATTTAACTGTTTGGCGAGTGCATTGGGGTGCACTAATAGTCTTTCAGAGTACTTCGCACTAACACACTGAATCACACTCGTTATGGGTTCTATGGGGATATCCGGCTGAATCAGTTTGTTGGACACGTAATATGGAGCATCGACGATGACTCGCAACACTTTATTCTTGAACCTTTGGAGGATATCTATGTTGGATTTGCTAGTAGTACCCCACAGTTCAATACCATAGGTCCAAATGGGCCTAAGTATTGACTTATACAGCAAAACCTTGTTATCTAATGATAATTTAGATTTACGCCCTATCAGCCAATGCATTTGGTTTAGTTTGATCCCAATCTGTTTGCGTTTTGTAACTATATGTTTTTTTCTTGTCAAACGTCGATCGAAATGCATTTCCAGATATTTAACGTCGTCTGCTTACGGAAGTTCGTGATTATTCAATTTTACTGAGGGACATGTTCTTCTAAAAGTGGTGAATATCACATTGGTAGATTTTGTCTCGAACTCTTTGCTTTTGTATAATAAGGTTAAAAAGTGCACGAAATGATGGAAAACTTATGATATTGATACTAACTTTTCGATGACAAAATCAGTTGTCGACAAAAACATCGAAGAATCTTCAATATTTTATGTGATATATGCCCGAGAAACAAAAAACGGTTTGCGTTTTTTTATTATTATTTTTTGTCAAACCGGCGACAGACATCATGAATATTTTTAAGATGAATATTTTCATAGAAATTTGACTAAATCTGTTTGTCAGTAGCTGTTGGCCGGTCCAATTTGAATATGTTTCTGAAAACAACGTCGTATGACTGGTTCATAAATCTCTTCCCAAAAAAAATAACCGTTTTTTTTTCACCCATTTTGCTCGCGACTGCTTATCATGTCATTTTGCATTCGTAATATTGGGAATATTTTGTTATTCTACACAGAAAATATTCATGATAATGTATAATTCATGTTATGAGATAAAAATATCACGGGTTTCTTATATAATGTTGAAGACATCTAAATAACAAAAAAATTAAGATAACTATAATTGACAATAGCAATAGCTAAGAAACGTTCGTGGTTCCTGGGCAATAGTTGCTTCACTGTTGAGTTATGAGCACAATACCTATCAATTTCTGCATCCAGATTGCCATTAAAATTAATTTACAAGAATTGATGATCTACATCTCTTAGTAAGTGATAGTTTGTACTCGAGATTTTGTTAACTACCCTACGATTATTATCATTTCTGTCTCTTTCTAGTCATCAGTGCGGTTAATACTTACCATATCACTTTTCCCTGA
This sequence comes from Rhynchophorus ferrugineus, assembly GCF_030347505.1. Lineage (NCBI taxonomy): Eukaryota > Metazoa > Arthropoda > Insecta > Coleoptera > Curculionidae > Rhynchophorus > Rhynchophorus ferrugineus. The sequence continues at coordinate 4,108,732 of NW_027472589.1, read as the reverse complement.
ACTTCCACAAATATCTTTAAACCAAAATTAGCCATATCAACTGAACCGTTGTCCAGTTTTAGCGAGATTAACCAACAGCAACTCCTTTTTTATATATAACTGAAGGACATCAACAAATATAACCTTTAAAAACAACCATACCCTGATCACACTCAAACATTTATTATTTTTGAATGCCTTAATAGTGGCAGAACCTTTTTTTGGTACGCCCAACAACAGATAGGGGTACCAGACCGTTTCAATTAATTACTTAAGCGCGGTTTTCTGGTGACTGGGGACGCTTTTTCTTCAAGCCCGTCCAGACTAATTGTTTAATCCTTTTAATGGTACATAAACAAGAAATTTAACAAGTTATTTTCATTAAGTCAGCGTCTGGTTTTCTTTCACGACATATGTATCGATCATATGAAAGTCTTTAGTAGTTACGGTGTGATAGTTAATAGTTTATTATATTGTATTTAACTGATAATAAATGAGAGTAGTACTGGTTATCCAGCATTCAATGCACCCTAATATAACGTTTTATATTACACAATTTTAACCATAAGAGACCTAAACTATAGAAATCAATAAATATAGTTGACATAAAGACAGTTCAACAAAGAACAAACTAAATAAACATCCGATGTATATCATCTTGATTAGTTTAAAATTCCTATCAGGATAGAAAATAAGTCAATATTACTGTTACACATTGATATTATTTAAATAATTATAACGTATTTTGTTTGTATTATGGGTTTATCTATACCAACTATGGGTTTATCTGGACTGGGCCTAAAGTTTAACGTGGGCTCCGAACCACGGTCCTCAGCATTAAGCCTACTGACTGGCGAGTGAGCAACTTTAGAAATCATCCCAGAAGACATCCGGTCTTACCCAGCCTGGTTACTGGCGTGACTGGGATCATTTTCCTTGTCGGATTTTACAGTCTTGTCTAAGGACAATCACAAATATTAAACAATCACAAACATAAATTCACAAAGAGCAGGATTCGAACCCGCGGCTATCGCAACAGTAGGAGGACCGTCCCATCGCTTTTACCACTGCGCCACCAAGCCGGCTAGGTAATATTTCGATTACTCTCTCGATTTTTGTTAAAAAATATTTCTGTTCAATAATAAATAAAGCACTTACTTTATTTAAAAACGCTCTAGTGGTTATTGTGCGATCATTTTTAATGAATTAGTTTTTTTTCCTATGATTAGGTATAGTATTTATCGTTATTGTACCTCTTTAGCTTTTGTTTAAGTTCTATTGTATTGTCTATATTTATTAAGGTTGTGGCGACCGCCACGACCCTTTAGGCCACCACCAATTCACCATCAGCAACTACAAAGGTTGGCAACGCCGGTGGATTGGTACCATGCAGTTCTGGAGTATAAAAGGCCATCACGACGACGTCTCGCTCTTTCTTATCACCGTCCCCCTGTAACAGTACCACTTCCACAGCGCTACCGTACTTCCTTCACCTTAACCTAAGATCCTGTCAATCCTCCCATCGACCACATGTATCAATCGCAAGTTAAAATAAACAACTTTGATTCAACCAGTGTTTTTAGTTCCCGTGCAAATTCCTTCCAAATATAGTAGTGAGTGTTCTGATAGATAACCGCAGCGGCAGCCACACGTTTCGACCGACCGACCGACCCGACGAACATTCCTACAAGGTATATTATTTGAAAATACCAATTAATATATTAAAATACGATAAAACATTTGTGGGGTATTATTCCTTTCCATAGAAGATTTTCATTCCTTGTTACAGATCCACAGAACATTCAAATATAAAAGTAATTTTACTTCGTCTAAAATGAAATTATTAATTGCATTCATTGCCCAGCCTGGTTACTGGCATGACTGGGATCATTTTCTTCGTCGGATTTTATACTCTTGCCTAGAACATTCACAAATATTAAACAATTACAAACATAAATTTACGACCATGCCCCAGCAGGATTCGAACCCGCGGCTATCGCAACAGTAGGAGGACCGTCCCATCGCCTTTACCACTGCGCCACCAAGCCGGCTGAAATAAATATTTGAATTTATTATTTGAAATGGTAGAATAAAATGTGAGTAGTCTATTTTTGAGTGTCTTTATCAGTTGACCTGCGAACTATATCATAAAATGACTGAAGGAAATAAAGAATCTTAATGTTACAAAGAGTAGGTTTTTCCATGTATTCTTAATTTCCGTTGTTGTACCACTGTTCTGTTGTACTGTTTTTTTTTAGTTATTTTGTAGTAAAAAAAATTAACGCCAATTTTTGCGTAAAATAACTTTTTTTAGGTTGTATTTGACTTTTTTTAAATGTGTTACGATTAACTGTATATTTCTAGTACTTGTATATTTGTTTGTAATGCGAAAATATTAGATTAAAGAACTTTTTTCAGTTTTCCTACGGTCTGATACGATTTTTTTTATAACATCTTTATCAGATACGCTTAGTACAATCTTACGAGTGCAACGAGTGCGAGAAATTACATCAATATGAATTCCTCAATTATAAAATTATAAATAACTTATAGCTGTGGTTTACATTAAAGGTATACACTTTATATAAGTTCGTATGGTTTTGTTCGCTTCAATCTCCTGACATCCTGCACGCTGTCCAGCAGTTGTATTGCTTTCATGTTAGTATTGCTTCCATGTTAGTATGATTTAGTAATCTTCTTTCGTGTTTCATTTGCAGTTCCTCGTTGGTTACGTAGAGATAGGCATTGGTAATCAATCGAAGAACCTAGTTTTGACAGCGTTGTATGACTAGTTGATTGACTCTTTGATGTTAGATCAAGTTGAGAGTATCTTCCGACTAACCAGTATAGTTGTTTTATTTTGTTTCTAATGTGTTTTGCTTTTTATCTAACGTGATGTTTGATACGATTTTAGATAAAATAAATGCGAATAAACTATGTAAAATATCGACTTCAAACATTAAAATCTAGACCAAAAACTTTTTAAGAACCACTGAGGATACATAAAAAGTTCTATCATATTTAATTCGTAGTATAGTACTCGCATTTAAGAAAAAAACAAAGCATATGTTTCACAGATGTTTCGTCAAAAGTTGTTACGCTCTTTGCAAAAGTTTATTTTATGAAGACCCAAGAGTTCATAATCGTGCACCCATAGAAATACGTGGGTTTCTCGGGATTTTTGTCTCTGATATGATCCTCGGATTTCTGATTATTAGCATTTAAAATCGCGGGAAACAATGCAAGGCTGACTCGAAGCTACTCAAACAGTAAAATTATGATAATTCATGAAAAACCATTAATTTTTTCGAAGTTTCTGGTGGCCTGACAAAATACATTTAACTATCTACATAAACCATTCGTTTTTTATTTGAAATTGATAGAACCAGCGAACAATTATGTACCCGGTTGATTTAGTATTCCAACCACCGCCTCACAAATTTCTCATTTCATTTCCTCAGATTGTAATTTTAAATTTATTCAGCGCCGTTTCCTATCTAATGTTCGACCAGACACATTAACTCACTTTTGTCGAGCGTGCCTTGAGAATATTAAGTATGCTGAGCTGGAAGGACGTCGCTTTATAATATTATTTATTATTTTTTGTTGTTGTGGCGTTGCCCTGTATGCAACATAACACGACTTGGGCTTATTTACACGTTATTATTACACAGGTCGCTTATTTTTTTAGCTGTACCACTTTTTTATAATGCTCTGTATATTTTGTGTTGTATCTGTGTATCATTACACATATATACAGATAGAACACGAAAAACCTTAAATTATATGTGAAATTAATGTAACTTGTCGTATAAGAAATATCAAACTAATATGGAATACAGAAGTTAAAAAAAAATGTCCAACCAAAGAGCCTCAAAAGCCATGAAAAAATGTATAAAACCTAACATAGTTTTAGAATATTTAAGGTTTTTAGTTAAACAGTTGTTGCTGATTATTCTTATTACATTACTTATAAATCCAAGGTTGTTTGTTACAATTACAATAATCATTACACGTACATTACCAATAATCATTACAAGAAAATCAATATATTGTTAAATACACTAATATTTATATCAATATTTAGGTGTTAACTATAACTATATTTAAGATTAAATTATTTAAAACCCGATATATTACAAGAGTGATATAAAATCAGTCCAATTATCGCTTATTTTTTTAGCTGTACCACTTTTTTATAATGCTCTGAATATTTTGTGTTGTATCTGTGTATCATTACACATATAAACAGATAGAACACGAAAAACCTTAAATTATAAGTGAAATTAATGTAACTTGTCGTATAATAAATATCAAACTAATATGGAATGCAGAAGTTAAGAATAATGTCTAACCAAAGAGCCTCAAAAGCCATGAAAAAATGTATAAAACCTAACATAGTTTTAGAATATTTAAGGTTTTTTAGTTAAACAGTTGTTGCTGATTATTCTTATTACATTACCAATAAATCCAAGGTTGTTTATTACAATTACAATAATCATTATACGTACATTACCAATAATCATTACAAGAAAATCAATATATTGTTAAATACACTAATATTTATATCAATATTTAGGTGTTAACTATCACCTTATTTAAGATTAAATTATTTTAAACCCAAAGTATTACAAGAATGATATAAAATCAGTCCAATTATCGTTTATTTTTTTAACAGTACGACCCTTTTATGATGCTCTGTATATTATGAAGATGATTTTACTTTTATAGCGGCAGAATCATTATACAGATATACAGATAGAACACGAAAAACCTTAATTGATATGTGAAATTAATGTAACTTGTCGTATAAGAAATATCAAACTGATGTGGAATACAGAAGTTAAGAAAAATGTCCAACCAAAGAGCCTCAAAAGCCATGAAAAAATGTATAAAACCTAACATAGTTTTAGAATATTTAAAGTTTTTAGTTAAACAGTTGTTGCTGATTATACTTATTACATTACCAATAAATCCAAGGTTGTTTGTTACAATTACAATAATCATTACACGTACATTACCAATAATCATTACAAGAAAATCAATATACTGTTAAATACACTAATATTTATATCAATATTTAGGTGTTAACTATCACCTTAGTTAAAATTCAATTATTTTAAACCCAAAGTATTACAAGAATGATATAAAATCAGTCCAATTATCGTTTATTTTTTTAACAGTACGACCCTTTTATGATGCTCTGTATATTATGGAGATAATTTTACTTTTATAGCGACAGAATCATTATACAGATATACAGATAGAACACGAAAAACCTTAAATGATATGTGAAATTAATGTAACTTGTCGTATAAGAAATATCAAACTGATATGGAATACAGAAGTTAAGAAAAATGTCTAACCAAAGAGCCTCAAAAGCAATGAAAAAATGTATAAAACCTAACATAGTTTTAGAATATTTAAGGTTTTTTGTTAAACAGTTATTACTGATTATTTTTATTACATTACCAATAAATCCAAAATTGTTTGCAATATTCTTAAGATGATTCGACATTGATTGAGACATAATCGTTACAAAAAAATCAATATATTATTAAATTTACTACTATTTATATCAATATTTAGGTGTTAACTATGGTTATATTTAAGATTAGACTACTTAAAACCCTAAATATTACAAAAATGATATAAATTTGAGTCTGATTTGACTATAGAACACTTAGTGTTTATAAAAATAATATTAAAATATCTAGGACTGGCTAAGATTGAAAACAGAAATGAAGAAGAACAAATAGGACCACAAGAAATTATAAAAAGTATTTTGATAAAGCTTCTGGTAGAGTAGGTGCTAGGCTAAGATTGGAAATATGAATAAACTAGATATATATATATATATATATATATATATATATATATATATATAAACTAATTATATTCAAACTGTTGATTCATCTTCAGAAGGTAGTTTGTAGTTTAGAAACGAAAGTTTTCATCACCACGATATATATTATGATTTTATCAGCAATTATTTAAGAATTAGTACAACGTAAATACTGTTAGTTTCATAACAAAATAAATAGTTCTTGTAATAGCATTGTTGAAGCCGGTTATTACAAGAACTATGAAGAAAGAACTTCTTTAACATTGAACATCTTCTAATTCTTGATGAAAGTGATGAAATAAAATACTTTTGAGAATGAAAATAAAAGAAAGTAGTGTTCGTTCGTGAGTTTAAACCCTTGTTATACATTATATTAGTGTATTTTGACTACGAAACGTCCGAAAAAAGTATCATTGGATTTTTTAGGTCTCTGTTCCCTAAAAATGTTAATCACAAGAAGACATTTTCGTCCCCTGAACCCATAGCTTAACTTTAGCTGTAACCTGATCGGTAGAACAAGGGCCCGGGCATCAGATTACGGGCAAATTCGGCCGAAAGAGTCGTGATGGGCCAACATTAGCCCCGGTTCGAAGCCATACCTCTCAATCCGCCTGAACGCTTTTACGCACCATCAGTTTTAACCGCATATTTTACCCAGTTTCGGTCTTCAATTAGTTCGATTATTGGGTCTTTGGTGCGTACAGGATCTTATACAGGGGTTTTCGTTAAAAATGGCACCTTAACTGCAAGAAGGTGTGTTTGTTCTCTCTTTCTCCCTGTATAAATGCCTTCATTACATTTTTTCCAGTACCTGATCCGTTTTCTTGATGCCTCTAAGGTTTTTCCTCTCTTGGCAAGTATTTCTCTGATATAATCAACCCAAGTTCGCTCCTTATCTCTATTGCGTAGAGCAGCGCAAGGTCACTTGATCAAGATAGTGTTCAATTCAACGTAAGATCTATTAAAAGACAAACATTTTGCAAATCTCTTGTTTACTGTACTAAATTTGCTTTATAACGAAAAGAAGGCATATGGTTCATTAGACCCCAAAGGCGTGCTTTACATATAAAATACATACGAAATTGTATTATATACTTATATTTTGTAAGTTTTCTTATGAGTTCTGATAATCAATCTATTTTGATAGTTTTTAGCATTTGGCTTTTTAATATCCAAAAATCCTTTTCCATACTTTCAGATCAATCAGATTATTTAACGAATGTTTTCCAACTGTTACCCTAGCATTCCTTTTTACGGTATTTGTTTCTTAGTGATTTTTCAAGGACTCTGTTGCCATATATGTGCCCACCTTTTTATTCTGTCCTCATTTTATAAGTAATATCTGCAAAAATAATATAACTATAAAGTAACTGTTCATACAGTAGTAGTAACACATACTTGTACAAATGATATAAATAAATAGAATAGAAATAATATAATATAAATAATATTTTCCTATTGTTTGCTATTAGTTTTTCCTCCTTACTATGACCATACCTATGACTCCTTACGACAAAGAATTCATTCGCAAGCCGAGATGCAATGAATCGTCACCATCAGCGTCAGATCGATGGAGCCGAGTTGATAAAATAGTAATCTCGATGGGTCTACCGAATCACTGGACCGGCCCAAGCAAGACCGAAGGAAAAAATGGGCCATTAGATCGACTGACTCGACACTTTTTTTCGGCAGTACCAGACCGTTTCAAAGCCCGACCAAAAAGTACCCCGTAGATCCCATATCTCGATTATCTACAGCTTTCGAACAATATGAGGCATTATGGCATCGGATCGCCCATCGGTACTGTTTGATTATCCCGGAATAAAAAAACGATTAGGCAGTACTCCGATTTTGATATGGCCGGTTTTCTCCTATCTTTATTACCCCGGTACTTCGATTTTTTCGAATATTACGACGCTTGTTCAGACAAAGGAAGAGCCAAGGATAGAAAGGTCTTGAGTAGTTCTTGTTTAAAGTTTTGAGTTTTTTCATATAATATATTTAATTTAAGACAAAATACAATTGATAACATCTTGAATGTCAATATCTTAACAATCCGGATTTTTTAAAATTTATTTGTTATATTGTTATTAGTCGTTGCCGATTCACCTACAATTTGTCTTTAACTTAAATCTAGGTATATATCTAAAAGGACTCATCGGGCCTATCTTAGTCTCTGGTGTAATAATGTTTTTATATCTAAACAGTACTGTTTTTCTATTAAATGAACCTCACTACACTACACAAAATGAAATGGTTTGATTATTTTGAGTGTGTGTCCTGTTCTGGTGTTATCGAAAAGTTGTGTTACTTCGATATTGACATGAAAATGGCGTCTGTCCTCATGTCGTCTTGCAATTGATTGAACTTCACTCTTAATTTCCTGGGTGACAGTCGGTGCCTGAAGGTCTCGATGCAAGTAATCAGTCTTCTACTATCTGGTGGCAACTACAATACTTCTCAGGACTTTGTTCTGAAAAACTTGTATTGTACTTATATTAGTTTTCGCATAATCCCCACATAATTGTATTCCTTCTGTCCATATCGTCTTGCAATTGATTAAACTCCACTCTTGAATTCCTGGGTGACAGTCGGTGTCTGAAGGTCTCGATGCAAATAATCAGTCTTCAACTATCTGGGAGCAACTACAATACTTCTCAGGACTTTGTGCTGGAAAACTTGTTTTGTACTTATACTAGTTTTCACATAATCCCCACGTAATTGTATTCCTTCTGTCCATGTCGTCTTGCAATTGATTGAACTCCACTCTTGAATTCCTGGGTGACAGTCGGTGTCTGAAGGTCTCGATGCAAATAATCAGTCTTCTACTATCCGGGGGCAACTACAATACTTCTCAGGACTTTGTTCTGAAAAACTTGTATTGTACTTATATTAGTTTTCGCATAATCCCCACATAATTGTATTCCTTCTGTCCATATCGTCTTGCAATTGATTAAACTCCACTCTTGAATTCCTGGGTGACAGTCGGTGTCTGAAGGTCTCGATGCAAATAATCAGTCTTCAACTATCTGGGAGCAACTACAATACTTCTCAGGACTTTGTGCTGGAAAACTTGTTTTGTACTTATACTAGTTTTCACATAATCCCCACGTAATTGTATTCCTTCTGTCCATGTCGTCTTGCAATTGATTGAACTCCACTCTTGAATTCCTGGGTGACAGTCGGTGTCTGAAGGTCTCGATGCAAATAATCAGTCTTCTACTATCCGGGGGCAACTACAATACTTCTCAGGACTTTGTTCTGAAAAACTTGTATTGTACTTATATTAGTTTTCGCATAATCCCCACATAATTGTATTCCTTATGTCCATGTCGTCTTGCAATTGATTGAACTCCACTCTTGAATTCCTGGGTGACAGTCGGTGTCTGAAGGCCTCGATGCAAATAATCAGTCTTCTACTATCTGGGGGCAACTACAATACTTCTCAGGATTTTGTTCTGGAAAACTTGTATTGTACTTATACTAGTTTTCACATAATCCCCACATAATTGTATTCCTTATGTCCATATAGGTTTTAATACTTGCTTATATAATAGCAATTTGTTATGCACTGATTATTGTGATTTTCTTCCAATTAACCAGTACATTTTCCTATATTTTAAAAATCTGGAACATGATTGATATTTTTTTTATTAAAAAGTCTATAATATGTGGTATAATTAATTTAATAAAGATATTCTAGTTCTAAATTAATCTATTTTATCCATTCGTTGTTATACATATACTAAAACACGTCATTATACGTTCTTATGTATCCTGTTGGTGTTATGAACGTCAATTACTCCTTCATATCGGTCATCAATCATTCCTCCGTCTAGAAGGAAGTATGCACACCAACAAAAACCACCTGTTTCGATGACACGAGGGGAAAAAATCCGACGCCATTCACCATGGACTCATATCATTATTTTTTTGTCGCCGACGACTATAAATCTAGCCTCCCCACCCTGCCCCCGCGGATTGCTCGCGAGTTTCTTCGGTCCATGAGAAAAACGTACCGACTCCATTCACAACTCGCCCGTCCCATCCCGTCGGGAAGAGAAAAAACCGGGAACCGCTAATGGAAAAGACACGCATAGAGCTCGACGCGACCGAGGACGTCGTAGTCTCTTTCGCGTCGAGCTCTGTCGCGTCGATCCACGTAAGTTCTCATGGCACATTCGACGGGTCCGTGTCATAATCGTAACATCTGGCGCTATGGCAACGAAGTGGTGGTACTGGGGACGCCCGTACTCGCCGAGAAATCGAGTTTTCGCCGTATTTCGGAAAAGTAAACGAGTTAACGGCCTTGAAGGGGTCTAAGTCTGGACGACGCGGATTCTCACGATAATCTCGCGAGGGAGACGCTTCACCAAATCGATGATCGATCGAAATATCGTTTCGACGGCGACGGGTACGTTGGAAAAATACGACTTTACGAGCTTTCTGGTTTATATTAGACGACTTGTTAAATATACAAGGTCGCCGTTGTCGCCTAGAACATGTGGTGGATTATGAACTGTTTTTTCAATGAGCTCTGTATTTTGGGAGCGGTTCGTCACGACTGTACTCGGTCTTTTTTCGTTTGTTTTATTATTAATACAACGGGCGTTTGATGAAGGGCGTCGTAAATGGGTTAAACTTGACGCTATATGATTTGATATTGATCAAAAGCACGTAAAGTTGATTTTCGTCGGTTCTATTACTTTCGCTATATTTACTTTGAACCTTGGTGAATACTAAGTGTTTTCCGACTCCATATAACGACGATAACCTTCTTCGGAACATTTTGTAATTTGGAGAAAAATTAAGTTATCGAGACAAAAGTGCATAGATCAACTTCCGTCGATCTTTGACGAGGTTGAATCATCCTCGGACATTATTAAACAAGCATCAATGTTTATTCACGTTGGATCTCGCAAAAATTGATACAAGCTCAAAAAGATGGTCAACAAACACAATCACTATGCATCAAAAGCTTTGTATAACCTCCACACAGATGACGAATCTTGGACTTCCTAAACGAGCTTGAAGCATTTCGTTTCAAGCAAATTCTCGTCTGTTTCTTTGGAATAATATGTGTGGGAAGTTACCACAGAAATTAACAACCTCAGTCCTAAAAAGGCTCCTGTAATTGATGATATTTGACCTGGGGTATTGAAAGAGCTACCACAAAAAGCAATCATCAAGTTGACATATATATTCAATGCCTGTTTGAGCCTGAAGCATGTTCCGGAATATCTTAAGGTTGCTCGAATAATTATGCTTAAAAACCGTGACAGACCGACAGAACAAATTTTTCGCTGCCATCTGCCATGTCAAAATTATTTGCTGTTAAAACATATTAAACCATTTATAGAAATACCAGATTTCCAGTTTGGATTTCGAAATCACCACTCAACAATCGACACGGTGCACAGAGTAACAGCGATGTTGAAAAGGCATTCGAAGAAAATAAATATTGCCCTACAATATTCCTAGATCTTCAATATCCCTAGAGGCTCATATTCAACACTTAAACCTATTTCGGCTGGAATTCCACGGGGTAGTGTCTTGGGACTACTAGTAGATACAATACTTCTAATATCCTAACAACAACAGAAACAGTAGAGTAACCTTTGAGTAAGGTTCCCTAGGACATTCTTCTTTCTCCTCAACAAAATAAGAGCGAATTCAGTGCGAGAGATATTGGAAACCATTGGTAACTATACTAAGTGCCATATGGTTTAAGGAACTATCATAAGATTGGAATTGAGAACCATTATAAAAGTTCATTGGTGAAAATAATAAAATATTTTGTAAGCATTTTTAACATATAACTCAATTTTAATTTTGGTACGATTCTCTCAAAACTGATTTAACTGAACATGACATGTACAAGAATGCTTTGATGTCAAGAATATTACTATACATTAATACAGAATCTTAGAAAACTGACTTAAGCAGAGAGCAAAGCTTCCAAGTCCAAGTTTTTTATTTCTGTGATGTGCTTGCATGTATTCTGGTCATTTTTTTCCTTTTCAAACCTTTCAGTTTATTCGTGTGGTTTCACGTAAATGTCTGGAAATGGAAACAGTATCTACTTCTAATATCCTAACAACAACAGAAACAGTAGAGTAACCTTTGAGTAAGGTTCTCTAGGACATTCTTCTTTCCCCCCAACTAAATAAGAGAGAATTCAGTGCGGAAGATATTGGAAACCATTGATAACTATACTAAGTACCATATGGTTTAAGGAACTATCATAAGATTGAAATTGAGAACCATTATAAAAGTTCACTGGTGAAAATAATAAAATATTTTGTAAGCATTTTTAACATATAACTGAATATTAATTTTGGTACGATTCTCTCAAAACTGATTTAACTGAACATGACATGTACAAGAATGCTTTGATGTCAAGAATATTGCTGTACATTAATACAGAATCTTAGAAAACTGACTTAAGCAGAGAGCGAAGCTTCCAAGTCCAAGTTTTTTATTTCTGTGACGTGCTTGCTTGTATTCTGGTCATTTTCTCCTTTTCAAACCTTTCAGTTTATTCGTGTGGTTTCACGTAAATGTCTGGAAGTGGAAACAGTATCTACTTCTAATATCCTAACAACAACAGAAACAGTAGAGTAACCTTTGAGTAAGGTTCTCTAGGACATTCTTCTTTCTCCCCAACCAAATAAGAGAGAATTCAGTGCGGAAGATATTGGAAACCACTGGTAACTATACTAAGTACCATATGGTTTAAGGAACTATCATAAGATTGAAATTGAGAACCATTATAAAAGTTCACTGGTGAAAATAATAAAATATTTTGTAAGCATTTTTAACATATAACTCAATTTTAATTTTGGTACGATTCTCTCAAAACTGATTTAACTAACTGAACATGACATGTACAAGAACGCTTTGATGTCAAGAATATTGCTGTACAATAATACAAAATCTTAGAAAACTGACTTAAGCAGAGGGCAAAGCTTCCAAGCTTTTATTTTAATAAATATTATTATTTATATTTATTTTAATAAAGTTTTTTATTTCTGTGATGTGCTTGCATATATTCTGGTCATTTTTTCCTTTTCAAACCTTTCAGTTTATTCGTGTGGTTTCACGTAAATGTCTGGAAACAGTTGCTAAACATCAATTGCTAAACTGTCTGAGAATACTTAGGCCTATGAATTAATTTTAAAGGATTTAGAACAGATAGCGTTACAGTCCTTCTGTAACCAACTTCATGTTAAAGCCTCACTTTTCAATATGTGTCATATCGTCGAAAAGTGTGAACAAAAATGTTTTCAGCGCGTTGAAGTAAAAGGCGTGTTAAGACCATCGAATGCAGCGTGAAGCTTACGGCAACCATGCTCCATCGATCTCAACATGTGAATATTGGTTTCAATGTTTTAATAATGGTGATTATGACACAGAAGGCAAAAAGCATGACGACCCTCGACCACATGTTGCAAGACCGGTGGAAGTGTTATTCCAACGACTTTACGACGTCTACGAACAGTGTTATCCATCATATTCACACCTAGTCACAATTAAAAGACGTACGGTGATTAAAAACTGACAAAATACGATCGAAATCGACAGCTAAGAGCATAAAAAACGGCGAAAGAATTAATCGGACAAGATCAACATCGATCGGGGGCCTTTTACAATCGCCGGGCAATCTAAACTATCCGAAAGTCGTCGTAGAACCTCGGTTCGACCGTCGATAGTACCGCAATAATTGTCCTAACGATACATAGCGCTCCTTTCCTCGAACGCGTGCCCGGCCCGAGCCTGTCGCCAGCTTACGGTCGCGGGGCGGAAAGGGGCTTTCGGTTTCTAGAGCGAGCGAGCACCCAACCTACCGAGGCTTTATCAGCGACGTCGGTACCACTCCCCGTCGCCGGTACCGAGCAAATATCCGACACGGCCTAGAGGTCCGGCTTTTTGTTTGTTCGAGCGATACGATTACTGGTGATCGGATTTGTTTTCCGAATCGATAGGTAAACACGGACGGCGCTGGAAAAACAACTGATAGCGCGAAAGCGGTCGGTACGCGTCGGGTACGTTTTCAGGCCGCCGTCTTTGTCCGGTCGTCTGTCACTTTCAAGAACCGCGCCCAGACCGATTTCGTAATCCCGATTTTTATGGTCAGACCCAGAGTTTTATCGAACAATATCGTGTCATAGCTCGCGCGACATATGGTGCTGATATGCGGTCGTTTCGACGCTTTGGTATTGCAAGGGGCGCTCGATAATGTAAACGCTCAATAATGGAAACATCGCTTTCAAGTAAACAAAGATTCGCGCTATAACATCGAATAGAACGCGCGGTAACGTAAACATAATACATGCTCGATAGTGTGAACACTCGATAATGTAAACATCGCATTAATGTCAACACAAATTCGTACTATACAATCAAATGGAACTCTCAGTAACGTAAACAATATATACGCTCGATAGCGTAAACAATTCCTGGCAACGCGACGTCCGACGCTTGGTTACCGGGTTAGTAGGAAATTCTGCAAATTGTGATACCGTAACTTTAAGTCCAACGTTAACTTCCTTGCGTCTCAATCAGGATCAGCGAATTTTTAAGTTACAGTCATTGGGAATTAAATTAAATTAAAATAAAAGCAAACTATTTGAGCTAAACTTAAAAATACACTTATTCACTAAACTAGTCCGTGTGGTTTGGTTCTATCTTCCGATTTCCTGCATGTTGTCCAGTAGCTTCTACGTTGCTGCGTTTTAACAACCTTATTTCATGTTTTAAGGCCAAATCTTGGATCACTTCGTATATCCATTTAACATTGAGGCCATCGTGCAGCTCTTCGTTGGTTAGATTATTAGTTGGTTCCATGTTTTAGTGCAGCCCCATATTTGCACCCCATAGATCCAAATTGGCTTTGCGATTGACTGATAAACCAATCTCTTTGACTTTAGGTTTACTTAAGGCTTAATTGGACCCAATATACTTCATTGTACTATGTCTGCTTTAGCGTCTTTTACTGGGTACATAACTTGTGTTTAGTCATCATCAACTAAGTAATTAAACAAAAACAACATCTCGAAGAAATAATGATACAGTTCATTGAATGCAACGGTTTATTTAGAACAAAGAACATAGTCATCTGTCATTTTCAAGCAATACAATAACTTATTAACCACAATTTCTTGCACGACCAAAAAAAATATCTGGGGAAAAAATCAACATCACTTATACATCAGAAAATTACATTCGGCCAAAAACAATTGAATAAAAACATCGATTTATTTTAAAACAATAACAAATGAATAACGAAAAGTTGGTAAATACGATAAAAATTTAAAATAAAACGTGCCATAAAGTCCAGTGAGAAACCCATCGGTCATAGCATTCCGCGAACAGTCTAATCACCGTCGGACCCAAAACAAGATAGACTGGGAAACTTTAGCGCCACTTCCTGTCTCACGGCACGAAACCAACGACAATAAATAACCAAAATCGGCGATAAAGCTTATTTTTCTCAACGAGATATCTGCATTGTTATCGGGGCAGGTTCGCTCCGTCAAGGTGCCGACTGTCGTTGCTTTATCGCCTCGGACCACCGCAAATATCTTTCCCAAAACCTTCACGGATCGCCCCTGATGTTTACAGGACGACCCTGTCGTAGAAAGCGAAGCCAGCCCGATCCAGATATCGCACTCTTCGATAATAACCGGATATTGAACTAAATGCGAGAGTCTAATTGTAGAAACGCCTGACGCGCGACGTTGCCGGTTCTTGTAAATTATACGTATGTTTTAAGAATATAATGTAGATGGAAATTAACCTAAGACGTTGCCAATTCTTGGAAAGTATACGTACATTTGTATTATATTAAGCAGTATAATAATCTTGATAAGTTCTAGACGTAACTTTTTTTTTGATAACATCTTTAGTACGATCTTAATTATAAATTAATGTATTACTACATTTCATTTCTACTTGGATTAATTCACAAGCAAGACGAGTGCGAGATAAATACATCAATATATATTCGTCAATTATAAAATTATAATAACTTAAGCTATAGTTCACACTAAAGGCATTCACTTTATATAAGTTCCTATGGTTTGGTTCGCTTCAATCTTCCAGTAGTAGTCTAGTAGTTGTACTGCTTCCACGTTGGTATTATTTAGTAATCTTCTGTCGCGTTTTAAGGCGAAATCTTTGATAATTTCGCAAATCCATTTGATTTCCAGGTCATCGTGCCGTCCTTTGTTGGTTACGTAGCGATAGGCATTGGTAATTAATCGAAGAATTTTGTTTTGACAGCGTTGTATGACTAGTTGATTTGAATTTTTAGTGTAGCCCCATATTTACACCCCATAGGTCCAAATTGGCTTTATGATTGTCTGATAAATCAACCTCTTTGATTTTAGATCAAGTTGAGAGTATCTTCCAACTAACCAGTATAGTTGTTTTATTTTGGTTCTAATGTGTTTGGCTTTTTGTCTAACTTGATGTTATAAACGTAACTGAATGAAGATAAAAAATATTAATTAGTTCTAGTAATATATAGTCTTAAATAATATTCAATATAAATCTAATCGCCCTTTTATTTTTAAGAAGAATGAGGTTAGATTGTTCTAATAACATTGTGTGACAATATTCTACAATATTAAAGTATTTTTCCTTTTATTCTAAGAAGATTTGAGGTTAGGTTTTAATAAAACTTGTATAAAACCACATAATTTGATCATTGTCTGTGATTATGTGAATAATATTCCATATTAAACTAATTATCGTTCTATTTCCAAGAAGATTGAAGTTAAATTTTGTTATAATACATTTCGAGAATGAAACAATATGATTATTGAGTTAAATTATGAACTTAACTCTAGACGAGCGACTTAAAACTACATTCACTCGCTAAACGAAAGCCGACCGACCATTTTTAGTGCTCCAAATAATAAATTGGCCGTGTTATAGATTGCAACATAGAAATCAGATTAAAAAACGGCCGAGTAGAAATGCAACGGCGACCGAAAGAACGGCCAGTGGCTGCTGTTGCGACTGCTACAATTTCTGCAGCCGTGTCAGATATGTCCGCGATTAAGTCAAAAGAAAGTACGAACCAGAAAGAGATTACATTCCTTATGGTCATCGCGGTCTGCAATAATCAAGAGAATAACTCAGCCATCTGTTGGTTCGTTTCAAAAAACAAGCAACGAAATACTTGAAGATTTCCAAGTATATTGAGACAGTTCAGAGGTGACAGTATAACTGAGTAAACGTTGTCAAATATGTAATTATTAATAGCGTTGGGAACTATCGATTGGAAACAGTCGATAGTCAAAAAACTAGCGACTGGAAACAGCTTGCTTATATTTTCCATCGATAGTATAATTCCATTTTAAACGATGTAGAATTACTTTATATTTGAATGTTCTGTGGATCGGAATTTTTGTATGAAATAGAATAATACCCCACAAATAAAACATATCGTATTTTAATATGTTAATTGCTATTATATAATATACTATAATAAATATGGACAATACAATAGAACGTAAAAATATACCTAATCATAGAAAAAAAACTAATTCATGACATAACTAAAAATGATCGCACAATAACTACTAGAGCTTTTTTAAATAAAGTAAATGCTTTATTTATTATTGAACGGAAATATTTTTTAACAAAAGTGGGAATTTTATTGTAATATGTGTTTATTATTTTGTGTACTGTATAGGGTTAGGATATACCATCTGTTAGAATATTATGCATATAAATTAGTTTTAAAGCATGTTTTTCTAATTTGAAGCTTTATTGTGGAGACAACAAGTTGAAGCAGCTTTTTACGCAAACGACACTGCTTACTTTGCTTCTACAAGAGTAGCACCGCATATCCAAGGCAGATTCTAAAAACAACTCGATGAGACGGTCCGGTCCAGCGGTTACATTTCTGAAGGTTTCTGAACGCAAGTCAACCCACAGAAAACTTAGGCCATCTTCTTCCACAAGAAGCGTTTTACGCAGCCCATTTCATTTGCATTTCGCGTCTTAGAGTCGAGAACGCTGAAATCCCATGGTCAAAGGAAGCCACTGGATGGTGGAACTCCCAGATTGAAAGGTTCCTCCAGAGAGGTCAAGGTATTGTTAATGTACTATTCCAGCTCATCACAGTCGTTCTATACGGCTCCACCGTCTATCTCAAATACGTCTCACCTGGTCAGGTGGAAAGTCTTCAAGTTTTTCAGAACGAAATCCTCAGGAGAATAATCAATGCCCCCTGGTTGGTCAGGAATAATCGAATTGATAGAGAAACAGACGTCTCCCAAATTCACGATTTTATATCCGAGCTCTACTCGAGATATTTCTCCACTCTTCGTCTCTCGGATAATAGATGTATCACCGAGCTGACCGATATTTTAGGTCAATAGCTCATTCGGTTCTTCGTGGCCTTATTCTATCGGGGCCCGCACTACCCCGTCGTGCGCTTACTGCAAATTGTCTCGATCTTTTCCAGCGAGCAATTAATTCAGGTACCGCGAGCTGCATGGCGAGAAAACATCACCATTGCCTGGCCCTCGCGCCTCTTATCAACAATAAGAATCCTTCTTACCAACAGTAATAAATATCGGTTAGAGTCATAGGATCAGCTGAAAGGGTTGGGGTTAGGTACTCTCTGTAAGAATGCTCTTACCCGGTTTCAGGCGAAAAAAAATCAAAATGTTCCTAAGGGTGATTGTAGCCTGATTGATTACCAGCTGAAAAAGTTTCCTTGCTGATGTTAACTCAATTTATAAGAGAGGATTGCCCGTGAAGATGTTTTATTTT
Organism: Rhynchophorus ferrugineus; assembly: GCF_030347505.1. NCBI lineage: Eukaryota > Metazoa > Arthropoda > Insecta > Coleoptera > Curculionidae > Rhynchophorus > Rhynchophorus ferrugineus. The sequence continues at coordinate 4,090,116 of NW_027472589.1, read as the reverse complement.
GGGGTATGAGAAACTTTAGTAGCTTGAAGAACGGCTTTTGGGGTTATAGTCTTACGGGGTTACGTGGTTGGGAATGTCTCTGACAGGGATCTGATGGGGGAATTATTGGAGAGGGCTGAAGTTGCATGGAATGGCTTGTATAAGGAGAAAACGTACCGTCTTATTTCTGATGTGAGGCAAGAGGTTGACTAATGCTGGTGCTAATGGGGAATCTTGGCGGACTCCTGCTTTGACTGATTTAGGATTGGAGAGTGTATTACCGATCTTCATCAGGTTTTCGGGTAAACCTGCTTCGATGGCTTTGTTTATTATGCCGTCGTGCCAAACTTTCTCCGACACTTTTGTTAGGTCAAAAAAGACCGCTCAGAGTTTGTGCTTTTTCTGCGAGTTAAGTGAATTTCTGTGGCCAATCTAGTATTTCTAGGCCAATCTGATGTGCACATGAATGTATGGCACTGAACCCCTGTTGCTGATCTGGTATGATAGGATGATTGTATTTGTTTTTTTTTTCTTTTCCTTTAAAACATCTCGGAGACCCGCAGAGCTTCATCGGTCCTCACCCCTGGGCTACTCGATTTCTAAACAAACACCGGGCGTCGGTGTTTCGAGCACCAGCGTCGCCTAAGCGTGGGCGGCCGAAGAACAATGCCTCAGCCTCGGCGAAACTACCCACGCCCTGTCGGGCTTCGCCCAAGATCAACATTAAAACGCCGTTAAACGACAGAATTTTACGGTCGGCCGGCGGGGTCACGTGGGTGTCGTCCACCGGGTCCCGTCCGTACCGAAAAATCCGAAAAACAGACGGCGGAACGCGTGCTAACTCCCGGACGAATCGAGAATAACGGCGACCAGAACGGGAAAGCGATAAATCAACGAAAAAAACGACGATAAACAATAAAACAGCTTGATTTCATTGGGAAAACGAATGTTTACTTGTTGTCAGCGTACGTTTCGTAACGGACATAAATTATTCCTCGAAATGGGCTGGTTAAAAAGGAAATATTCCTGTTTACTTCAAAAGAGATATTGATATATCGATATAATTCCCGTGTATACTGTATTGTATACCTTATTAGGATTTTAATGTATTTTGTGTTGCATGTAATACAATATCATTGGTGACATTTGTCAAAATAATAACATATTTGGTGTCCCAACTTTCTTACCTCATTAAGGCTCGATATTTAGATATTAAAGCACTTGTTTCAAACATTTACAGAAAATATTTGATTCGAAAGGAGAAATTGATATACAAATAAAATGCCCGTGTATATTGTTGCATATATTACCATTTCATTGATGACATTTGTTACACCAATAAACTTTTTACACATTTTGACTGTTTTTTTTTTCTTTTTTAAAGCTTATTTATTTATTTTTTTTATAACATCTTTATTAGATACGCTTAGTACAATCTTAATTTACAATTAATTTATTACTACTTTTCCTATGTACTTGGATTAATTAACAAGCAAGACGAGTGCGAGAAAATACATCAGTATGTATTCTTCAATTATAAAATTATAATTATTTATTAATTATTAACTTATAGCTATAGTTTACACTAAATGTATACACTTTATATAAGTTCGTATGGTTTTGTTCGTTTCAATCTCCTGACATCCAGCGCGCTGTCCAGTAGTTGTATTGTTCCACGTTAGTATGATTTAGTAAACTTCTTTCGTGTTTCAAGGCGAAATCTTGGATAACTTCGCAAATCCATTTGATATCCAGGTCATCGTGCAGTTCTTCGTTGGTTACGTAGCGATAGGCATTGGTAATCAATCGAAGAACCTTGTTTTGACAGCGTTGTATGACTAGTTGATTTGAATTTTTAGTGCAGCCCCATATTTGCACCCCATAGGTCCAAATTGGCTTTATGATTGTCTGATAAATCAACCTCTTTGATTTTAGATCAAGTTGAGACTATCTTCCAACTAACCAGTATAGTTGTTTTATTTTGGGTCTAATGCGTTTGGCTTTTTGTCTAACATGATGTTCTAAACGTAACTGAATGAAGATAAAAAATATTAATTTTTTAGTTTTAAATAATATTCAATATAAATGTAATCGCCCTTTTATTTTTAAGAAGAATGAGGTTAGATTGTTCTAGTAACATTGTGTGACAATATTCTTTAATATTAAAGTATTTTCCTTTTATTCTAAGAAGATTTGAGGTTAGGTTTTAATAAAACTTGTATAAAACCACATAATTTGATTATTGTCGGTGATTATGTAAATAATATTCAATATTAAACTAATTATCGTTCTATTTCCAAGAAGATTGAAGTAAAATTTTGTTAGAATACTTTATTTATATGTACTTATTTTGTTATAATACAAATTGGCTTTATAATTGTATTATAGATTAACCTCTCAGTATAGTTGTTTTATTTTCGTTGTAATGTGTTTTGCTTTTTGTCTAACGTGATGCATTTATTTATATGTTGACATTTATTTAAATAATATCGTTGTATATCGCTTAAATTCGCTATACATTTTTGAAAAAACTGAATGAGAATAATGTATCTATCTTCTATCTAGAACTAGATAGTTTTTTGACGTATTATCAATGTATGCTATGGTTACTAGGACCACTTCAAACTTTTGGAAATCACTGTTGTAAAATGTCGATGCTTTATCATCACTATAGATAGTTTTAAACATTTTACCCATCATATGTTAAGGGTTCAACGTTCTAGTGGCAAATGATCAGCAAATACACAACAGCGTTATTCTTCAGCATGATAACGCTTGATCACACGTTGTTTTACCGGTGAAAACATACTTGGAAACATTAAAATGGCAAGTATTACCCTACCCGCCGTATGCCCCAGACCTTGCTCCTACCGATTACGACTTGTTTCGACATGTGAATCGTGACCTGTCTGAGCAGCGTTTCATTTCTTATGAAGACACCAAAAACAACTCAACAGATATATCGTTCTTCTGATTTGCAATCTGTAAGTTGCCCAAAAGATGGGAAAAAGTAGCCGCTATCGATGTACAGTACTTCGAATAAAATAATTTGAACCATTTTTTCCCACGGAAGGAAAATATTTTTAATTTAGACAAGAAATCGCTAAATCGGTTGATTGTTGTGTATTTTAGGTTGCATAAATTAGATGCAGTGTCAAAATGACGTTACCATATTCAATTTAGTGTTAGATATTTAGAAGTTATTATAGAAACCCTCATAATTGATTCACAGTTCTAGTATGGCTATTCAAGGGCTTCATTAATATGTCAGATCTGTCATTGGTCGAATTACTCACGTTATAGACGTCACAGAACTATTTCTGTCTCGACCGAAGTGAATGTTAGGGTTATAATTTTGGTTATTAACCACTCGGCTCGAGAAATAATTATTTATGGTACCGTCCGATGACGTATCGAGGCGAAATATAACGAGGGTACGTGCGTACCCCTCGCGTCCTCCCGATGTTTACTCTAAACGAAGACACGAGGGCGAAAGGGAGATAAAACGATCAGATAAGCTTAGGTAGTGTCGGGGCCGATGTCTGGCCTCGGGAAGGCCGTGCTGGTGTCTCTGGCTTGACACAAATGCGTTTTTAATTACGTCGTCGTCTGTCGAATGCTCTCTGGGTGTTCCCGTTGTGTATTACTTTGCAAAAAGCCGATTCAACTTCGAGATTCTGCCTCTTGAGTACCGTAACGTCTGCTTATTCTCCGCCGAAATCACTTTTACTTTAAGTGTCAAGACAAATATTCCCTTGCTAAAATATAATTATTTACTTCAAATATTCTTTTTCCATAACGTAGAGTGCCTTGTTTTATTATCATTGACATTTCTATAAAAATACAACCAAATTTAACATCCATAAATAACATAGCTTAATTCATTTATGTTGTTATTCAAATAACTAGAAAATTATTTAATATATACAAAACAATAATAATAATTTTTAGGAAACAAGTATTAAATAAATCATATAATACAATTGGCGTCACTCTCATATCAATTTCCAGTTCCATGGATAACTAGATTGTCATTGGTGTCACTTTTTAAAATATTTTTTTTTATAAAAGGGTTATTGCAACGTATAATGTCAATTCTGTTATTGTCATTGAACTGTTATTAACTAAGCATTCCAAATATGTAAAAAATTATGATAAAGCTTCCAATTATCTATATTTAAATGAAGTGTTGGAGATTTATGTTATTAAAAGCAAAATAAATTAGAACTTATTAATTTTGTATTTTATTGGTTGCATATTAATAAATTAAGAAAGTGATACGTCACTTTTTAGTAAATAGTTACATGAAATATATTCAAAATAAAAAACAAATGTAATTATTACACACACTTACTTAGTTTTTCTTAAATCTTATAATTTATTGACATTTTTATTCGATTATATTTTTCATAAAAGGTTATTATCAATTGTATCACTGTTTAAATAGTGATTAAATAAAATATGTTAAGTATATTTACTGTCACTGTCATATCAGTTTCAATTGTCATTCTGTCACTATTAATGTTATTTACGAAAATAATCAGAACTCATTTATTTTTGGTTGAAACGTTTAATTTAATTGAAATACGAGTTACTGTCACTGTCACTCTTGTTATGATTACTGATATAACCTAAAACAAATATAACCTTATTACGAAATATATCTACATAAAAAACATTTTCAAGTTTAGAGTCTTTTGTTTTACTAAGTGACGTTGTCAAAATAAAGTCAAATTTAGTATCCATAGATAACTAGATACATTTATTCCACTATTTAAATAATAGATGGCTAGTGTTTATTATCTTTTGCTGTCTGTTATCTTTTACGTATTGTTAAATTTTAAATAAATTTAACAATACATAAAATATAATATGGTTATTGTCACTGTCAGTCACATCAAGTTCATTTGACATTATCAAAGAAACAGCTGTCAGTAGTAGACATCCACAGATAACTAGATTGACATTATGCTACTGTTTGTTTTATATTTTTAGAACTGCTTTGTTTTGTTATCAACGATGTTTCTGTCAAAATAAAGCCAAATTTAGTGTCCATAGATAACTATAGCCTATTCAAAGTTATTTTGTACATACGTCATTTAAATTTGTGACGTCAAAACGTCGCAATGTTGCCACATTAACTCTGAGTTTTAGTTCAGTTTGGCTTTGACATGCAACAAAATTCTAATCTAAACAAAATAATTGAATAAAAATGTTATCAAATATAATTTCATTTAACATTATAGTACATCTAATAACTACAATTAATTATATAACCACAATAGTTTATAGGTTAGAGTTATAACGTCTTATCACTATTGGGGACATTAAGTTTAATTGAAAAACGAGCTGATGAAAAACGATATGAAAACATAACCTGATTTTTTGTGGATGATCGACAAAATTTTACCGCAAGCTGTACCAAAGGGTGTTGTGATTGTTTTGTGAGTGATCAAACAATAAGAGTGACCAAACCCACCAGAATTACTTTTTTACGCGCCTATATTAGTACCGGGGCTGAGTATACGTGCCTTATTGTGTCGGACCCCGGTACTGTTACAAACTTCGAAGACACGACTTCGATTTAAAAGGCCCCCTTTTTTGTTTTCCATTTTCGCTGACGCATCCTCGTCCACTTTAACCAAACAAGAACGAATTTCGAGTGTAACAAAAGACGGTGTGGCTCCGGAATATTTGCTCGAAGAAGAAGAGAAAAACGACGATCGCCGTTCGGCCGTTTCACAGCCGGCGTCGATTCGAATTAATTTGTTATTTTCGATGACAGTAATGGACCGTTTTTTGCTTCACTGTTTAATTGTAACGTTGCGGCTATGATTCAGAGGTGTCATCTGCTTAAAAAACGAGGCATTTGCAGTCGTGTCGCGCAATTTCTATTTTCGTTCCAATTGCTCTCTGGACGATTTTAATAAATGTAGGTTTTCGCCTTATCGTAGCTGTATTTTTCTGAATAATTTTACAGGACGTGGTTTATTAAACGATGTGGGCAGTACGAAAATGGACCACTTTTCGACCGCAGAAACACCCACAACGTGACTGATTTTTATAGGAAACACGTAAACTTATCCTACAGGTTAATAGAGAGCTATAGTACGTCAAACTAGATTTTAAAATAACAGTTATTGACACTTTCCCTGTATATTTAGTTGCATAATATTCAGTAGATATATAGAAGATATATATATTATATAGAATATCATAGAATATACTCTTAAATTAAAAAAATACACTCAAAACTTATTAACAGTCCGTATATTATTTATATTTTCCTTAAATTCTAGAGTCAAATTTCATTTTTTAAGATTCTTTTTCATGTGAAGGGTTATTTTATAGCCTAATGTCACTGTCAACGTATATGTATGTTACAGATTTTTACAACTTCATGAAATATATATTTAGTTGCATAACCTTCACTCCATGTTATACATTAATAGAAAATAAATATATAGTATCATAGAATAAACATTGATTTTTAAGAAAATCTGAAAACTAATTAACAGTTCGTATATTAATTATATTTCCCTTCAGTTCTAACATTAAATTTTATTTTCTAATACTGTCTTTCATATAAAGATATTATTTTAACGCTTAATGTGTCTGTCAACATATATTTTTTCAATAGATTTTCGAAAATTATAGAAATATTGTGAAGTATACATTATTAATATGCAAAAAAAACTCGATAAAGTATCCAACTATATAGTCTATAAAAAGCTTCTTTTATTAATTAAATTATTTCTTTTATTATATTTCTTCTTTTATTATTTAAAAAGCTTCTTCTATTTAAAAATAGACTCAATACTGTCAGATTAGTTCGAAAACGTAAGCGAATGCGCCTGTCAAATTCGTCCGGTTGTCAGACGTATGCAAAATCCTTGAAAGCAATACTGATAAGAGGTTATAACTCTAACCTGTAAACTATTGTCGCTGTATATTCAACTGTAATTTTTAGATGTACTATAATGTTAAAATAAATTATACTTGAAAATATTTTTGTTCAATTATTTTATTTATAATAGAATTTTGCTCTATATCAAAGCCCAACTGGACTAAAACTCAGAGTTGATGCGGCAACATTGCGACGTTTTGACGTCACAAGTTTAGATGACATATGTACAAAATAACTTTGAATAGACTATATATTTTACATAATACAATGTGGTTTATCGATTTGATATATTATTGGTTGCATAATATTGTATTGGAATAGAAATTTTAAAAAATACTACAATTTTTATTAAACAGTCAGTATTGTACAAAAAAATCATCTATTTTTTCTTAAATTTTAAAACATTTGATGTCGTTATGTCACTGTCATTCATTTTTATAAGTGAGATTTTTTATGAGTGCTAGAAAAATGTTTTTAATTAACTTTCAATGCACAAAAAAAGTAGAAAGTAGATATATAAAGTATGCCAAAAATATATTAATGTTGCAATAGTGAGATGTTGCAATATTTACAAAAAAAGGATATGATAAAATATCCAATTATTTGTTTTCCGATAATTTGCTCGGCATTAAGGACCGTCCTTATTTCATTTATTTTATGAAGTTATTGACTCAATATATGTGTAAATAATTGCATAAGCGTGCAAACATATAATTTTTAAAGTAATCTATTGGATGTTTTTCGGAATTAGTAGGTCGATAAATATTTTCCATCAATTGCATAAATATTAAATTTATTTTTAAAAACTGCGCACCTGACTCCGTGCCATTGTGGATTTAGTTTATTTGTATTTTGCGATATTAACTCTTTATCACGGTAGAAATGTTGATTCTGTATATATACTTCTAGATAATCTCTAAAAGAATAAAAAAGTAAACGTTACTTGTGGGTACAATGACATTATCTTATACGTTGTTACAGGTAAATTACGGTTTTTGCATTTTGCCGTATGATTGGTTGCATAATCGAAAGTAATAAGGACCCGTACGTCGGTACGGTCGACTTTCTGTTGTTTTTTTTATCGGTTTAGAAACGGTACGCGATCTGGTTCGTTGCATGGACATATCGAAAAAGTTGTTGGGCATGTAAACCAGTCCGCCGCGACTGCATTTAAAAAAGAGGCACGGCGCACGCGCCATGCCGGACACCTACATGCCGTATCATTTCGAAAAATCTCCGGTCGTAACCGCCATTGCCCGGCTTTGCGTCCCACGCGACTTGTTACTCTCGTATATCGTAGCACACGCCAAAAGGTTGTGTTCCATATTGACCAGATTTACCAGACGGACAGCAATAACAGCCATATATCTTAATTTAAACCCCATCTTCCGGCAAACTAACGACACTCTTATTAATTAATCTTATCATTCGGATTATTTATATTCGAGTTTAAAGCAGCCAATATAAGTATATCTCGTTGCCTATCAATGGATCGAATGAATCTATATCTAAGGCAACGTTATTTCAAATTGTTGCATATTTATAATTCATAAAACTTTCTAAAATAACAAACTGTCATCGCTAGGTGACGGATCTTAATAAATGTTTGCACTGGTATCTTGATTTAACACAAAACCACATTCTGCCTAGACTGCTTATTATTATGTTATAGTTACAGCAACGTAGATGTAGATTTATTGATGGCGACGGCATGTTCTATTATTTTCTAAGTTATTTTGACAAGAAAACTGAAAATTTTCAAGGATAGAAAGAATCTCGTTTAAAACTTATTAACTTTGGGCTGATTTTAGACATTTTTTGCATATATATAGTTTATATATGGAAAATGCTCAGCTATAATAACTGAAATAGGGACAAATTACAAGAAAACAATACCAACACAAAACTAATTAACTTTACATCAGTTTGTATTTTTTTAGATCAATCAAAAGAAGGGTCCTAGACCACTCTTCTAGACTTCTTGAGAGAACACTTAAACAAACACTCTATAAAACTGAAAATCATTCCAATATATTTTTTATACTCTGGATTTTAACTGACGCCATAATACTCATCACGCTGTATCTAACCCCTTAATATTGGTCGTAATCCAGGTATTCGATTCGTTCTAAGTATAGAGGGTTGCATCGCAACAACAGATTAGTTACTGTTGTCAATGTCAGTTCTAAGTTTGATTATCAAACATAACCTAAATTAAATATAACCAATTCAAAAACCGATATTCTAATGTCAAATGTTATTAATATTCAACTCTACATGCTGTAAATAATCCCTTTTTTGGATTATGTCTAAGACAAATTCCACGCAACTTTTTTTTGATACTATTCTACTTTTTTTGGATGCTCTTGTTGGTAATTAAATTTACTAGCTTTTTAGTATTACAGTGTCTTTCAAAAATTAACTAAACTATTACATAGCAGATGATAGAAGCCGAGAATGTTTTGACATTTCTGTTCAGTAATCATCGACTAATTGTGGTTGATTTGTGTTAGATTTTTTCCAAAAAGTTTGATGTTATAAAGTGAACTTCGCGTTTATTTCAAGGAATACTCTCAAGAACTAGTGAATTTGAAGTAGGTGGTTAAAAAAAATGACCAAAATTGATTAACGTTAAACCACATAAATCTTTGGCGACTCCACTCGGTTTTGATGCATTCGCAGTACAGTCCGGTGTTTGCCCTATCCTAATATTTGTTTCGGCCTGTGGAAAACTCTTTTAATGGTGTAAACCTTGGTGGCTTGTATGCATTACTTGGTGTTCCAGTTACAGAAGTTCGACAGAGGCGGAATTTTGCATCTTTAAACTTGATTTACGTGAGTTTTATCGCAATTTTAAGTTCTGACACAACACATTTTTCTGAATCCCAGTAAATACTGGGTACCGGTCATGTATTACTGACGAACGATGGTACAGGCGCCCGGCATTCGAGAACATAGCGTCGGCATCCCAGAGAACGTATTCTCCTGTCCCATTAGTAGCGTTCGCTGGAACAACAATGGTTACGTGGGCAGCGTATTAAATGGATTCGGCGACGGAGCTTTTTAATACCTTTTTCCGTCTTTGTTTTCTGGCTTGGTCCGTAAATGGACATGCGACCCGGGACCTGCCCCTCTTCTTGCTTCTTTCTCGGCGTCCAATTAGCCGGGGAAGACCGAAGATGGCCAAATTTACGTCAGAGCGGGAATTAATCGGGATATATCTTTCTGTTTCAGCGGACTATCCACGCCGTCCACAGATAAGGGAGTGACGCCCATTTACCTGCGATGTTCGGCTGGCAAGATCAAGTGGGTTTACCCGCGGGGCGCGTTAAGAGCCCTTCTAAGGTAAGAGACTTTTATTGCGACGTTAATTATATCCACACTAAAAGTCAACTTTATACGCTTGGATCTTTTTTATACACAATGACTGCCGTTGTATTTCGAGCCAGATCGAAGCGCCATCTGGTTATATTAAATAGTCATCGTTAAACAATTAAAATTCAACAGGTATGATTTTTTACAGCCTAATAAAGGGCAATATAATTAGGCGCCTTCACCATAAAATTATTTAATAGTATTTATCTAGTCACACAATGCCTGTCGTTGTATTTCGAAATAGTTCGAAGCCCCATATGGTTATTGAATAGTCATGAGTGTATTATAATAAGCATCGTTTATTAGAACCTAATAAATACCAGACTAGAAATGTTTGGCGCATTTGCCATAATTTTAATATGTAATTATTTAGTGAAATAACGATTGCTGTTGTATTTTAAACCTTATTAAAGCGCAATCTATTCATAGTAAACTGTAATAAGTTTAAAAACCAACAGGTATAATTTTTAGGAACGAAACAAAATGCACTAAAATCTTGGACATCCACCATAACATTTATTACCAATATTTATTTAATGACACAGTGATTGCTGTTGTATTTCGAAACAGTTTGAAGCCCCATCTAGTTACTGAATAGTCATGAGTGTATTATAACAAGCCTCATTTATTAGAACCTAATAAATATCAGACTAGAAATGTTTGGCGCATTCGCCATAATTTTAATATGTAATTATTTAGTGAAATAACGATTGCTGTTGTATTTTAAAGCCTATTAAGGCGCAATCTATTTATAGTAAACTGTAATAAGTTTAAAAACCAACAGGTATAATTTTTAGCAACGAAAGAAAATGCACTAATATCTTGGACATCCACCATAACATTTATCACAATATTTATTTAATGACACAGTGACTGCTGTTGTATTTTATACTAGATCAAGGCGTCATCTGACGTTATCAGTAATTAAAAATCGACAGGAATCATTTGTAGTAACAATGTAATACAACTCGTAATTCAAGTAAGATTTAACAGCGTTTATAGATCATAACTGTCGACATACCTGGCATTATTTGACGCTGTGCCAGAATTTATTAAAGAAACAATATTAGTGTGATATGAATAATCACAAGATATTAATCAGAAATATTGGGAATGCGCATCCACCATACTATAAATACTCCCAGTTTTTTGTTAAATCCTTCAAAGTAACTTCTATAATAGTCAACTTTTTGCCAACTTTCTCAAAACTGATGACATTCCACAAAAACAGATGTTACTGTTATTACAACAGCTGCAACATTATACTCGTTATCTAGAATTACACATTCATAATTCGTTTTTTTGTATGATATGACAGATCAATAAATATTTTAAACAAAGAATTAAAAGCTTTAAAAGTCTCATTGTTTTTGTTTTCTTGGGTTAACTCGTATAGTAACCAATTGTCCGTGTTTTTTGATATAATTATTGAGGTCATTTCATCATTTAAAGGTTTTCCTATGATTGGCAAGTATAAATTCTGAGAATATTGAATGAAGATACTAACAAAAAAATGTACAATCCACCATATATGACTGGAAACTAAAATAACGCAAATATTGCAATAATAATGATATTTAATTAAAAAAGAAACCTATTACTACTAAAAATACTGGCGCATCCACCATAATTCAATACATTTTGTTTTTTCCAGGTTACCGAATCAAGATAGGAATTTCAGGGCTTGTATCAAAATTCGAAGCACGTCCAAACCAAGTCGACCTATAGCCAGAGTCTATCTAGAAGGTCCACGATCTCTTATTCCTTTGTATAATGGCGAGGCCAACTCTAAACGAATAAAGTAACTGAAGCTCTTGCCCCTATTTTTCCCGTGAGCTAACATTGTTGTTCTCTAGGTGTTTCAACAGCAAAAAAGGCCAAGCTGCTCTATACATCGAAGCTACTGACGAACGATCGTTCGACAGGCAGATGATGGAGATCGAGTACGATCTTCATCAGCTTCCTAGGAATACTTATGGATATGATCCAGCGGAGGAGTGTAGGCCTTGTTCCATGGAGGAACTGGCGCATACTTTCTGCACAAGCGATTTAGGTAAGTTTACACCGTTCCATGCCGATTCGCGCCGATTTAACACGACTTCCCTTACTATCCAGTCACAAGAGGTACCATTCTTTCTGTGGATAACAACAAGGAATCGGAATTGTCCCAGATGACCGTGAAAATAACTAATCTCATTCGTCACTCTTTTGCGGACGAGTTCATCCAGGACATGGACGACAACAGCATCCACGTCCGACCATCCAACCACAAACAGGTGATGCTGAACGTGCCCCAACACTGCGACGTAAACCACGGCATTGGGGAATTCGTATTCATGGCCCGGAGGAAACTGGGGGAACTCACCCTTCTCTGCGCCCCTCGATTGGAGACCTGGTCGGCCCTGGTGAACAAACTGAACGACGAAGGAAAGTCGCACTGCGTGCTGAGGAGTTAGCGTTTCTCGAAACCGTGATTTTCGTCTCCTGCTGTGATCTCTGTATATATACAAAGAATTGTGTACATAAAATATTATTTTTGACAAACGAAAAAAACGACTAAACGAAAAAATCGTGATGGTCTGTGCCTGGCGCCTTTACCATGTATTATTCAGTGCAATTTTGAAACAACGATTGATTGACGAACTGAAACAAGTCCCGTGTACTTACGATTGGTTGATTTTGTGATAGTAGAGATATATATTTCAAAGAAAAGAAAATCTTACTTTAAATAGCATAGTGATTGACTCTATTTTATATAACTGTATTATAGTTTTTATACTAAAAACAATACGAGCCGTATTATTTTACCAGTATACCATCTATAACATTGAATTCTACGTGCCAATCTACGTTCTTTTGTTTTGTTTTCCCTTTTTATCAGCCGCCTAATAGTATTATGTATGTGTTTTGTTTAAATGTTACTTCAATTTCCTTGCCGTAGGTCTCAGCCCTCTAATGTTTTATGAATATGGGGAAACATTTTCTGTGATAGATGATTGCACAAAATGAAATGTTTGTGTGGTGCCTTGTTTAGATGGCCTCTTGTATTAAAAACACATAGATTTTAGAATGTGCTATATATCTATAAATATATATATAATTATAAAAATATTTTGTATAAAAAAAGTAGTGTTTAGATACGATATTCTTATAGTGTGAAACAGATTTTAAACAGAATTATTACATTGTGAATAAAGGTATTTTGTTAATTGCTTTTTTTTATTTTCTTCCGAGAAAAAATCCCAACCTTACAAATCCTCCTAACATTCTAATCATTCAAACTGGCTACTATCATATTTTAAATCGATGTAGTCAGCAGGTATCTTTGTTACAGTGGAGTGACAGCAATGATATGGTGTGAGTACAGTCGTACTTTAAACTAGATTGAAATGAGTTCTGATTGATTATATAACATTTGTATTAAACAATGAAAAATCAATCAAATCACTTTTAAGTTATAAATAGAAGACATGTATAAACGCATTCGCCATAATATCATGTGGTATTATTTACTTGTATACGCTATAAGTACCTTTGCATTTTATACGAGACTGATTACATCAAACTCATAATCATCATAAAACAATTAATAAACAAAAGGCATCATTTGTTATAGTATAAGATATCATTAAAGTGGCGCCTTCGCCATAACATTATTTAGTAGAATTTTTACAGTAGATATGGAGTTATCACTCTGTTCTGTACATGTCAGTTGATGCTACATTAGTCCAAATAAGAAAACAATTAAAGAACGAAAAGTATGGAATCTGAATAATAAAACAAGAAATATTGAAAGCGCATCCACCATATCTTAAATAATAATCGAGCCTTTTTCCTTTATTTAAGAGCAACTTTTATTTAATAAAATAATCGCCTTTCGAAGGAAAAAGGTGATAACATTTCATAAGTTAGTAATAATACCATAAATAAATCTTTCTGTAATTATTATAACGTGAAACACATTTTAAATTGAAATATTAGCTTGTGAATAGAGATGATATTATATTATTTGGTTGTTTTTAAGGGAGGGAAGATAGGAGTGAATAAATAAATAAAAAAAACATAAGTTATTAAAACGTTTACATATATATCTGAATATATAAAAGTATCACATATATTTTATTTTTTTCTTGTCTAAATATTTACATACATTGAAAACATCAATATCAACTCCCCACTCAACAATAAATACAAGCAGAGTCCGGGCTCCTCTGTCTGGCTGAAAATGACGGAATTATTTGCACTGGAGGTGTCGTAAGATTTGGCGGAAAGACGGTTCCAAGAAAAAAATAAAAACGTACTCATCAGTCTCGTGGTTCCCTCAGCTGGTGGGTTCCGGACTCTCGGCCGAGTATTCGGACACGCTGACGTTCGAAGCAGCCTCTACCAATAGGCGTTTCGATTGCCATTCGACCAAGACGAAGGTGATAGTTCCCAGGATGGCTGATACGATGAGGATGCCTAGCTGACCGTAGAGGTTCAGATAGGATGCGTATGAGAAACATACTGCAGCTGCAACAGACTGACATCCACAGGACTATTAACGATTCTCTTTGTTTTTTGGGTTATTACCTGGGTGAATTTGAAAATGGCGAAGGCGGAGGCGCTATCACTAGCATACACGCCTCCCAGGATGGAATAGATTTGGGTGTTGTAGCAGGCGTCGCCGAAACCCAGCAGGAACGAGCATAATATCGCTAAGTAGGCGTTGCTGGTGATGAAGGCGGTGTCGTTGGTTTCCCCAATAGGCGATTGGTTAGGTAAGTTCAGGAATATAATGAAGAAACTCAACACGTGGATTACGAATCCTCCGATAACGATGGGATCCCGTCCCCACCGGATTGTTTTGGATCCGAGTATCCCGAACGCTGCTCCTCCTGGAAAAGAAAAGGCATAGTCCAGAAATTTGAGCAAACCATTTTCAAAATTACATAGGTTTGTGGTCAGATGATTTATTATATCGATATTTGACGATATAATATCTGCTGCTTCGAATGACGCTAGAAAAGGTCGCTTTGCTGAACGAACTCTCGAAACGATTTTTCAATCTGATCCCGGCGCATTCACCATAACATTATTTAATAGAATTTTACAATAGTGAATGCATTATAATGGCTATTACTTGATGCTGCAATGAGCGTTGGTGAGTAGAATTAAATAAAGTAAGAATAGTATCAAATATGTATAGTGAAAAAAAAAAATATAAAATATTGAGAGAACCACGTAAATAGTAATACAGTTTTTCCTCTCTTGTTTTAGGGCAACTTTTATTAACAGTGGTGAGTACTACCACTGGGAGGAAAAATCTTTTTCCAACGTTCTAGAAGTGATAATGAAACTATTATTTCACTCATTATCAAAAACTAGTTATTAAAGAATATAGTACTGTTCGATCAGCTGAAAGAACTTCAGAAGAATGTTAATTTTGAAGTAGAAGAAGGCCCGGTGTAGGTAATTATTGAAATATCATCAAGTACCAATTCGGAAAGATAAAAAGCAGATACTTTATTTTTGATATTGCCACTAGTTTACGAGAAAACGTCTTTCCAATGACTGCCTAGTAAATGATTTCTCTACTAATCCAGAATTTCTTGTTTTGTTTTTCATTTAAAAAATTAATTAGAGGATTTTATAGTTTATGTGGGCTACCTTACCTATGACTTCACCAAGTCCGATGAAAATACCGGAAATACCGATAAGTTCTTTGCTGTTTGGGAGATTGAGGGTGGCTCCAACGCTGGCACTGTATACTCCGCTCCAAAATCCCAGTTCCAGACCTGAAGACATAATATTTTTTAACTTCTACTGTCTAGTGAGAATCGTCATGAGATTTATACCAGTGTAAATAAAGGTAACGCAAAGCAACAACATATTTGTGGTTAAGAACAGCCTGACAGCTCCTTTTAGAGCTTCCACTGGTCCAGACGGAGCCTCCACCCGATCGTCCGGGCTGTTATCCGATTCGTCCTTCTTGGGAGGTTTGGGAAAGAACACCATGACAGCAATACCGACCAGGGCGATGGCCGACAGGGTCCACACCACGACCTGCCTGGTGCTACTGTCGATGGTGTCCTTGTTTTTGAAGGCGAAGAAGACGAACATGTTGCCGATGAACATACTGAGGAGAAGCAAAAAATTGTAAGTTTAATTGGTAGAAATTATAAGGACGGGAATTCATTTTGAGGGAATTTTTAAATATAAAGGATTAATCAATAATTATTTCTAATATTTATGACAATAGATAAGTCCACGTAGAGAAAACACAGAGAGACATCTCTGTAAACTAATTAATAACTTTCTACAAAAGTTTCTCTTAAATTATAAGACATACCCTGTAAATTGAATTCAAAGTCTTATTGTTGTTCTTTTTTATAAAATATTAAAACAATCAAAAACGATGTTCTCTAGCTGGCCGTAAAGCAATTAATGTGCTGGAGAAAAATTAATTTCGGGTGATTTGAATTCAAAGGCATTTTGTAGTTCCTAATTCTGACAAGATTAAAATAATCAAAAACGATGTTATCTAGTTGGCTGTGGAGAAAACAATAAGTTGGGGAAAAAGTAATTTCGGATATTTTAAATACGAATATTATTCATATAAAATTTAAGTTCTGTATGTGGGATTTGATTCGATGGCCTTTTAACACTTTTCTAGCAGAACCATAATTCCATCACTATAAAATTTCTGAGATTTTTGGAGGACAATCTGAAACAAGTGACATTCACAAGCTCCTTTTGAAGTAATCTCTGAACTATTGAGAAAGTTTTGCAGGGAGTGGAACAAATTGTAGTCGAACGGGGCAAGATCAGAGCTATACGAGTTACTAAAGGTGTGTGAGGTCTAGCGTTGTTGTCTTGTAATTTAATTAAATTCGAATTGAATTTGTTTGTTCACAACCTCATATAATAGATTGTTCAAATTAAAAATTCAGAAAATGTTGAGGTAATATAGGTACTCATCAGACTTTGCACCATCATGTATTCTGATCGAACAGAACACCTGTTAAGGATTAGACCAATTATGACAGTATGACAGAACCTGTAAAATATCACTATGATGATGTGAGAAAAACGAGATAATATTCCAAAAAATGTAATTGAGTCTAACACTCACAATAAACGTTTATTCAACCAAAAAATTATAGGAATTACTTAAATAATCCCTGTAGAATTACACGCTTTTTATATATGAAAAGGGGAACTACCTACACTCCGTCACGTAGTTTGATTTATTATTTGATTTATCATCTTTTAACCGCGTAATAGTACGATCTAAAGCACCCAAAAATTCCGAAAGATAGTCAGTTTTATCAGGATATTGATATGATGAATCTGATTTTAATTTACCTGAATTGTAACATCGCCCAGAAAATCCCGGAATTCCTGGAAATCGTCGCAGGAGTGGAGTTTAGAGCTAAGTAATTGCCTTGACCTGTCCATATCAGAGCCGCTCCAGTACCAACTACCGCGCTAGCTATGTATAACAGTGCTGTATGTGGTATCGAAAATGATGCTATAAAAAGCCTACATAAAAACAATTAATTAGTATATAAGGTTTGATGTGTATGGGGAAGAAAACACTTTTTTTGTAGTTAAAAGATGTCTAATGTAATCATATAAAAAATCATATTCAAAAATAAACGAAAACTTGTGATGTCATCACCTCTTAAACGAAGGACTTTGTGATATTAGCCACGCCCAAAGTGCTGTATGCGGTTGTAATCTGGTCTGCACAGCTTTTACTTGCAATAAAATTATCTGTGGTGTCTATTGTATCTTTGTTCAACTGAACTTCATAGTTTTTAACCAAATTCCGATTGCATATCAGTTAAGGAGTGGATTTCTCAGCTTCGATGTTTCCAAATTCAAATGGTCCACAGCTAGAGACCATTTGAGTACCTTCAGTTCACTTTGGTGACTGGTACAGTTGCAGAATCCATGGCTACATGTACTTTCTCAGTAGAGGTGTTCAGCTTATTATAAGTTAATTGAGGTTTTTAAAACTATTTCGTCGTATTTCCTTTTATGTCAAATCCTTTGTCTAACTAATAGTCACTTCAAGAAAACACCTAATAGAAACGATTAAAAGACAATTCTAATTAATTCTAAAGCAGGAGAAATAACGAGTTAACCTTAATGATACATAAATGACCCTTAAAATAAGTTTATCCGTGTATTATAAGTATGTTAAACGAGGAATAATGGAATATAGTAAAAATAACATTTTGATTGACTTCTGGTGATAGTTTCCAAGAAGAAAAATTAGCTGAAGCGCTATCTGTGAGGAAAATTATAATTGTGACATGGTGAAAATGACATATTTCATCGAGAAAATAAATTAGACTCGTGTGTAACTGTACTAAACAAGAATAAATAAATAAATTATCATATTAAAATATCAAAACGTAAAAATAATATATGATTGACAGTTTTCAAGAACAAAAATTAACTCAAACGCCATCTATAAGCAAAATTATTAGGTAGACATTGTCAAGGTGACGTATACGTCATGAAAAAGTCATACAAATCAACAGTCACAATCACAACAATCAACAGTAAAACTTTATTCGAAATGGTCATACATTTTTGATTCAAAAAATATTTTGACTGGAAACTATGCTAATTAAATTACAATACTTATTTATAAGACCCACAGTTAAGGGCAGTACTGTCTGGAAAATACAGCGGCTTAGTATATTTGAGCTTTTTCGTAATATAGAGCGGAATATTATTACTTTATTGAATATATTGTTGTATTGGGATAGTTTGTTTTATCTATTATATGTGCATAACATGTCACACCAAGGTTGCCTCATCATCCAAATATTTATTATAACCTCTAAAGACGTGAATATTCAGTTTGACATCTGGAATATAAGCTACAGCTACATATCCCAGTGATTTTCAGCTACTGGTGTTATAGATATGAATCTTTTTCGTATCTAACCACGCATCTAATTGCATCTGCGTTTCTGCATCATTCTCTTTGTCCTTTTCGGACTTTTCGGTGAGTGTTTCCCGAAGATCATGTCAATTATTTTTGATTTTTAACCTCGGTCTTTGGTATTTTGCGACAACGGATATGGTATTTCAACCACTTTTACCAGGAAACCCGAGAAAACAAAACACTACATCTTTTAAGTGTTTGAGAGGCTGAGTTTTGATCGAAAAACTGATAAATGATAAGCAGATTCTTCAAAATACTTACAGATATGTGATTCCCCCGATTAGCATTGAATATTTCGCGGTGAGGATGCTGATGGCTGAGGGTGCCGCCCAATTGAAGACGGCCAGGAAGACATACACGATAGCGAGGCTGACGTATGCGTTTCCCTTAAAGTCCGGATCATCGGCTATTATACTGTCTATCATGGTTTTCTGAAAGAAATATTCAAAACATATTTGAAGGCCCTGTGCAACAGATTAATGGTGGCTATTTCTGGAAAATCCTAATCAGTGTTCGGTAAACTTCGGTAGTTTCCGGCCGATTTTTCGGCGTTGCCATTTACAAGTAATCGAGAGGTAGAATTCAACAAACTTCAACAGCCATTTTAGATTCGGCCCTCATACTGGTAACAGCTAGATTTTATAAGGTTAATATTTGACCATAATTGTTATTTATAGTTTATTTGTTCTTGTACTACTCATATTTCGATTATAACTGGTAGGCAATAATGGATATATCATTTATTTGTGAATAGTATCAAAAACGCTTTTATAACATCTTTAATCTGGACATACATCTGAGGACATTCTATCCAGATGCGTATCTATTTGATTTTTATTTTAATTTCGCAAATTGGATTTAATTCTATACCAAATTAATTATATTTTAGGTATAGTTCAGGCAAAAGTTCAGGCAAATATGACTCGATCCGATGAAAAAAGTGCGCAAAGAATTCTACCTCCTGGGCGGTGTAGAAAAGAGTTTATTGCATATGCTTTATAACAATATAACTTTGGTTTGTTATTGTAATGTGTTTGTATGTTACATATTGATAAATGAATTATCTTTATTATCTTGCATACTGTTTTCTCTTTACTACAATTTAAAATTATTTTAAAATGAAATAGGTTTATAAAAGGTTCTTCATATTACATTTGTAATATTATAGAAGACGAAAATTATACCAAAAAAAGTTTACTTAAATTTAAAGGAAAATTTCAAGGTAATTTATTCTGTTTATAATAAATTCTTCAAATATAAGTATAATTTAGAGGGACTGGCAACATCGCGTGCCAGGCCCTTCAAGAATGAAATGCTATATAGTGGCTACTCAAGTATCAGCATGAATCTCTGATACACATACACATATATATATATATATATATATATATATATATATATGTAGAAAATAGCTTTCTATTTGTTTTTGTAATGTTTATGTATAGATAAACAAATTATATTTGTTATCATACGTATTGTTTTATTTTCCTTTTTTTCCTATAATAAAGGAGTACTCTAAAATTAAATATTTTTATTGCAAGTTTACAATAAGTTCTTGATATTATTTTGTAGGGCATTGTTTATAAGTTGATAAACATATACATTTGTTATCATAAATACTATCCTATAAGAAAAATTATTTATTAAAATTTAATATTTTGATAAAAAGTTCCTGGTATTACTTTTGATATTTTATAGAACTTTAAATTTGTGCCAATAAAAATTTAATTTTGGAACCAGACAATATATAGTCTATTCAAAGTTTTTTTGTACATACCTCATCAAGATCTGGAAGAAGAATATATTACCTGCCGCAATTTGTAAATTTGTTTTAGAATGAGACAATATTTTCCTTGTCATTTTTATCTAGTTAAAAAGAGACACAATGCTATGTGAATAGTTCGAACACGTAAACGAATGAGCCTGTTAAAGTCGTCCGGTTGCCAGACGTATGCAAAATTCTTGAAAGCAATAGTGATAAGAGGTTATAACTCTAACCTATAAACTATTGTGGATAATTAACTGTTGTTTTTAGATGTACTATAATGCTAAAATAAATTATATTTGATAACATTTTTTGTTCAATTATTTTATTTATATTAGAATTTTGTTGTATGTCAAAGCCAAACTAAAATTCAGAGTTGATGCGGCAGTATTGCGACGTTTTGACTAGATGACGCATGTACAAAATAACTTTGAATTGACTTACAGGAACTGGCAACGTGGCACAGTCAAATTTGACTGCGCGTGCCGGGAGTTCCTGCGAGTAGACTCTTTTCTAGAAAGCATTCCTCGGAAACAAAGAGATCGTTTCGTAGCTTATTAAGTCATTTATTACATTTCGTGGACCGTTTAACGGGTATATACGTATGATAAATGTCAAACGGGTCCAGCCCAGACATGATTGAGGAATTGGACGTTAGGAGAAAGCCGGCGTCAAGACAAACAGGATCAAGGAAAGTGAGTGCATTTTCGAACTATGTCAACGACTAAATCGGGTTAATAATGCGAATTCTTATCGTGTTTATTTAGCATATCGAGCTCATTAAACCGGTAACAAGATGGCGTGGGCTCGTGGTGTCAAAACCAAGGAGATGCAATAAAAAGATTTTCGCTTTTTTGCATTTCGCCGCTGTGGTTTCGAAATCGTCAGTAAAAATGCCGATGATATTCGTAAAAAAAACTCTCTCCAGGGTGTGTGTTGATATTTCTCGAATAAATACACCGACTTGAAATCGTGTAAATAATTTTTTATAATCCTCTTGCATAAATGTTTAAGTAAATATTCCATACAGAACTCTTTCACCAATGTAACACTACCGTGTCAGCCACAATTCTTCATAGATTGATAATAATCAAGTATCGTCAAGTCTGGTGAGTACTGCAGGGTATGTTTTCTTGAATTAACATAATTCTTTATAACAGGTCAATTGAAAACTCCCCGGCCTACCCTAGTAAAACACATTTTTTTGGCAAAATTAGTTTTTTTTATTCAACATAATTCCTTTATCAAGTTTGCGATACCATTTTTGTAGTACGATTTGTACTTTGCTTCAAAATAGGCCTCAGTTTCGTCGATCACCTCTTCATTGAACCAAAAATTCTTCCCAACGAGCATTCTTTTGAGATCTGAGAACAGGAAATAGTCACTGGGGGCCAGATCTGGAGAATATGGCGGATGAGGAAGCACTTCGAAGCCCAATTCATGGATTATTGACACCGTGTATAGTCTTGGTAAAGCAGCACTTTCTTTTTCTTCAAATGCGGCCGTTTTTCGCCGATTTCGTCCTTCAAACGGTCCAATAACGCTATGTAATAGTCGCTGTTGATGGTCCTTCCTTTTTCAAGGTAGTCAATGAAAATTATTCCATGCGCATCCCAAAATACAGACGCCATAACCTTGCCAGCCGACTGTTGCGTTTTCCCACACTTTGGAATGGGTTCATCGTGTGCAGTCCACTCGGATGACTGTCGATTGGACTTTGGAGTGAAATGATGGGGCCAAAACTAAAAACACTATAAATACAATGAGAGAAATGAATGAATGGACAATGTGTCAACTGTTCTTAAATTGTGATATAATTAGTCCATAACCTATAATTACAATTATTAGACAATTATTAGTCTCTGAACACTGACAGTGATATTTAATAGTTTTATAAATTATTGCTAAAAAAACTTAATCCCTGATAACCTTCGTACCACATATATCAGCACTATTCCTATATTTTACTTGAGTAATTGATCTATTCATTAATTATTTACTCGAAACAATTATTAAAATGTATAGACTCTATAAATAAGGACACGCCCCCATACGTGAAATGTCAAGCAGTGACAATTACGTTTGAATGAAATGGTGCGGTTTTTATTTTCTATTTATCTAGCATAATTTTGTTAATAACTAGAGAAAAGAAAAAAGTAAATCACAGTCAACTGTACACTGGACGTAACTGTATAAAACAAATGGATTAAAAACTAAAAACACTATAAATACAACGAGAGAAATGAATGAATGGACAATGTGTCAACTGTTCTTAAATTGTGATATAATTAGTCCATAACCTATAATAATAATTATTAGTCGCTGAACACTGACAGTGACGTTTAATAGAAGTTTTATTTTAATTTTCACTTATCTTGGAAAATATAACGAAAAAAAACACACCCATAATATGAAATGTCAAGTAGAAAATAGAATAGAATTTTATTTATAACTAGAAAAGAATGTTGACATCATAACGAGTAACATAAGAAAATAATACATATTTTCACAGTATTTAAAATATAAAGGAAAAAAATAATCAACAATATATGTTACATTATCTAAATTGTTTAAATTTGAATATATTTTGGGACACCTTATATCATTATTATCTTTAATCTAAGCTCAGTTAATCTTAATATGGATATCAAAATACTACGACGTTTTTATTTCATTAAAAATGTATCTCAATACAACTACAAATATAAACAGAAACATAATACACCATAACCTATATTAGGATCTGTCAAAATTCCACAATGACTTTTAATTAAAACAACAGATTGTAGATATACTAAAAAAATACACATTCATAATATGAAACGTCAATTAATGACAGTGACAGTCAAGTAAAAAGAGTTCTGTTAATTTTCCCTCAAATAGTAATATTTCGAAATATTTGAAATAAAGAAACAAATGAATCAACAATCTATCATTTTATCACATTATTTATTTTAAGTATTTAAATTGATATCCATGTGAAACCTTTTTATTTAATTTACGATTTATTTCAATATTTCTATGAATTATAAACATAAACAATATTAAATCATAATCTATATCGAGAACTGTCAAAACTAAAGAGTGACGCTTCACTAAAACAATTATTTTCGGTTATCTCTAGCAACATAACGAAAAAAGTAAATGTCAGTTATCTGTGCAGCGTTTAAACTGGTTTTTTAGAAGGTATGCAACCATGACCCATACATAAATACATAAAATAAAATCGAAATTTCGCATTTTTGAATAAATTAATGGCTGTATAATAATCATAAACAATCTGTGAAATCGGCAACCGGCCACTTTTTCTTTTTTCGCATATCGTTACTTCATAAATTATAAAATTAACTAAATGTCAGAAGAGAAGTCTTAACCAAAAGAATGCACTACTAGACATACAGTAAAAATTAATTTCAAAAAGTTTTTAAGAATTCTTGACAGGCATCGTTTAAAGGGCAGTCAGGCTTATTGACTTACATATTCGGTGTGTCATGCCTGACGAGTACCTAATATCACCAAATTAAGACGGTCGGAGCCCTGCGGCGTTGCCAATTATATTCTCCAAACTATTATATTAAATACGAGTAGGGTACGAAGTAGGCGGGGGTAAATACGGTAACTCATCCTTTTAGACTTTATCTTTTCACCGATCACAGACCAGAACCAATCAAAATCTCGAAATGCACAGAAACATATTAAATTATTAATAAACCATTTTTAAAATTATTATTTTAGTTGCAATCACACAGTAGTCGCCTTCGAGACAAATGTAGATAATGCCTTAATATATTTTAGTTCAATTTATTCATTTCTGTTCTTTTTGCTGTTGGTTGCATAAAACCTATTTTTTTACTGTGAAATATGATAAATAATCCAAATAAAATCGAAGCGCCCTAAAATGTTAAATGTGAGGAAACGGGAAAATGGAGAAACTAAAGAACTTGATAACTAAAGCTTCTGGAAATATTATTATACGACCATTACATTACAATTCTTTATAATCCCTGTAAATATCATTAATTTGCGATTATTTGAAATGAAATGACAGTAAAAAACTTGAAAATGGTATAAAATCATAAATTTTCACGACTGTGGGATAGAGATAAAACTCTCAATATATATGTATTTTGGGGTGCGAAAAAAACCAAAAACCATGTTAAATTGCATTAGAATTTAACAAAAAAAAAGAAATCCACCCAGTTTGCGAAAATACTCTTTTCATTGTATAACATCATAAAAGTTGTAGATATATTATTATACTACAATACAACTCTACGTTAAATTCTTTATAATCCCTATTATTTTCATTAGCCTACGATTATTTTAACGGAAACTGCAGCAAAAAATTGAAAATGACAAAAAATCTAAAATTTTTAGTAATATATATTTGATACTTGACAACTGACAGCAGAGTGGTAGTGGTGAGTAGGCGTTGAATCATTAGATATATTAAATAAAGAAAACCATTCGGACTCCTTTTTCATGTACTTGTATTGAAGGGAAGTGAATAAACAAAATACTACTTTTAAAAAAACATGGAATACTTTTTCACTCATCCAATATTGACGCGGATTATACATATTTTTAAATAACCAAGTCAGGTCAGATAACCGACGAGTTCAGTAATTCGCCAGTTCAAAGGTGTCTGTTATTTTTCGCGACACTACTGGATAAGAGAATAGCTCACTCAATGCACTTATCGCTTCGTTCTACTTTATAAATCGGCTCTCAGTCAAGAGCTCTGCGATTAAGACGAACTCCAGTACGTCCACGAAGAAAATAGTTCAGACACTTGACAATATCTCGAGGAAAACCGGCGAGAGCACAAAAATCGTAAGCCATAAGCGGTTATATAAGTTTTCAGCTTGTAAAAGTACATGTTTCACCATATGGTGAAGGTCAAACCCGATTGAAAATAGATGGAGGTTGAGTAAGTGCGATCGGACCAATAAGAAGGTCAAGGATGAAAGGTTGCGGAATTGGATTGATGATTTCAAGTCAAGTTTAAGTCAAAACCGAGAAAAGGTGATGACACTAATGTGAATCAGACGGTATTGTCACAGTGTTAAAGGAAAACGACGTCAAAATAGCAAGGAGCATTCGTCATATTCTAAAATTACGTTGTCTTATAACTGACACGATCACTCAAGTATTCGTAACTATTGTCCGTATATTTTTATCAAATAATTTGTTTTTTTTTTGATACACAGAACAATAAGCGACGTATGTCGTTTTATAGCAAATGATAATGACAATTCTTAATCTCAGTAGGTCAGATCAAGTACAATCAAAGTACCGACATATATCGTATATGAATACATAATTAAATATACTATAAATATTATGTTGATAATTAAAAAAAAAACTACGTATAACTATTAACCCAAAAAAGCATCGAACTCTGACATTAATTGACACTTATGGCTGTAACATAATTGCAATGAAATTGGAAATGCAATTATAAAAATTATTGTCCCTTAAAATATTTGATTGATATAAGATAAACATCAAATGCCGATATTATTTCTAATTTAAATAAATGTATGTTGCATTAACATAAAAAAAGAAGACGAAAGAAGAAAAAATCCATTTAAAATGTATTAATATAACGGAAAATTTAACCTAAAACTCTATTCCGATAATCAACTGACAACTATGACAGTGACAGTTTTATTACCGTCAAATGTGAGAATTGGAATCAATATGCAAAATGACAATGCATTTAATTGACAATTATTACGGTGAAAAATGCAAGAATACCAATCAAAATTCAAATAAACATCTAGAATGTATGATATATGACGCTTGTCAACACACTTTTAAATATACAGTAAATACGGTGGTTTATAATGTTTTATTCGGGTCTTTAATTACCATTAATGAGCAATAAGAAATTTATTTTGACTTAATTTACAAAACAGAGTTTACAATTTATTAATATAACAGAAACATTGATCTACAACATTGACGGTCAATTGACAACTATGACAATGACAGTCAAACAATCGAAATGCAAATTTATAGCTACTAATGTACCACACCCGTCAGCACATTTTTTAAAACATAGAATAAATATTACAATATTTTGTTCAGAAATTATATAAACGATATAAAAGAAATAATAATTAACTGTATTATACAATTCATTCTAATTTAATTTAAAAAACTGGACCTAAAATCTATATAACAAAAAATGTTTCTATCTAAAAGATTGACCTCTGACATTCCGTTGACAACTATGACAGTGACAATCTTCTTTGAGTTTAATAACAAACTCGCGATCAAAATTGAAATATTCATTGCGAAATGTAAAACTTCTGACACTCAACATCTGTCAACAGATTCTTAAATATATAATAAATATTACTAGACATGATATTTTATTAAAATATTTCATTAACAGGAACAAATTATTAATCATATTATATAATGCAATTGAAAATCGAACTAAAACATTACAACTTAACAACTACGCTGTCAAACGACAAAATTACTATTACGACAAAATTAATATCCGCCAATGTATTAAGTAATAAACAGTAATTGTCGTCGATATTTCAATGACTTTCATTTTAAGGTGATTTTAAAAATGTCTTAATTATTATTAGAATGGTAGAAAGTCACTTTTCACTAAAACTAATAATTTGACAATCATGACAGTGACAGTGACACTTATGAATATTCAGTCCGTTTAAATACTGAACTGATAGTAAAACAAATAACTTTAGATATAAACAACTATTAACATATTTTAATTATCTAGTAGACAATAGTTAGTATCACATGTTTTGTTTTTGCTATATTGTTATACTCCACAATAAATAATTTCAAAAAAATAAACTTTCAAATGATAATAAATATTACGTTACTTATTATTTCAATAAATCTATTATATATTATTTCCGATACAATAAAAGTAACCGATTTAAAATTAATTAGTAACCCGAACAAGTAATAAGAAACTGTTTTACTTCCTCATAACGAACCAACCCATATTTTACTTCTACTCATTGAACAAAAAACACAAATATTCTAGGACGGCGAAGTAATAAAAATCAAAACGAAAATAGAGCGAGTTATACCACAAATATTACGAGTTGACTTCAACTACGGTAATAAGTAAAACAAAAGATTTATAGTAACCAGGTGACATGAAAAACTACACGATTATTTGTACTGATTTGGAAACGAACAGTTTCGCAAACATTTGTTTGTTAATAGTCGTTTTTTTATGAAATAAGTTTCAGTGGCGAATCATCTTTAAAAGAACGATTACGTACTAATACAATTCTAGTTACGTGTTTGTTACTTTTGACCTAGATATTTACATATTTTCTTATTATAATCTGCAATGTTGTCTATTAATACCCCTTATTATATGCAACGGCCGTACAATACCCTTGAATTTAAATGGCCAAAAAAATCGAAAATTGTTCACGTTCCTTTTTCTGATTTTCCATTGGCACTGAGGTTCAATTCGTGGACCTTCCCACATAACGTGATCTGAATTTCGATATCACCAACCAAAAATTATCAGTACACAACCATAATAATATTTAAATTATCGAAAAAGTGCACTTGCATCACTTATAATACATAAAATGACAGTATTTTGACACTGGCGAAAAGGTAACTTTCTTTTTTACCGACACATTTTTCTGGATTAACGAAATGACATTGATTAGTCGATTTTAAAGAAAAATAATAATATAGGCAGCATTCTAAAGGTACTGATTTATCAACTTTTAAGCTTTCTCAAGACTCAAATATATTTCTGGTCAATAAACATCAAACCAAATTAACCAATTATTGTAATATTAAAGTCAATAAAACAAATGGACCCAAGATATTAAAAATTTCGAAATCATCAACTAAAATTATCAGCACACAACCGTAATAACATTTAAATTATCTAAAAAGTGTACTTGCATCAGTTACAATACATAAAATGACAGTGTTTTGACACTGACGGAAAGATAATTTTCTTTTTTACCGACACATTTTTCTATCGTTAATGACATTGATTAGTCGATTTTAAAGACAATAATAATATATATACAACGTTCTAAAGATACTAATTTAATCACTTTTAACCTTTCTCGCTACAAATATGTTTCTAGCCAATAAACATAAAACCAAATTAACCAGTTATTTTAATATTAAAGCTAATAAAGCAAATGGACCCAAGAAAATTAAAATATTTTGGTAAAATTTATCAACCAGGAAAAATATCAAAGTTCACAAAGGTGGCTATGGAAATATTTTCGATAAACACACAATTCGTGTGACATAACAGTTTTTTTTCAGATCCGAGTTAGATTGGCGTTTGAATCCTACCTCTTCCGCGATTTCCGGTCATTCACTTGTCGTGGATGACATGTCAAGGCCGACGCGATGATTGGCGCATCAATTCGGGCGCCAAAACCGTATTAAATCATAATAGTGAGTCGGTGCGATACCTGTATGTTCCCCCAGGTCTGGAAGGCGGTGAAGACGAGCATGAAGGCGAGCCCCAGCAGCAGTACGTTGATGAATCCCCGATCGAATGCCATATTGTTACCGAAACACTGTCAGGAATGCGTATTATCGAACTTGAAACGATTTTTTGTGTTGAATAAGGAACGCGCGCCACCATATACTTTTACTTTTCGGTAACCCGTAGCCTATAGCGGTAACTTTGTTACGACTAAGGAGGTTTCGCGGTACCCATTCGAATTTATTGATAAGTGGGAGGGTTACGGATTTGATTACGTTCTGAATCGACAAGAACGGTGGTTTATCAAGACGAGATAATCGTTAAGAATCTCGTTAAATAGCCCGTATTATCTCCGAACAATTAAAAATCATGGCATATTTTTAATTGTCACACAATCTAGTAGACGTCGATAAAAACCGACGCTCTTTTGTTTTGTTTACACGAATCGTACGAGTTGGAATAGCATTGCCACAATTTGAAGCACTTCACTGCCTGTTATTGCTATTTAAAAACTAGCGATAACAAACAAATTACCACAGTGTACTACACCTAATTGTATTTTGTATACTGACGCTGTCATTTCGTCCAGGAAAAGGCGAGATAACGGACTACTTGGATTAATATCAAAAAGAAAACATTTTATAGCTTTAGTACCAAAATATTGTATTACTTGTATTATTAAAAAAATTATTAACAGACTTCAAATACAAACATCACCCCGCCAGTTTAAATAATATAAATATAACCACAAAAACAAAAACATATCATTGTATAATTAGTTGCCTAATAGATAATAAGTAGAAAAAAAACATTAATTTCCGTAATTTTAATATATTACACAAAAAACAATTTAGTTTTATTGTCGCGAAAGTTCACTTTAAGATCTTTTGTATAACAACAAAGTATTTTATGATAAAGAATAAAAAGTTTTAATTCATTATTGTTTATTTAGTGGCCTACCATGACAATGAGGAAAAGAAATAAAATGAAAATAATAAGAAATAATCAAATAAACAATTGGAATCATTGTTTTATCTGGGGTCATTGTCATAAAGTAGCTCTATGGTTTGTGTATTTCAATGTTAGATGACAAAATTAACTGTAACTGGCATCTACCGACATTTTCTATAACTATAAAATGATATATATTTTAATTATATAGATTTCTTCTTACGATACCTAAATCAGTGGTAATTATTCTTTATAAGGAAACAAAATAGTGAGAAAATTACGGAAGTATTATTTGCATTCTTTCAAATAGCATAGTTATATTTTATAATGTATTTTATTTTTCATCATGTATTACTGGTTGCCGAAAAGTACACAACTAGTAGCATTTTATTTCTTGTGACAAAATCTGATGTATACATAATGATATATCTTACTTAGATGTAAATTTTATAATTATTAATATTGTAAATTTTATAAATGTTTTATTTAGTTAAGTTGTGGCGCCATCTGCTAGGGCATAACGGAAGAAAACTGATAAATATTTTGATATTAAATTATTGATAAGTTATTTGGTGATTAATTTAGTTATAAATGTTTAATTAATAAAACCACAAGTGGCATTAGTCATTGTCAGGAGTTATCTGTAGTGTAAAAATACAAATTTCGACTGAATAAATTCTCAATAAACTTTGGGTCTACGCATAATTGTCAGTTGTCAACCTAGCCGAAAATGACAAGTTCCTCACCCAGTTAACTTTTTATCAAATTTTTTAGTTTAATAGAAAAAGATTTAGGAGAATTTCGCGCTTATCAGTGATTCGCGTTAGGATAACATTTTTCTAGCCAATAGGGAATAAAAGGTATGACTGGGAGTTGGTTTGACAGCACAAATAGTCGAAAATTACCGATCAAGTGACGAGTAGTGTCTGTCTGTCGTTTATTGCAATAAATAGAAAGTGATTCCTTGGTGTATAGTTTTTTAAACATTCAAGCTGTGAATAATACCGTAATTTTTAATTTCATGTGAACCAATTAAGTTTACATAATAGTGACTTTATTTTGATTGTTTTGACGCCGGCTTGAAGCTCGACATCACGATACTCGAAGAAGATAAACACTTTACCGCATTCGCCCGTAATCGTTATTCGTTAATGTAATGAATCTATTCATTAAATAAATAAGGGACTATCACATTTTACTTGGGTGGAGATTGAGCTATAATGCCATTGAAATGAAGAAACAATTTTTCAGGGTTAAACAGCTTGCTGACCAAACTTTTTTAAAGTAAGTATTGTCGCTTTGTGATTTTCCTGCAAATGAATCGGCTTCAATTGACGCGATAATAAGAGATAAGATGTATTTTTAACCGTCCTGTATCGTCGTAAAGAGAAAAAACAAGATAATTTCCAGTTTTATCGTGCGTCGCCTGGGTTCCAGGTACTAATACGTATTTTTTTCCGATATACAGAGCCGAAAAAAGCGAAATCCTCAATCATGAAGAACTGCAAATAGCCGACCAGAAAGTTGAGGTTTTACGGTCGGCCCTGAATGCCATCACCAAAAAGATATGTCCCAACGGGCCGACGAACGACCGAGAGAAACGACTGGTATGTGGAGACTTATTATTTTTAATTCGCACTCGGTCTTAACAAACCCGATGTGAAAACATAAATTATATTCATAAATTGATTCATTACGATTCGTTAACACGATCGCCTCCTTGATCCATATGCATATAAACATTTGACTGTTTACGCGAAAGACAATTATTTGTGTTGGAACATACTTAAATTTGTCTGGGTGAATCATCTTCCAAGGACACTGGGTGTTACTCTTTCGTGTTTAGTTTTAAATATATTTATATAGACACTAACGGGAAAAATATTTACTTTTTAAACGCTTAATAATGAACAAAAAACAATAAACAGAGGACATTCTGATATCTGTGCTGTTTAACCGCGATATAGCAATATTAATATTAATAAAATTATTTTTTGTTCGATCAGTTAACATTATGATTTTCCTTGGTATCTTCGAAACAATCGTTGCCCGTATCATCGCTGTTTCGATAATGTAAATATTGCATTATAAAATACAATGAGGTCATTTGTTAGTTTTTTTTTGTTCTAGATAGGAACCCAGAAGGGGAATGTTATTTCCATTCGCTGAAAATTTAAAATCCTGCGTTCTTGTTACACGTGTTTTCAGCTATTTTTAGAGGGTGTAATCTGGAATGTATATATTAGGGAGTTGTTTCCCCAGTGGCATTAATTTATAGGGCTTTTTATTTAAGGGTTTTCGGTTGGTTTGGTATACGGGGGAGTCTCGGAATTTTCACTTGGTTTATTTTTCCCACAAAAATGTTCGTAGGTGACTTTATATGAGTACGGTTTATAGAAAATTGCGCTAGGATTTATTGAATGATGTGGGAGTATGTAAATACATAAAAATATATATTGGATTGTTGAAATTATGACTGAATCTGTAAAATTATCCATGTATTTGTACTTTTTTTAAGATCCCACCTTAGTACTAGTATTGTTCTGATGTACTTGCATCATTACAGAAGCAGAACAGTGCCGGATAATACATCAGTATTTATTTTCCACAATGTAATAAATTAGTTTAATTAAGCCAAAGTAAAGAGCAACTTATACACTTTACAAGTTCGTGAGGTTTGGTTCGCTTCAATCTTTTAATTTCCTGCCTGTTGTCCAGTAGCTGTATTGCTTCCACGTTGCTATGATTTAGTAACTTTATTTATTATTAACTTTATTTCCTGTTTTAAGGCGAAATCTTGGATAATATATACATTTGATTTTGCGGCCATCCTGCAGGTCTTCTTTCGTTATGTATCTGTAAGAATTGACAATTAATTGAATAACTTTGTTTGTATCTTAGTGCAACCCCACATTTGCGCCCCATAAGAGAAGTAGGCTTTATAATTGACTGATGAAGCAATCTCTTTGATCTTAGGTGAAACTTGGGTCATTTTTCGACTAACCAGTAGATTTCAAAGAAGCTAGTCTGTACTTTTTGGTCTAACTTAACGTCATTTCTAAAGTATGAATGTGAATTTGTATAATTAATTATTTATAGATATGAAGACTTATGTGGGAATATATTAACATTATGTGTGAATATGTTAAATTTTAAATAGATTAGAAAAAATACCTAATAATGACTAAATATGTAAAAGGAGGGATATAAAACATTGTTTATGGATATCTAAAATTAGTCGTTTATATAAAAAAATATCATTATAAATAATCTTTTATCATTTTGTTTAATAAATGAATCATTATTTGTAGAAAAATGTTTAGCAATCGCTTTATATGAAAAATGTTAGTGTATATAGCGCTAATATAGTAATTTAATGTTATATAAGGGGTTTCAATAAGGGCGGATTGACGTTATAAAGGCATGTAACAAACTGTCTGAGGTATTAACAAAACTGTTTTTTTTTCTAATTCGAAATCAATCGTTAATCCTAATTTATTTGCCGATTTTCTTTAGAAAAAATGCCTGGAATACCAACTGGGTCTGATTTTCGTCGAAGAAGCGAGAGAAGGGCGAGAATGCGACCTGTTCCAGTTCATTCTAAAAGAATCCGGTACGATGTACGTTCGTTAATCGTCCCGGGCGTGTCCTATATCCGTTCTCTCTGATGCAGGTCGGGTGCAACAGGACCTAGCGACGGACTACGCGGACCACGAGAGGAAACTCGAGGAGATGGTCTACAATCCGCTGCAGGAGGTGATCCAGTCGGTGAACGCCATCACCAAGCAGAAACACAACCTGAAAAAGTATTGTTTGGATAAGGATTCGGCCAGCCAGCGGTACCATGTAAGGTCGGACGGCCGCCGGTCGTTGTCAGTGTGCGTGTATGTGGGTTGATTTGCAGGCTACCAAGAAGGAGAACCTCAAGGAGGACATGGAGGAGGCGGACACGAAGGTAGAACAGAGCCGGGACGCGCTGGCGATCGAGATGTTCAGCCTGTTGGCGAGGGAGAACGAGCTGTCCTCTTACATCCTGCAACTGTTGAAGCTGCAGAGGGGTTATCACGAGAGTGCCTTAAAGAACCTAGAGACCATCATACCGGAGCTGGAGAGGAAGATCGGTTCGTGGTTTCGGTCGGAGTTGGCGTTGTCGGGTTTAATGCTTCTTTTTTCCCCCGGATCTAGGTGACAGTCACATCAAGAAAGTGTTCGGAACCCCTCTGGCCGAGCACCTGAGGGTCACCGGGAAGAAACTCGCCTTCCCCCTGGAGGTGTGCATCACGAGCCTCGCGGAGTTCGGCATGACGGAGGAAGGTTTGTTCCGTCTAGCCGGGGGGATGTCCAAGGTCAGAAGACTGAAGTCGGCGATGGACAGCGGCTGTTTCTCCGTGTTGATACCCGAATACAGGTACGAGACGGGGATTCCCCCGGATCTGGCCCCCCCTCGGGTTTCATCTTCTTATCGTTTCGTAGGGACGTACACGTGCTGGCCAGTACGTTAAAGTCGTACCTGAGGGAACTTCCCGAACCCCTACTGACCTTCCACCTCCACAAAGAGTGGCTGCATTCCACCCAGGTGCCCGAGGACCAGAAAGTAGATACGGTGAGGAATCTACTGGACAGGTAAGACGCACCTTTCACCGCCCGCTCAATCGGTATCAATAAGTGACCGTTTTCCCCAAGGTTACCTCAGGAGAACCGGGACAATTTAGCTTATCTAATCCAGTTCCTGGCCAAACTCACGCAGCACCCGGAGAACAAGATGTCCTCGTCCAACATAGCTATCGTGATGGCGCCGAACCTGCTCTGGGATAAGTGTGAGGAGGTACACGGTCCGCGTCCTCTCGTCTTCTCCCTTTAATGACGACGATCTTGCTATTCCAGGCTAACACCAACATGGGGACCTGCGTCACCATCAACATGCTGGTGGAGCTGTTCATCAAGGAGGTGAACGCCCTGTTCCCGGACGACGTAAGTAGATACGTCAGCATCTCGTCGCTGATACCGGAAGACGACGTGCCGAGGAACGGCCACAACCGGCTGACCATCGAGCACGTGGACGCGACGAGCACCGAGAGCTTGTTGGACAGCCCCAAGCCCAATCTCAGGAGGAAGAAGCCGGCCGCTCCCGTGCCGCCGGCGAGCAAGAACGCGCACGACAGCGACGTCATCTCGGAGAAACTGTCGGCCAGTTATCCGTCAGGTGAGTCAAGAAGGAATCAGCTTATTGTGGCTTTTTTTCGCGACAATACTAAATAATATGAAATGATATATAGCGAGAAAATAAAAGCCAAAAAAAAAGACAAATAAAAAACACTTTAAAAATGATACAAGGCAATAATTAGCAACAGAGTCTAATAATTAAGAACTCTAATTTACTAAGTTAAGCTGAGAAGCCGGCTACCCAGCAAAAAAGGTGTGTTATATTATACAAGACAGATTTATAACAAAAATAATAGAAAAAATGTTGATATGTATGCTGAAAGGGTTTCCTACCACCAAAGGTACGACTTTGGTACTGCGGTTTCCCATTGATATCTCGCTGTGTTTTATTATATATTGGATAGTAATTTAATCATTCTTTACCAGGAAGCGCAACGTTGAACAGACCGCCGAAACCCAGGGATCCGGTGAAGATCAAGACGGCGGTGGGCGTCAACACCGACGACAACGACCTGAGCCTGTCTAGGAGACGCAGCTTCTCCAAGGACGACATCAAGGCCATGAGCGGGGGACTGAGCCACATAGTGCTAACGCCGAGCGCGCCGCCCAACCCTCCGCCTCCCGCCCCTACGGTGGTGAATCTAGTCAGCGACAGCAGCGCCACGCGGGTTGTGACCCAGGCCGTCACCAGCATATCGAAAGCTCAGCCGGTGATCAAGCCCGTGGCCCAGAGCGTCGACGAGGACAAGACCATCAGGACGGTGGCCACGCATCAGATCAGCACGCCTACGGAGGGGCCCCCGAAGCCGGTGGCCGCGCCCAGGCAGTCGCTGATGATCGAGAACAAGAACCCGATCAACCGGAATTCGTTGAGGAACAGCGCGGGCGATATCGGCAAGGGTTTGAATTCGTTGGACTACTGCGACGTGCAGCTGCGGAAGCCGGAAACCGCCGAGAGGCCCGCCAAACCCGAGATACCGGCCAGGCCAGCCAGCTTGATTCCGGCTAAAAGGTACGTCCGCATTTTTGGCGCATTCACCATTTTAAAAAATTCGTCCCATTTAATTTTGATACAGTTTCCATCATTCAATCACTACTGAATCTTGAATCACTTCTCATCGCACAATTAAAACTATAGTGAAATGTCACTAGCACTCTTAATATACCTACTTTTTCGTTTTTGTTTCTTATATCTATTATTTTTTCAATCGAGTTGTATTTGGATGAGGTTATTGTAGTATGTAATATATGGTGGGTGCATCATTGAGAGTTTTTTTGACAGTTAATTTATTAAAATTGTTAATATTACCAGTTTTAATGTATCTACTCCCAATTTTCTTCATCTTCCTTCAATTTCTTTTTATTTGTAACAGTTGCTATATTAGCACCCTTATTCATTATTCCGTTACTGTTTTACTATTCTTAAATTCAAGTTCCTTTCGAATTAATGGTTAATATTATTATCCTTAGAGAAACAAACTAACCACATTCACTCCATAACAAGATATTTTCCAGAGAACACCATTTTCCATTCTTATTATTAGATAGAAATTTGTCATTACAAACAAGTAATTATTCGAAATTTTATAAAGTTTTTATTTTATTACAATTCGTTGGTATTTTAGTTAATATTTGCAAAATTTTAGTTGCTGTTTGAAATTACCTGTGTTTTGTATTAATAATAGTAATACGCATCCACCATTTTCCAGCAAAATTTGATTCAGTTTTATTCTACGTCACATTTTGTATAGGTCTTGTAATTTTCCCTTTTATATATGGTCAGGTGTTTTCTAGAACTGGTCCAATACGTTCCAATGTTTTTCTTATTGCAACGTTTTCTTAGGTAAAACTAATGGTGGCTCCTCTGCCATTTCTTTAATATTTTGACTTTGTTTTTTTAAAATCACTATTGGCATTTATTATTTATTGAATCAGGTGGTGTTTGGACGAGGACATATAAATTATGGTAAACCATTAAGTTTTTCTTCTATCTACTCCGAATTATCTTCATTTTACTCTATTTTTATTTGCAATAGTTTCTATAAGTACTAGCACCCTTATTTCGTTAATATTTTATTATTATTAAATTCAGGTTCCCGTTGAATTAATAATTGATAATTCTTAGAGAAACAAACAAAAACAAGATGTTTTCCAAAGATCAATTTTCTTATCGTCAAAATTAGACAGCAACTTTTCACACTTGGATTTTTGAATACAAATAAATAATTATTTGAAATTGTTAAAAACATTTATTTTTATTTTATTTTATATTTATTTTGCCATTTTTAATGTTCGAGTCTTCAATATAATGTTATTGCAGTGTTTTAATATTTTGAAATTCATTTCTCTATTTTTTATACTAATAATGTTTGTGCATCCACCATTGTACTGAAAACTTCGGTTCTTCGTCAAATTTTGTGTGAGTTTTACATTTTTCCATTTAAATATCAATATGGTCAGGTGGGTTGTGATAATGGTAATGTTTTTAGCAGACTGCTGCTGCTTCCTAGCATCTTTGTAAGTTCAGTTCAGTTCTTTTAATGTGAATTAGGTATATTATTTAAGAGCACCACTTATCAGTTCACGTCATTCGTTTAAACAACATTTTATTTAAAACCTAGGTCTTCCCTGGACGTGGATCCGACGTTGCACAAGACGCAGTGCAGCGTGTACAGCGTGGCGAACAAGCAGCAGCCGAGCATCGTCAACATCCAGAACCGCAACGAGAAGATCCAGCTGGGCCACGACGTGATGATGGCCGAGAAGGAGCGGTTCTTAGGTGAGACCCGGTCCCCGGAGCGGACGCGATCTGACGCCGCCTTGGCATTTCCAGGCCACCAGCCCGCCGCCGCCGCGGTTGAGAACAAGTTCGGCGACGTGAACTCGAACAGGGAGCGGCGGCCCTCGACGGACAACAAGCCGTCGGTGCCGCCCAAGAACCCGACGATCGTGGGCCGGTCGGGCGAGAGGCTAGACCGGACCGCGAGCGCCGAGAAACTGGACGAGCTGTCGCGGCGACTGGTCGACCAGGAGCAGCAGAAGCTGAACGAGGAGAACCGCAACGACAAGACCGCAGTGGTCGTCAGCGCCGCCACCGCCAACTTCACGCACACCCGGGTCCGATCCGAGGGCAGTCTGAAGGACGTGGGGCCGTTGGTTCAGTCGCCTTCCTCCCCACGTAGCCTCAACAAGCCCACGGAACCGCCTCCGCCTCCGCCCGTCCTCAAACGGCCGGAGCCGCAGAGCACCGACTTCTGAGACCGTCAAAACGATGTGATCCAAGACCTTCCCCACCCAACCCGACTACTTCCCCCATCCCCCATAAGAATTTTATAGTGAGACCTCTTCGTAGAGTGTAAGGTATAGGTTATGTTTAAAGCGTGTATCCCCCACCAATACCCCCTGCGACTGAGTCGAGGGACGCGTAGTCAGACGACGACAATCAGGGCGAGATAACGTCCCCGCGCACAAGGATCGAAACGTAGTATTTCCCTCTCTCTCTCCCTCTCGAGCTCAATCGAACTAACCAGGTCCGGAGGGATTGGCTCCGGTTCCGGCCTCCAGGGCGCGTCCCCCAACTCCACGGCGTCGAGAAAACAGTCTAGTCAATTAAAAACTCCGGCCCCGTCCTAGGGGCCTCCTAGTTGAAATTAAGCCGAATTATTCACGCTCCTTCTTGGGTAGTACTAAAGCCGTGAAGGGACGCGCGCACGTGGTTTTCACCGGACCGTCGAATTGTTGACTAAAAAAGTATTCATTTCGTTCATTATTACCGTTCTTGTTAAAAAAAAACACTGTTATCGTTGCGACCACAGAGGTTCAGGTCTCGGGGAGGAACCGTTGCATTTCTCTGCCGTCGTTTCTGTTATATTTATGACCTATAAATATAAATATATATATGACGAGCATTTATCTGTTTCCTCGTTGTTTATTCTCCACCTCCCCCAGCCCGCTCCCCCTTTTATATCTGCCTTAACCCCCTCCCGCCCCGTCCTTTGTGTCGTACAACAAACAAGTTTTATGTACCATGTACGTTAACCACTATATTACGTTCTTCTATTCCGCTTTTGTATATTTTTAATTTCGTAGCCAGTAAAAAAAAATGCAATATCTTTGACCCTGTGCTGAATTTGATTAAAAATCATATTTATAATTACATTTGCGTTAGTTTTTTGTCGTTTTTCATTTCATTTCAACCTACATTTGTTTAAAATGTCTTTGCTGCTTAAAAAGGGAAGTTACAGTTTTTCTAATTTAGAAAATACATGTTTTAGGAATTATATTTCTTAAGATATGTGTCTTAAACAGAAATCCACCCATTTGAATTAATTTGTATATGTAACTGTCGCAAGGAGAATATTTATTTTTGTTTATCTTTATATACCGTTAATATGATACTGTCTTTATTCACTACCACTATACTGCATAGTTCTCATTTTGCTTGTTTAATACTAACTTTTACTTATTCAGCAAAGGACAGAGTCGTGAACAATCACCTGTGATTTTTCCTTGCTTTCTTCTTATCATCAAGACACCCTTGTCACATAGATTTTATCTACAGCCAATTAGAACTTTTGTCCGTATTTGGTATGCCTCGTTGATATAAATTGAATGAATATACATTTTGAAAAGAAAAGTTGTTCGTCAATTGTTTTATAACAATTTTTGAATCCTCAAACTTCGGGTTCTCCCAAACCCCTTAAAATTTTTATACTCTCGTAATTAATACTTTAGATATAGTTCATAATATTCTTGATTGAGTCAAATTGACTATCTAATTAATTAATATAG
Organism: Rhynchophorus ferrugineus; assembly: GCF_030347505.1. NCBI lineage: Eukaryota > Metazoa > Arthropoda > Insecta > Coleoptera > Curculionidae > Rhynchophorus > Rhynchophorus ferrugineus. The sequence continues at coordinate 4,049,762 of NW_027472589.1, read as the reverse complement.
AGTTGCTGTTGAAAAAAATAACACATTTATTGGAGCAGGGCTTCTAATCACTATGCTTCTGGTGGTAAAGTGAAAAATGCAAAAGAAGTTTTCTGCTTCGTTTGGTATTCAAACATTTTCTCTATTCCTTTATCATCAGTTCTGATGCTAAATTCATACCATAGCTAATTTAAACTATGGATGAAGAAGATATTAGCTTATTTTGTAAACATATTTGTTGTTAATAATAAGAAGGTTGATTGCGTTCAAAGATTTTCTATTATAATTTTTGTTCAACCACTATTTATTTAAATATAATATAATTCTTCTTGGATAAAAATTGACCTATGATGTGAAATTGTAGAGCAGTGTAGTGATGAAGTGACATAAGGCAATAGCAAAAGAAACATCACACTTTTTACACCGTGTTTTATTATGAAACTTCCAAACATTCGAACCAAACTAAAACATAACAATATAAAGTGCCTGAAAACGTTAAATATATAAAAAAAACAAGCATACTTATGCAAGATATATAGTCGGGTGTATATATATATATTGCAACTAATCGAGGACACATGGAACAATCATTCTCACAACTTTAAAACTTCTTCGTGACAAGTCCATCGTACAGTTCAAGCTTCGTAAGAAATGCAGTGCGTATATACAAGCCATCAAAGCTACATGACTCGGGTACCGAACCTACGGAAGGCTACTCGAATAGTTTTATGTATGTATATATATATAATAAAAAATATAGCCCGATTCTGACCAGAACCATTTGTTCACTGCGATGCGCGTTTGTTCTCGACGAAACGGCTTTACCTTGTCTAGACGACTAGATGGGGGTACGGTCCCCCCTTTCTTATTGAGATTCTCGCTAGTTACTAATGGTGAATGGATAGTAGTAGAAAAAGAGGCGATGATGAAGACTGCAGTGAGCGGCTTAACATAGTGGTATCTCTTTGGGTGGGTGATCGTTGCTGATCAGCCAGCTGGTGCCGCTCTTGGCGGTCTGTAGCACCTCCAGCAGCGCCTTGCCCAGCTTGTCCGACCTGTAACACGTCTTGGTTTGTTTCTTGTCAGTAGTAGGTTGGCTTGAAAGTAATTTTGGTTAACGATTCGTATTTTTGAGCGCTTTTTACCTTAAAATCTGTTATAATCAATGCCTTGAATCAGTTACAAGCTAGATGTTAGCTAAGATTTTTAGAAGAGTTTTAGAAAAATCGAATTTGTTTTGTAATTTAATCAAATGGATTATAGAATGAGTAATAATAATTTAAAGGCGGTGATTCATTGATCGATTGATGATTGCTAATTGAGCATTGAGAGCCTTGGACTATTATCGCGAACGAAGGTGCTTGGAGTTATTCTGTCTACTTCTTTATAATTTCTGATAGATACTTATGTACAATTGAGCGTTAGGTATACATAAAGAAAGTGGATGTTATACTCTATAAATTCTGATAGAAATTAAGGAAGCAACTTTCAGTCAGAGCTTGCTTGATGTAAGACAAAACAATTTCTGAGTTAAAAAGAGGAGTCTTTAGAAGTGAAGTCTTTGGTGTAGAACATATAGAAACCCAAACTGAATAGAAGAACAACTTGCGACAGCATTTAGAGTCAGTCGAAGAGATTTAGGTGAACATCCTGGGTCACTGATAGTCCACATACTGTAGCGAATGGGTATATTAGTTGAAATAAAGTTCTCTTATTAATTTTTACTATAAAATACCAACATAATTAACGAGCAACATTAAAATATAGATCAAAATCGCTTTCCTGCCGTTCTAGTATATTTGGTTGCATACTCACGTGACTGGCGCGCTGTTCGAAGTGTCCCTCAGCCAGGCCTGCTCGTACTCGCCGCTCAATATCCTCTTACGGGGGTCCCCGCTCATCTCCGCCTCTGTGGGCGTCGGACACAACGACATCACCTTAATGCCCGTCAGGTTGACGTGATAGGGATCGCCGTAACAGCGGGTCAGGGCGGCTACCGCGTGTTTCGTCGCCGTGTACACCTGGAAATAGTGCGATCAGAACCTACCCGCTCCCCGCAAGGCTCTGGGGGCTTACCGGCAGCGATACCAGAGGGCTCCGCGAGCAGTTCGAACCGGCGTTGATCACAACTCCCCCGGGTCCGCCCCGGTCCTTGCCCAAGAACCGGAACGCCAGCAGCAGACCCCGGATGACGCCGTTCTGAAACCGAAAAAAACGGTCAGGAGACGGCCGTAGACGCGAGGACGGATTTTTACCAGGTTTACGTCCACCTCCAGCTCCCACAGTCGGTCGTTCATCACGGATGCGTTGTTGATCACGATGTCCACGCCGCCCAGTTGGGAGATGGTTGATTGGAAAGCCTCTGAAACCCCGCGGAGGACGTACGTCCATAGTTACGGCGGTATCAAGTAAATAACATCAAAACAATTCCCCCAACTCACCCTCGAACTGTAAATAATCCGTAACGTCGCAGGGAACAAATATGACTCGGTCTTTCCCGTTTTTCGACAACTGGTGCAGCAGTTCCTCGCCCGATTCCATGTTGATGTCGCAAATCGCTATCTGTTAACGACCAAAGGCAAAATCATGACCGCAATCAAAAAAAACACACCCCTACCTTGCAACCGTGCTTGAATAACTCCTTGCAGTATTCCCTGCCGTATCCTGAAGCGCCTCCCGTAACCAGGGCCACTTTTCCTTTTAGGTCCATCGTTTTCCGGATTCTATCAAGTAGGCAGACTGATCTCGACGAACAACGCTGGCGATTCTATTTTGTTTATCGTTTTTTTTTGTTTCTCTCGATATTTACGTCGAGGGGTGTAGTTTAACCACGGAGCGATTGCGGACTAAAAATTGGGGGGTTGCGAGGCCGCACCCAACAACATACGACAGTTGGGGAGGGTGAAAGTCTGGCGTCTGGCCACGATACGGGGGTAGGACGAGAAATACGCTTGATTTCGTCGCTGCATAAGTTTTATCGTGTCCTGAAATCCCCGTATTTGTGAAATTGCACAAAATATTATATCAATTTCTTAATAATCCCTGTAATTTACATCCACCTGCGATTATTTGAACGTGAATGGTAATGAAAATTTTGAAACTGGTGAAAATTGTCAATGTATCCGAATCATACATATGGAAAAAGTGTTAAAATGTATAACTTTTATGTTAAATAATATACTATAACATGTATATAACATAAAGAAAAATCAAAGATTATATTAAACATATTTGACTATTCAATTCAATGTAATTTTTTAAATTCCTGTAATTGTCATTAACTTAGGATATTTTGAACGGAAATTACAGCACAGTATTTGCAGATGGTAAAAAACAGTAAGAAATAATAAAAATCTATTCCAATTTTTTGTAAATACACTTTTCATTGTCCCAACATCATACTAGCATTCAATTCAGCTATATTCAATTAAAATAAACAATTTACAAATAATCGGGAATAACTTGAACATAGCAAAAAATCCCAACAGACACAATATAAAAGTTTTAATTTAGATCAGTTGATAAATAAAAAACAAAGATAAACATAAATACATATTACATTATTTTAAAATCTATAACATAAAGAAAAATCCACTAATTTTTTATAAATATACTTTTGATTGTATCGAAGGCAAAAATTGTATTAAGCATATATGACATATTCGGTTCAACGTATTTTTTTATAATTCCTATAACTATCACTAACTGACGATGTATTGAAGGGAAATAACAGCATAATATTTGAAATTACAATAAGTGTCAACATTGGTTACCCCTCGGATAGAGGAAACGAAAAATTGTTTAATTGCTTTAAAGTATGTGACAGATAAACCATTCCACGTAATAATTCTTATAACTTTCATTATCCTATGATTATTTTAAGGAAAGTTAGATCAGTTGACACATCCAAATTCTTAATACACAACCCTGGTATTTTAGAAGTTTATAGGCAACCCATAAAACACTGAATCGATGTTAATGTAGCGTCGATCCTGGAGGTGACGCTGCGTGCATCTCTAAATAGGCTAGCGAGGCGTTGCCACAACTACGAATTAATCAAATGTCAAAGCGGACCGCGTTCAGACGACGAAATATTTCGGCGATTTGCATGCACGGTTAAATTATCAACGGCCAAGCGTCCCGCATAAATGTAGAAAACCGACCGGTAGCGTTAGTATTTTTAATCGTGACGTTCGAGACGTGTCAACGTCGTAGGCGGAGTTCCGATTGATGACAAGTTCTGTAATCTGTGACAGTTTTGCTTTTCGTTTAGTGTGGAACGTCAAAATGCATTAGTTTTTCTCGCTTAATCCGTTTGAAATACCAAAGTATTCGATTTGTAGCGGCATCGGGCTCGAAAATCCGTCGCGTAACGTTCGGTCCTCGGACTGGTACCGTTTGATTAGTGGTGTTTTCTCGTCCCGTTTGGCGAGCGAAGGGAATCGAGTCCAATTTCACCGAGCAGGAGGTAAATAAACTCGAACCGTGGAACAAACTGCAACTAAAACGACACGGTAAGTGTTCCCCGTTAGAAATTTCGTAAGGGCTTGTGTGTTATAGTGCGAGGACTGTCGAAAAATCGACCCAACTCGGACCAAAACATCCGTACGCTCTATCCAGGGTGTGTTATGATGTCATAGCCGTTTTAAAAGCCAGATGACGATATAGTTTTATCTCTTACCCGCCCGGTCGCCCCCAAAAATAGTCGTGAATTAATATTACATACGAAAATAATATTAATTAGATGAATATTAAACGTGATGATGCCCTCCGCAATGATTCACCCAAAACAACACAGGATATCGGCGTTTTATGAATGCAAAATATCAGCCAGCGGTTTTGTTTTATCGTCGGACTTCGGAAACACAACCGAACGAGCCTTGGAAGGCGATTTAACACTGTAAAAAATGCCGTAACCAGATGTCAGTCAGTCAAGTCAGTTGGTGTCTAGTAAAACGTTTCTTGGAAGGTTGTTTCCAGTTAAAACAATACAGTTAGTTGTTTTTTTTTATCGATAACAAGCCGCCGTTTTGATGACCGCGAAAATATTGTTTAAATTATCCTGTCCGGATGTCATGAGATTTTTTCGGTTGTTTTAGGCGATTTTGAAACGAAACTTTTCGGTTTTGGTCGGTGCCTGAACGAGATGACGAAATCCGTTCTTTTTCTTTCGTTGTTTGACTTTACACAAGACTTTTTATTATTGCATTTTATCGATTGGTAACTTTTATGACCCCGTCTGACCGCGAGGTCTATTTATCTGTCCACGATATGGGCCTAGGGAAACCGTATAAGGTCGGCAAGTTGGCATAGCATCAAGCAATTCGGTTCTGTCCTATTCACTGTTCGGAAACGTTGTCACTGGCTATTTTAATTAGTGTTTGTTATTGATACGTGCCTGAAAACTATTAGCTGTATTACAAATGATACCACTGCTGTAACAATACTATGTTACTGATTTTTAGCCAGTTTTCTGTATAAAATACTACATTTTTCTTCACTCTTTCTCTGATTCTTTTATTTACTTAAAAAACCTCGGTCTTTTTGCTAATTGTGTGCCTTATATGTTAGAATTTTCATACAATACCATAATAATTTATGTTATATGCTAGTTAGTGTATATATTTTCTTTGGCTATATATTTACCCAATAATAACTTACCTATTTTACTGATTCTGGGTCTTATATTTGATTTATTCTCTTTTATTATTTATTATAGCAATCTAGTAAATTAACACTAGTAAGCTATTTGTTTTTCTCCTAACGTACCACGGTTTTAAAATTACAAAATACTTATTCTACGATGTACACTATACTAGTTTAAGTGAACCAGATCAAATGGTTTCACTCTTCAATCTTCCTTGATAGTCCTTGATAATGTTATTGACCGTTACCGTTACGTTTGTACCATGGAGTATCAACAATACGTCGCAGTGCCTTGTTTTTGAATCTATGATATTTGCATGGCTTTGGCTGGTAGAACCCCAGAGTTGAACACTATAAGTCCACACTGGCAAAAGCTTACTATATACTGACAGAAATGAATACGAGGGTCACTATTTATATTCCGGGAATAGGAAAAAAAAACAAATAGTTAAGCGGCGAATATATTTTTATTGTTTTTTGAAAGTACTCGCCACGATGATCGATACACTTTTGCACACACTTAAACCAATTTTCAAAGCATTTATTCCATTCCGAATGAGGTATCTTCAAAACATGATTTTTGAACGCTTCAATAGCTTTTGCAGGCGATGAAAATCGTTGACCACGCAGTTTATTCTTCACGGATGGGAACAAAAAGAAGTCAGTGGGTGCCAGATCAGGGCTGTACGGCGGATGACCCATCAATTCGATGTTTTGAGTGCTCAAATAGTCTCTTGTTTGAGCCGATGTGTGGGAGCTCGCATTGTCGCGATAAAGAACAATCCGGCGTCTCTTGTTTGTTTTCCTTATTTCACCGAAGACTTCTGGCAAACAAATGGTTGTGTACCAATCAGAATTTACTATTCTACGATTCTCTAGAGGCACTGTTGGAATATGACCAGTTTTCCCGAAGAAACAGGCCACCATTTTCTTTGAAGTGCTTCGTGCGCAAAAAACTTTCGTTGGATTTGGTTAATCTCGGAACACCCATACAGTCGACTGCTGCTTACTTTAGGGGCTCATACTAATATATCCATGATTCATCACCTACTACCAAGTATCTACCAAATAGCCACTACATTTTTTCTTTTAACATATATTAAATTAATGGAATATTCCCTTTATTTCTTAGTTTTATAGCCATATTTTTATTATATAAAATATTATATTAATTATTTGGTCATTTACACATTGAATTATATTTATTGTTTATTAATTGTGTTTAGTGGCATACCTTTATGTATGTCAATAAACACTTGTTAATGTTGTAGTCAATTAACTGCTAAGTAATCTTTTAAGTGAAATGGCACGATTTTCCATATACTTTGCCCATTTATTTATTTATAACTAGCTCGTATTGCTGATTTTGGGTCTTGTGTTTATTGTGAAATAACATTTATATATCCCTTTATCATTTACTAATTTAATAAAGTATTCTCTTAACAGATTAACAGATATTTTTCTGGTATTTTTTGTATATTAGTTTGGTCATTTATTTACTTAATAATATCTGACTAAAATTCCCAAAATCATTTCTTTCTATTGCTTATTTTTTTGCCACTTTTAAGTATAAAAAATAAATAGCATGTAGTCAGTCAAATATATAAAGCATGTAGTCAGTTATTTGCAGGCAATGCTACTTTTATCATAACTGATACTGTATTCCTATGATTGTTATTGATTTTATAACTAGTTTTCTTTTTTATATTCTGTTTATATTATTTATTTATTGAATAATGTCTGAATCTTCTTGCTAATAATTCTGTAGACAGGATATGGCAAAATATCAAGATTTCATACATAATTTGGTTGTTTATTGCTGACTTTGTACAGTGTGGAGTATTAGATGCATCGCATTGTTGTCTATAAATTTAATGAAATACTTGTTTTACATTCTGGTTTTAGGGCATTTTTTTCCTAATATAAAATGCTAACTATTTTATATCTTTTTAACATTTATTTCATTATAAGTGGGTCTTTTGGCCGGTTTCGTGACCCAGATTACATGCGAGCTGTTAAAATTGATATATTCACCCTAATCTTTTATTTATTTATGTTGTATGCGGTTTTAATCTGTTATTATCTAGTCGATTATTTATCAATATTTATCTATTATTTACTCGCGATCGGTAGCTGTAATATTCACAATATATATAGTCAATATTAAAAAATTGATTTACGATCATTGGATGGAAATTACCGAATTTTTTTTTGGCTGCAATTTATTGACATGGATGAGTAACGTTGTTGTAATTCTCAGGTATTACTTTGTCGTACGTGTTATTTATTTTATTAATGAACATTAGGCTGAAAAGTCCCGAGAGTTTTTTGTTCAAAATTGGCATTATTCATCAACGTAATCTCCATCAAGAACTCCACAATCACTTCAGTGCCGCTCTAACATTTCAATACCACTTTTATAGACCGATTTATCTTTTGCCTCAAAATAGGCTTGTCACCGGTTGCTGTCTACTCAGATGACGATCGTTTGGACTTCGAAGTGAAGTGATGGATCCATGTTTCATCCATTGTCATATATCGGCGCAAAATTTCCGTTTTGTTGTTACGTTTATACGAGGCCACACGCTGCTCAGAATCATCAACGCGTTCTTGTTTTTGGACGTCCACCGTGTTCTGTATGATCGGTATTTCTACGGCCACGACCAAGTCAGCAAACCGACGTTTTATTGTTTTATTGTCTAATGGAGCAGAGTCCTTGGAACATTTTTCAAGCCATTGCTTCGCTTGCACGGTATTTTTTCCCATCAAGAAGCAGTGTAAAATTAAAACACGAAATTGTATTTGATCCATTGTTTTGAAAATAACAAAACTAGTGTCACTCTTAGCACTATAACTCCCAAACTTACGAGTAGAATATCATGAAATTTTAATGGCTTTCTTTTGGAGGTTAGTACTGACTGAAAAAGCGGGCAATGCAATACAACTAGCGCCATCTGTGGGTTAGACACAGTACTTTTCCGCCCATGTATTATATTCCTGCAAGATTCCAATGTCAACCAGGCTGAAAAATACACTTGTAACACTAGTGAACAGTCATATATATTGTTGAAACGCGAAGCTAAATATTAATCAAATAAATAATGATAAATTCAATAATTTTACGATTCTTTATTATAGTCATCATACCTATTGCACTGATGTCTTGTAGTAGGACAAATTCCATGACCATCTGGGTTTCTGCTGATGTCTCTACTAGTTAACGCGCACTCTTTATATTAGACGATGATGCCGCGGTGCGGGTAGACGACGATGTCGTTAATTGGGCGCCGCAGACAATCGGAAAGACCTGCCGGTAAACACAGCCAGGCCATGAATCGACATTCCGTACGGTTTTCAATGAACGGCAGCAGTGCCTTCTTCCGAAAATAGAACGGCGTACGGTACACGTCTCCTCCGTACGGGCCAGACTCGGTCCCCGGCGACCACGGGGTATATTTATTAAAAATGTTATATATACGACCGCGTCTCCGTCGCTATCACCCGTCCACGTCTCTTCGTGTGTAGTGAGTGTGTCGCAGACGCTTTCGTAAAAGAATCGACAGCATAGAGTATTATATAGGGAGCTTACTTAATACATTTAATCCTAGAATTGTTTTTTGTGGTCTTGGCAGAGCAGGCGCTTAGTTTAAATTTTCCTATTTCTTTAGTGTTATCAATTTAAATAAGACGTATTAATGTTCCTATCTTTTTGTTCCTTCATACTGAAAGCAGGCTAAATCTGCGCTGCTAATATTTTATTTACTTGTTCAACACAAAAATGTATTAAGACAGGTTATAATTAGTTTTACGTTATTATGTAAAGTGTGGAAAGGATAATAAAAACGGTTAAATTGTATGATATGCGTCAGAATGGAGAAAACATACCAATAAGTAATATTTTAAAGGACAGCAACAAAAAATTAAAATGTATGATATAAAGAGACAGCTTGAAGATCTATTAACAATAAAAAAAAAATCATGAAATTCTACCTTGTCTGACAGGTTAATTGAAGCTGATCTGAGGCCCCTGACCGAAAGCCTGACAGATAGATGGCACATAGATGGATTTTATATAAATAACTAGCGACCCGCCCCGGCTTCGCACGGGTGCAATGCTGATACTAAATTAAATACACTACAGAAAAAATGTGAACGTTGTATATAAAAACATTGCGGCCCGCTCCGACTTTGCACGGGCATAAAATATATATGCCTATGTCACTCAATGAAAACATGATTAAAATCGATCCAGTACTTTTGGTTCATTCATTACTGCCCTTGGCCTGCACGCATTAAATTTGGAGTAAAACAATTCCTCTTCCCCTATACTTACTATGAAGATTTCCTACTATCTTTGGAATATCTAAATTCATACAATTTTTATTACATTGCACATTTTTAAACGCAAATTTTAAATTTGTAATATCTTCGAAAATATTTGTTTAATTTACATGCTGTAAGGAACCATATTGATCTATATTAATTGCACACTGTATTTAAGGTACTTAATTCGATAATGATTAATGCCGTACTGCTTAAAATAGCTTCGTAAATAAGCCATTTTCTCACGTAAAAAGTAAACAATAAAAATTGTTAATGTGGGTTATCTCTAAAAGATAAACATATACCATCGCGGACTTTTTTGTAGACCTTTTTATGGTGTACATTACTGTAGTACATTAATTTGATCTAACTCGTAGGGTTAGGCAGCGTTTTTGCTAATTGCTAAATAAGCCTAAAAAATAGGTTAATTTACGACATCACGTTAGAAACCTCTAAAATTAGCAATGTTGCCTTAGTATATTATGCATGTATTATACATATAAACCTTCCTCTTGAATCACTCTATCTATTGAAAAAAACCGCATCAAAATCCGTTGCGTAGTTTTAAAGATTTAAGCGCACATAGGGATATAGGGACAGAAAAGGCGACTTTGTTTTATACTATGTAGTGATAAAGTGAAACAACTCGATATTTCTCTAGAACCTATAACGAGTGTAATTCAACGCGTAATCAAACACATATGCGGCGTGATAGTGAAGTGCGTAGGCTCAAACGTTTAACACCATCTGTTCTGATTATTGGGCATATATAGACTTTAGAATAAGACTAATTAATTAAAATAGTATTTTATACAGGAGATCGCTCAATGGAGTAATTTTCTATATGCCATGCATATATAAAATATAAACATAAGAAATACTTATTGCCTATTGGGCAGATTGGGGAACCACTAAAAGTAATAAAAAAAAAACTTTAAGGTTGTACGAGCAAAGAGTTAAGAGTTGTTAAGCCCAGAGTGTACAAAATTTTAAAACCCAAAAAATTACGATAAAAACAAATAACTTATTAATGTTGATTTACTAGATCGCTATCGCCTAGTGGCCAATAAATTAAAACCGCGTTCCACATACGTTAATTTAAGATCTTCTATATTCTCTGTATTTTGGGCGCCCGTCTATCTTTCTTCGGGTATAGTGCGTGCGTACCAGCTGTCCTGTGACGCACTGCCTACACGAAAAGGATTCGCCTGATAAAAGTTCGAGCGTCAATTGTTTTTTCGCCTTTTTATGATCGCTGGCGCGATTCGACGACGAGTGGATTTGAAACAATGAAACGTCGGGCGGCGATTATTGCTTGATTTTTGTTCACAAAATACAGAGGAATACAGAAACAGTTTTTTTTCATATTCCATGATGACCAGCTAGAACCAAATGGTCTTTTGGTGATGTCGCTTCGGTTTCGGGATAGTGAAGCGTTTTGCGAGCGACAGAGACCCTGGGTTACGACTGGGATTGTCGTAGTTGGTTTACTACCGAGGTTTGTGGATGGGTAGGGATTTTATCAAGATATTGTCGTGTTCTAACGCGCCTAGGGAGAACCATACACTCAGCATGTTCGTGAAACTCTTCACGAACGGGATGCCTGGTTCGAGGTGTGTATTGACGTTCCTCATAAATCATGGGGGATTGAGTAACGCGCGAATTTTTTGGATTGGAACACTTGGAGTAGTTCCAGTTGTCTCTCAGATACGTACCTGTACTCCGAAGAGACAGACTGGAGCCGCTTTCTGGGGTATTGGGAGTTTACTTTTTCTGCAGGGGAGTGGAAAGAGAAGACTATACACGCTATTGCCTTTGCAGATAGCGTGCTGGATTTGGGCTGACCATTGGAACCTGCGGTCGAACTGGAGACCGAGGTATGATACCTTTTGGAGCCAGGGGATAGCAACTTTATCGATTTGGAGGTAGCAGGCGCGGAACTCCTTCTTGCAGTGTAATAGAATAGCCTGAATTTTGCTGGGGTTCATCTGCAGCCGCCAGAATTTATACCACACAGTCGCCTGGTTCAGTTGGACTTGGAGTCTGTCGCGAATAGCGTTGAAACTGTAACCGGTTGTGAAGAAGGCTGTATATTTGATTAAAATGCTGCGTGGGAATGTTTGTGGCCTGGGAAATCAGCCATATAAAGATTGAACAGGGCAGGGGCTAGTTGAGCACCTGCCAAACTTGGTATAAAGGTTTGGAAACATCTAAAAAGATGGCTCCAGTTTTTCGAACTTTTCTTAATGCCTGGTGGATTGTTGTTGTGACGCGACTTGAGTGTTTGGCACGGGATTATGTTGTGTGCGTCAGTGAAACCATTTGAAGCGTGTAGTATCGCTTTTTCGGCAAGTTTAGGAAGTGAACTAATCAGGCTGGTGTGCCTATACTTAGATGGATTGGACTTGGCCTTCTTTTTAGGAATGACAGCGACAAACGCATGTTTCCGGTTCTTTGGAAAATGATTTAGCCTCAGGATGGTGTTGATGATGTTGGCAGAGGGTCGAGTTGTCGTTGGGTCCTTGATTGAGTGCGGGTGTGTGTTCTTCAATCTTTTTTATTGTTGGAAATTCCATAATTCTGTAAAAACCTTTTATCTCCTGGGGAATATCATACTGTTTACATCGACCAATTCAAATTGTTGTTATCGTTAATTGTTCTGATTCAGCAATCATCTCCGGACCTTTCCTCTCTCAAAACTAATACGGGAAGGAATTCGTACATCTCTCCGACGGTTATCACGAATAGAAAAAAAAACAATTGAAGCGTGCGCTTGACTGAAATTGTAATTACTATTTTCAGTCGCTCGTTTACGACATTACAGTTAGGCAACGCTAACATTTGGATTTGTAATTCAGTAAATTTTTAAAAATGTTATTTGTATTTCAAATACCCGATGCTGATGTATTTTTAACCGATTTCAAAAAAGGAGGAGGTTCCATGTTCGGTTCTATATATCTTATTTAAATATATGTTCGCCGATTTCTCCGTCAATCATGATTCAATTTTCAAAATTCTTTTTTTGTTCGAAAGAGTGCATCTCCGAGATGGCCCCAGTGGAATCAAGTTGGGATCCCTTGGAGGAAGGGGGAGAAATCGAGGGAAAACCTATATATATTAATAGTTATTACTGAACTGATGTGACGAATAATCGGAAGTGGTTCAGTGTAAAAGTCAGTCAGTTTGCTTTTTAAGCACTGAACATATCATATAAGACGCCGTAGAACCACTGTAGGCAACTTTTTCTATAGTGCAATGATTAGAACGTTGAGCTCGCACGGGCAGGTCGTGGATTCGATTCCCAACAGGGCAGCAGTTTTTTTTTGTTCTAGTTTTATTGGAACATTTCTCAAATCACCTAGACTAGGTAGCGGAACCCAGGGCCTGAAACATTCCTTATTTTCAATCATTTTTTCTTTATTCCTATGTTTCCTTATACGGACTGTACTTTTACTTAGGCTATCCATTGTAATACTTAATAAAATAACTGCGTAATTTATTGAGTAAATATCTAAAACTAAAAAGAGAAAAATAAAATATTTTTAACAAAAAGAAAATTGCAATCGACTTCAAAAAATAAATAAGGAAGTCACTAATAGGTAAAAAATAATCAAATTTAGATAATTAACACAAAAAAACGTGTGTATTCAAAATACCTTTGTATTTCCTTTGTATCTATTGTATTTCAAATACTTAAGTCAATAGATTTGAATATAAATACATTTAGAAACAGAATGTATTTGTTGTTTGTTAAGTGGCCGTGCTTTCTTTATTGTTTGTTTGTTTATTTACATTTCTGAATATGTACCTTTTCATTAATATAAGACAGCTTAACAGTATAATCCATTAGCTTTACAATAGTATTTACGACCTGTTTTAGGAAATCACAGAAAATGACTTGTAGGAAATTAACTTGGATAAACATAAACTCTTATTAGTTTCGAACTTTATCTCATCGTTCATTTACGAGGAGATTAAAAAGGGTCGTATAGCGTTGTAGTTCGAACCTGATATCAACAACACTAAAGTAACGATCATATGCTATGAAAACGTCAATGGGGCTGCGTTGAGAACTTTACATTTTTATTTTTATTATTATTTTATTTAAGAAAGTCGCATTTAGGTGTATTTCCTTCTCTAAAAAATATTAACGAATCGGATAATAGATCCAGCCTTCTGAATACTTATTCATACGAGATAATATTTTATAATTTTTATTTCAATTAAAGAAACACATGTATTTTGCTCATCTGTGTTTTAAGTACACCTGCATCTTTCCTCTGTGTGTCTTGTTGATCTTCAGCCTCAACAGACATGCAATTTTCTCGAGTTTTCTTTGTATTGAGTGATTGTATGTACTCTGATCATTTTTTGACTTTCAAGATGCATTTTGTTGCACGTTTTTCTTCTCGATCGTATGAAGAAAATCTGGCCAAGTTAAAACTGCTCTATTTCCATAAACTTAATTTACAAAAGAATAGACGGGTATAATGAATGGTTAGAGACGACAACCTTCACACTGTCAAGTGACACCAACGGTTTCTTGACTTGGTATTTGAATGTTCTTGTAGACGTGTGAAGGCTATCTAAGACTATATGGACTGTAGACGGCGAAGGCTGTGTTTTACCATGGAAGACTAACCTGGAACCTGTTGATTCGTTTTGTCTCCCTTCCTGGTCATACTGTACCTACTAATAACCTTGCCTTTTGACCAATATACATTATTAGGGTTTTCCAATGTGCTAAATAAACTAGAGGTCAGACAGCAACAGTAAAACATGATCCCACAATGACCGTCAGTCCACCAGAGAGACCCAAATGTATCGTCATAAAGTTATAAGTATCGATATAATAAAAAATATATTTCGGATTATCTCTCTGACATCCTGAACAAATATTTTCTACACATTTATTGGTAAAATTTGGTACAACACATACTAATCTGTGTACAGGGAATGGACAAAATGATACACTGAAACTTTTTAGTGTTGCCATCGTTGGGGATGTCGAGATACACATTTGCAGTAATGCCATCAGTTAAGTGAATGATGAGACCAACTGAATACTACGTCCAAATCACCACAGAAACTCCACCATGCTTGACTGTACGAAACAGACAAAACAGGAACCGCGTTTGTAGGAAACAATGTAAACGATGAATTTTGGCTGTCTTTGAAGTTGAAGAATTGGGTTCACACCACATGATCTCGGGTTTTGATTCAGAGCCATGCTGGAAGCTTCAAGTCTCATCTGTAGTGATGAAATACCGTCCCCGAATATGTTTTGGTTCCCTGTTAATGAGCGTGACTTTAGTAGTGTACACAACTCGATGTTTTTTCAAATGTGGAGTTTTAAATCCCTTAAAATTCACTATTGTGGTATGGGGTAACGGGAACATCCGACCGGTGATATGACGATTGTAACAGCTGGTGGAGAGGAGCTGGGAGCCGGTTCGGCCTCCAGACGGCGACGTTCGAGCTTTTTTCTCGACAGAAGCGGCGTCTATTTTAGATGAAATTGCGGAGAAAAGACCGGCGAGACCTATAAATACCGGGCGGTGTTTCCCGCGCGGACAGCGATTAGTATCCGTCGTTCTTACCAGGCACCACCGCCAACATCATCGCCACCATCACGGGCGACAACCAGCGATAATTGATTCGCGCTCGGCCGTCACTTACGTCACCCCGTCGGACGTCACTTTGTTGCTTCCGTTGGTCATCCAAAAATATCGAACGATTTGGGGGGGGGGGGTAAATCGATCCGGATCTGGCGTCAGGCCGCGGGTAATGGCAAAAAATGCGATGTCGGGAATAAGTGCATCCTTTTTAACTTTTCCTTTCGGCCGCTCTCTGTAAATTCGTTTTAGAATCAGATAACATTTTCCTTCACATTCCTCTCTTCCGGTTGTCAGACGTATGCAAAATTCTTGAAAGGAATAGATAAAAGGTTATAACTGTAAACTATAAACTATTGTGGCTGTATAATTAACTGTAGTTTTCAGATGTAGTATAATGTTAAAATAAATTATATTTGATAACATTTTTGTTCAATTATTTTATTTAGATTAGAATTTTGTTGTATGTCAAACCCAAATTGGACTAAAACTCAGAGTTGATGAGGCAGCATTGCGACGTTTGACGTCACGAATTTTGATGACGCATATACAAATAAACTTTGAATAGTCGATGCTTTGTTTTGTGTCTACTGTTGAAATGTTAGTCTAAGTTCCATTTAAGTGTTGAGCACTCAATTAAAGACGGAAAAAAACAGTAAATACTTTCCGGTACACTTGGTACATCAAACTTCATATCTGTTCATAAAAAAGTAATGGTTAAAGAAGCAATGCGATAAATCCAATAATTATTCAATAAGTGATTTCGGGTTGCAATGTTCAGTTATTTAAATATTTATGTCAGATTTATTTTTTTATATTTAAATATTAATGTAGATATTGGGTAGATAATAAGAATGTTATTTTAATAAATATTGGTAATATTTTTATCAACGAATTCTTTTTTTTCAGTGGTGGATGAACGTCGTTATGTAAATCAAGAATCCATACGTGGTAAGTACCATGATCCATTTGTATGCGCGTACGTCCGCGAAAACTAAGCACCTTTCGACGCCCATTCACAGAGAGCATCCCGTATATTAACCTCGATTCGTGAATAACTCAAATACCAGAAGACAATTCGTTTAAAGAATCCGTACGTGTTTCGATTCCAATTAAGATCGCTTCTAATTGATTTGAATATACTTACCATGAAAATGCGGTGAAATTGGCAACGTCGAGCGCCTTATATTAGAGCTACGTGGGTTTCACATTTAATTAGCCGTTGCCTACGAAATCGTAAATTTGGGGAAGAAATAGATCCGGCAACGCCGTATTCATTTAGTTTTATAATTTATCGTAAGAACTGACATTTATTCAGCTCGAGAGAAATTCGCGTGGGTCCGATACATATTTATTGCAATTATTTCGGGTTGAAATATGACATATATCCTGACTAGAAATGTTGAATGGCGCCTACGATGTCGTAAATTTGCGGAAAAATAATTATGGCAACGTCGTGTTTATCATATTTGTATGTTATTAGATTTTTTACTATCCTTAATGGTTCAACAATCTGTCCAGTGTTCTTATGAAAATTATTATGCGCATAACATGTGGGAGATCACTTCAGTAGTTGTCCACTGTATAAAATATCTTATTCTAAATATTACTCTAAAGTATATATTTGTGCATTATTCAGATAGAATGTTTTAGTCCAATCCAGTATAAACAAAAAATGTTTCTGTGTTTTGGAAATGTCTGAATTTCAATCGAGTAAATCACTCAATCAGTTTGAAGAAGGTGGCTGAAGGTCATCTAGTACTCTGTGAAGCCTATGGCAACAATGTTCCATCGATTTTAACATCTGGATACTGGTTTCAAAGTTTTAACAGTGACGATTTTGATACCGAAAACACAAGGGCGTTTTGGACGGCCAAAAAAAGACGAGCATTTGAAGACATTAGTCGATAATGATCCCTGTATAACGCAAGAAGAATATGGTGAATTCTTGGAGTAACACAAGAATCCAGTCGCTTGTAGAACACGGGAATGATCCAAAAGCTTGGATATTTTGTGTTGTATGAATTTAGGCCAAAAACATCGAGAGGCATTTGATTGCAAAATTGGAAATTGCTGGAATTGTCGTTATTAGAAGATCTGGCGATGAAATTCGACCATATCGTAATTTTTGGAAAAAAATAATACATCGGCAACGTTGTAACTGTTTTATTTATATTTTAAGGAAACATTTCATTTGAAATACAGTAATCTTACAATGTTGCAAAATTTTACTACTAGAGGAATATGCATTTTTGGCATTCTCGTAACATTATTTCAGTGTATGACCTAAAATTAGAATTGTCCAACGATTTCGTAAATTTCAGGAAAAACTAAATCCGGCAAGGTCGCATCCGTTCGTAATTAATCCTAAAAACTGGCATTTATTAAGGTTTAAGTGCTCGCCCCCGATATACGAGAACCGCCACTTTGTCAGCCTACTTTACCGTTAACGCGGAGCGACGGAAATCGGAGCTAACGGTGAAAAATGCATTTTTTCCGAATTACCGTTCGCGGACGGCCATTTAAATCGCGCGTAAATAATCCAGTTGTTTGAGTGAAAGTGGACGCGATTCGCTATTCTAATAAACTCGAAACGTCGGGTGGTTAATTAGATCGCATCGTTTCTCGCGCTTTCCATTCGGTTGGACGCTTTCGACTTCGCGAGCGGAACTGCTCATCCAGAGGGCCGTGCTTTTATTTTGCTGTTGGCAACTCTATATACATATGACGGCGACCGATTTATGGGAAAACGTCAGTCGATCCGATTCGCATTGTTGGGGGGAAGCCAGTGGAACGTTTTCGGGCCTCAATGTGTTGCGTCGTGATAACAAACTCGGAAATATGGAAATAATTGTACATTTTTTGTATTATTACGAGGAACGAAGTTTCATTTTGGCGAAAGCGCCAGGTGTTTTTTTAGATTAGCCTTTGAGAATTGAAAAGATAATGTTTTTCTTAAAAACAGTTAACACGACCTGGGTCAATGTAACACAACACTCAAGGTAGTCGCTATTTTTACGGAAGGTCAGTCGTACTTTAGTCATACATTTTGAAAAACTATTTAAAGACAGGAACGAAGTTTCATTTTGGCGAAAGCGCCAGGTGTTTTTTTAGAATAGCCTTTGAGAATTGAAAAGATAATGTTTTTCTTAAAAACAGTTAACACGACCTGGGTCAATGTAACACAACACTCAAGGTAGTCGCTATTCTTACGGAAGGTCAGTCGTACTTTAGTCATACATTTTGAAAAACTATTTAAAGACAGGTCTCTGTAAATAAATAATAGTGTTTTTCCTAAAACCGATTAATGGGGCCTAGGTCAATGCATCGCACGCACAAACAACAGTCAAGGTGGTCAATATTCTGCGAACAAAATGAAATGATCGACATTAATTGCAGGAAAATCGAAGGCCCCGGGTCTGTTCCAAATAGATCAGGATTTTTTCTTCGTACTCTGTGAAGTACAATACTTTTGTTCCGTTTTTACGTTTAAACAATTGAATTTTACCGGAAGTTGCGATAAAAACGACGCCATGAAAACAAGTCTCGTTAAAATTATACACAAAAATAGAAAAAACAAACATAACCAAAGATCACGTGACATTGTTTCTAACCATAAGGTTCTCAACAACATTTTTTCCTTTTATTTGTTAAACATTAAATTGAAACATCAACTTTCAAAATTGTACTTATGATCTATCCAATAAGACAGACAATGCACGTCTTCAAATTTTATGATGTCAGCATGCGGCAATGTTGCCGCATCAACTTAGAACTTTGGGTTAAAACGTTTGTCGCTTTATTAGCTCTAATTGTTATCACTAATGTTTTAAATAATTTTACAGGGTTTTGCTGATTGATTACGTATTTCAACGTGTCAGACAGCATTGTATCTCATTCTAACTAGGATAAAATGAGAAGGAAAATATTGTCTGGTATTTAAAAGAATGTAGAAAATGCAATAGGCAGTAAATTATATACAACTTGATGACATGAGTTCACTGTTATTTTGGATTCAGGTCAATTGAAAAGTCCCTGGTCTACCGTAGTAAAACATTTTTTTTGGCAAAATTAGTTTTTTTTATTCAACATAATTCCCTTCAAGGTTGATACACTGATTATAGAGACCCTCCAATTTTTCGATACCATTTTTGTAGTACGATTTGTCCTTTGCTTAAAAATAGGCCTCAGTATCGTCAATCACGCAATTCGAAGCCCAATTCATATATTTTTGCCATCGTTTTGACTGATTTGTGACATAGTGCATTGTCTTGATTAAGCAGCACTTTAATTTTCTTCAAATACGGCCGTTTTTTTGCCGATTTCGTCCTTCAAACGGTCCAATAATGCTATGTAATAGTCTCTGTTGATGGTCCTTCCTTTTTTAAGGTAATCAATGAAAATTATTCCATGCGCATCCCAAAATACAGACGCCCTAACCTTGCCAGCCGACTGTTGCCTTTTCCCACGCTTTGGAGTGGGTTTATGATGTGTAGTCCACTCGGATGACTGTCGATTGGACTTCGGAGTGAAATGATGGAGCCATGTTTCATCGATTGTCACATATCGGTGCAAAAACTCGGGTTTATTACTCTTGATCATTTTCAAATATTGCTCCGAATCATCAACTCGTCGTTGTTTTTGGTCAAAAGTGAGCTCGCGCGGCATCCACTTTGCACAGAGCTTTCTCATATCCAAATATTCGTGAATGATATGATGTCCACGTTCAATTGATACCTTTAGAGTGTCTGCTATTTCATTCAGTTTCAATTTACGGTCATTCAAAATCATTTTGTGGATTATTTAAATGTTTTTGTCGGTAACAACCTCTTTTGGGCGTACATTGCGTTCACCGTCTTCGGTGCTCATTTCACCACGTCTAAACTTAGCATACCAATTGTTGATGGTTGATTTTCCTGTGGCAGTGTCCGGAAAGTCGGCAACAACCCAAGTTTTTGCTTCAACTGTATTTTTTCTCTTCAAAAGGCAACGTTTTATCAACACGCGAAATTTATTTTTATCCATTTTTTTCACAATAACAGAAGTTGCTTTACTGAAAATGCTATAATTCACAAACTAATGATCCGACTGCTGTCAGATTTATACACGCATCTTTTGAGGGTTAGGGCTAACTAAAAATATATGGATTTAATTCTAGTAGCGCCATCTATGTGTCAGGCCGGGGACGTTTCAGTGGACTTGCATTGGCTGTTTTATTCGATGAGCTATAGTTTGGCAAGAATTGTTTGTAAATAGCAAGATGGTGTTTTTTTGTGCGAAGGACGAGATCTTTGGGTCAATGCAAAACGCACGCACACTCAGACAGACGCGAATCTCAAGGCGGCCGCGATCATAACGAAATGTTTACGTAACATTGGCAGAGCGGATTCTACAAGACGCCATTGATTTATCATCGCGTATTTGTTTGTTTTGTGGGTCAATTTGTTCGGTTTCAATGAACGGTACATTACTATCACGGCCCGGAGCACGTGGCACATCCGGTCAGCACGTGAGTGGTTCGGCGCCCGCGGGGGGAGGCGGCGCCGAGGGGCGTCCGGTCGCATTCTAAAAATAGCGCATCGCGGAGGAGATGCCCTGCCACCGCGATGGTGTTTCTATCAACGGAGCGCGTGCTCTGGTCGGTCTGGCGGACTCCCCGTCGACCGGCAACCCACCATACACGTGGGGAGACGTTAAAATATAAATACAGCGAGCGCGATATTGCTCCGTGACAGTGGCAATAATTACGACTCCGATGCAGAAAAATAAATCTACGAGGTCCTGTCGCAAATTCGTAACAAGTCTGTATCGCGTCTAGGCAACGATTCCAACGAGAGTCTAATTCTTGAAACGCCCGATACGCGACGTCGTCGGTTCGTGCGATTTATACGTATATTTAAAGAATATAATTATAAATAAAATAAATGATTTTAAACCATTCCAACGAGAGTCTAATTTTTGAAACGCCCGATACGCGACGTCGTCGGTTCGTGCGAATTATACGTATATTTAAAGAATATAATTATAAATAAAATAAATGATTTTAAACCATTCCAGCGAGAGTCTAATTTTTGAAACGCCTAGCACGCGACATTGTCAGTTCTTCAGATTATAAGTATATTTAAGTAATATAATTATGTTATTTTGAATTCACAAATTAACTTAAGTTTTCCCTTGAAGAAATTTAATTTTAATGTATCTTAGGAAGGGGAAATAAAACAATATGTAGGATGAAAAATATAATGTATTCATCGATATATAAACATTACAGTAATAAACCAAAGATATACTATACTTCTATAACAATATGCGATAAACTCTTTTCCGCCCTCCTATCCTGATGAGGTAGAATCCCCTTAGGTCTAGTCCATAAGCATCAATTTATGTTTACAATCAGACTTTAATAAATCTATACAATTATACACACCGCAAACTTAACATATTAACTGAACGTATTTTCAAATCTCTTATCGTCTTTGATTAAATTATTCGACAAACAAAATTAAATCCTATTCCTCCTCATCAACAATCTCATTTCTATTTTTTTTTCACCTCATTTATCCATACTTCAACACTTTATCCGCCACTTTTTGCCTTGAACTTGTGGAGTTCGATCAATTTGCTTACTGATTATCTTTACGAGCCCGTACTTTTTCCAAATTGCTGCTGCATTGCCTTTGGTTTACTTTTGGTGCGAAAAATACAAATATGCTTTTTAAATTGCTGTATAATTTATAATATCTAAGATATGTGACAGGAACAAAGAGCGACATATTTTTTAAAAACACATAAAATATATATATATATATATATATATATATATATATATATATATATATATATATATATATATATATATATATATATATATTAAAGGATATTAAGATTTATTATAAGGAAAAAATTCCAAAATATATGTACTTTGGTGCGAAAATAAATAAAAATCAACATATTTTTTGAAAACACATAAAATGAAAACTAACAGTTGTATGATAATTATTGTACTACTATTAGATTTAGAATAAAATTCCATCAAACTGCCATTATTTCAGAGGAAATGACAGCAATAACGCCAAAATATTTGACCTCCGTTATAAAGATAGTGGCGTAGACTAAAATCAACATATTTTTTTAAAGGTGACATTTCATTGTATATCTGGAAAACAAAAGGTTGTATCAAAATCAGTATACCATTATTCTATTCAGCATGAAATTCTTTATAATACCTGTAATTTGCATTAAGCCACAAAAGACCAAAAAAAGATATATTAAATGTCAAAAAATCACAAATTTGGACAGTTAATTAGGTATCCATACTTCCTAAATATCGGATCGCCCGGGGTTATGTCATGGCCGACTTGATTGAAAATACGCGCGAATTTTTTGCGATCTCCGCCACGTTGCCGGATCCCGCCGAAAATACGAGATTCTTGGGAAACGGCTTCGACCTTTGCACGAAGAAAAAAATCGAAGAGAAATATTTACAAACATGCTTGTTTTGTCTGATTAGCGGCAAAACATTCTCCGTTTCGATTAAATCACGATCGGTCACGTCCCGTCCACGTGCCGCCGCCATAGTATCTTTCGAACAATCGCTTTTTTTTAACTTTAAACGGACAGCCGAAAAACAAACGCCCACCGGCTGGATATTTCCTGCCGAATACGGTGGTACATCATTGCGGAACGAAATCGTCCCGAGACGGCGACGCTTGGCAACGTCGCCCGTTAATGGCTTGCACCAATAAAACCCAAACAAAAATTTAAAAACATTAGTAATCGCTCTCCGAATGTTGACAAAAGGTGTGCGTGTTTTTCTAGTTTTTTAAATAATCGTTTCGGACCGATTTAGTTTTGATCGCAGTACCTAAACCTGGTCAGTGTTGTCAGAGTAAAAATTTTGGTTCTTTTTTTGCAGTACAATGCATCGTGGCTTCCATCGGATAGGCGGTACGTCCACCAATAATGGTTCTGACTTACATGGATCTTTTCTAAGGTAACCAATTATATATATAACAAGTTTTAGATGCAAGTAGATATACCTTTTTATCTTGTTTTTAATTTCCCTTCAACATTGATCAGTTTTGAGCCCATTATGCTTCCTATTCTTGATTCATCATTGTCCTATGGACTCTGGTCAGTTTTGTATATTCACCATATATAACATACAACATAAAACAACCACTCAAATACGGCCAGGAAAGAAATTCAGAAACAGGCAAAATGCAGTGGCTTCAAATGAAGGAACTCTTTATGATTCTCATTTTTATATGAGATGTTGCTCAAGCTTTCCATAAAATTTAGCATGAGAGTTTAAAGCACAAGAATTAAAATGGTCCTCCCTGGCGAATATTATAAAAATGGCTGATCATATATAACTAACCTATACTTCAGAGTCACACAAATATGTACCTATTATGACTTGAGGAAAATACAATCAGGTGTACCACAAAGTGAACCTGAAACTGGAAACTGCCTGGCTATACCCAAAGATATAAACAGAGGCTCTATCAACACACCAATGTTGAGGTTCTCCAGCTATTGGATAATGGTGGCTTAGTCAGAAGATTAAAGAGAGTAAAACCATGTGATCTAGTTTAGTGAAGTTATAAGTAAAAATCAGTGAACATTAAAAACAGTGACATACATGCTAAGCCAAAGTGTCTATCGTAGAATAAGTACTTTGTGATTTTAAAACCGTAGCAAATTAGGATAAAAAGAAATAGCTTATTAGTGTTAATTTACCAAATTGATATAATAAATAAATAAAAACTATCTGAGAAAAATGACTCATCAGTTATTAACATATTTATATAAATCACTTAAAAATCAAGCTAGTAGCTTATTCTCGATATACGTTGAAATATTGAAGGACATGTAAAATCCAAATCCTCAAGATGAGCATGGTGACGATAAAAATCCATTCATCATTTTGCATATTTTTGAGTTTCATTTCTTGTGTTCAAACATTTCGGGATTTTACTTTCTTCATTTTGATTATTACTCCTGATTTTAATTCCTCTTTTAATCCAACGATTTTTTCTTCAGGGCTAACAACAGAATATGCGATGCCAAGATCGCGGGCCTCTACGATCTGGAGGAGACCCTGGGTCGGGGCCATTTCGCCGTGGTGAAGTTGGCGAGGCATGTGTTCACCGGCGAAAAGGTGGCGGTCAAGGTCATCGACAAGAGCAAGCTGGATGAGATCTCCAAGGCCCATCTGTTCCAGGAGGTGAGGTTCCGGCGCGAAACCAGCCTGATACGTGGGTTATTTCACGCGCTGAATGTTAGCAAGCGCGAGATAGCGAGGACTGATTAGATAAGCGCGGCTGTTGGACATTGTATTGTTTAATCTTCTCATTTTACGATTTACATGAACGTAGTCTTGCCGACGTTTAAGCATACATACGCGCGCACACATCAGGGGCAATTTTATTGACCAAAGTCTCATGACATACCTCGATAATACTTCGCTGTTATTGCGCTTTCGGTTTACTACAAAACTGAATGTTGTTAATCAAATTGTCTCGAAATATTTTGAGGTATTATCACTCCAGAGACAAAGGCCGTTAGTAAAACTTATTAATTAACGTAATCCTAGACTCAATCAGCATCAATTCAGACAAAAACACTTGACAATCGATCAAGTCCATAGAATAATAGATATCGTTGAACGTACTTTGGGTACAAATATACTCCGCAGTATTCTTAAACGCAGCACAAATTATTGACAAAGTTTGACACGAAGGTTATTTTATACTAAACTAAACAAAATTTTTCCAATATCCCCAACATACTGTGGAACATAAAAACTCATAAATAATTTGTGATTTTTATGATGTAGGATTTAGCACTAATACATATTTATATTCAATACATATATAATAACCTTCGACAGAATGTACTATGAAGGCTTACTTTATAAAATAAACAAAATGCTCTTAAAGCAGTATTAACATCCAATACCCAATACCCATCTGTGATTTTTAAGGAGTAGGATCTAGCCCTAATACCAATTAATCCATACCAATGTCTTAGATGTAACACAAACTTTCTCCAAAGTTTGATACTAAGGCTTGCTTTATAAAGCAAACGAAACCTACCAAAGCACTACTAGTTACTAACATCCAATATCAACTTGCTCTAGAACATAAAACCCATAAACTATTTGTGACTATTATGAAGTAGGATGTAGTCGTAACACCTATCTGTCAGCATCTAATTAATCTAACAAACCTATTTATCATTATCTAAGTTGGCAAGACTCCCAAGGAATTCTTATACTTACAACAGCTGTTGTTGAATGTCTGAATGTCAATGAAAATTTATGTGTTTTAATGATCAAGTATTAGTACTAATCATGCTTGATAGCTTTCACATTTCAAATATTAAAGCCTCAACCCAACTGTGATGATGTTACGCAGTATTCGTGTAAAGTCGAAATAGTATTCCATCTTATCTATCGTCACCTGTACATTTCTGTCCGATTTCTGAAAATTTCATCAGTAGTTCATTTACTCAGCAATAGATGGCTCAAGGTTAAAAAACTTACTACATTAGATCAAGGGTCTATTGATTGATAAATGCTACTCGTTGTTAAACTTACACAAGAACAAAATACTGGTTTGTTTTACTTATTTATTGACTCAAAGTTATACGTATTCGATGCAAAGACGAACAATGAATAGCAACTCGATTTTTTCGAAGATGAGGCCCTTTTAGATTCAAATAAACCCTGATCCTAAATTTTGTGGAGATATTTACGTTCTTTAAGTTAATCAACTGTTATGACTTCAGGTCCGATGTATGAAGCTCGTCCAGCATCCCAACGTGGTGAGACTGTACGAGGTGATCGACACCGCCACCAAACTGTACCTGATCCTCGAGCTGGGCGACGGCGGCGACCTCTACGAGTACATCATCAGGCACGACCAGGGCCTGCCCGAGGAGAAGGCCAAGGACTACTTCAGGCAGATCGTGCGCGCCATCTCCTACTGCCACCAGCTGCACGTGGTGCACCGCGACCTCAAGCCCGAGAACGTCGTCTTCTTCAAGAAACTGGGCATCGTCAAGCTGACCGACTTCGGTTTCAGCAACAAGTTCTACCCGGGCCAGAAGCTGGAGACGTCCTGCGGGAGTCTGGCGTACTCGGCGCCGGAGATCCTCCTGGGGGACTCGTACGACGCCCCTGCTGTCGGTTAGTACCTCCCGGAATGGGAGACGTCGCTGTGTTTTGCATTGGGACTGTTTGTTTCAGATGTGTGGTCGTTGGGGGTGATTCTCTTCATGCTGGTGTGCGGCCAGCCACCGTTCCAAGAAGCTAACGACTCGGAAACGTTGACGATGATCATGGACTGTAAATATAATGTACCCCCACATGTGTCTAATGAATGTAGAGAGTAAGTAAAACATATATCCTGTCAAAATGTCCTAGATGTAGAGAATTCCATCCCTGTTATATTTTATAATCCTAAGACTACAATATTATCAACAGGCAGAAATGGAAAAACCAGATTACTATCCAAAAATCACCTTTTATTGTAAATAAAGCTATCTAGAACATTAGTTTTCACAAGATAGTCTCTGATAGAACTTCTTTTTCGTTTCAAAGCTAGTTTTTCACCACTTTGGTTAGTTTACGAAAACTATCTTGTAAATTATTACATTTACTGAATATTTTAAAAATAAATAATAATAAATATATATTCTAGAGTTTTAATAATTCTTTATTATAGGATATAATTATTTAGTGGTAGTATCTTATAGTACCTGGGTGTTTCTACGACACTTAGCACTTTTTTCTGTAAGAATTGTATTTTCTGTTACTTTTCGCAGAACAATTCCACAATTGGAGTTCATAGGTCCATATTAGTTTTATGACTTGCTTATACAACAGCAACTTATTATGTATATATAATTTGGTATACAATTAATCTAAAACATCTCTTTTATAGTCTCATATCAAGAATGCTCGTTCGAAACCCGGAGAAAAGAGCCACGCTGAAGGAGATCTCGACGCATCCGTGGCTGCTGGGGGGCAACGAGGAGAACAACACGGACACCCTCACGTTACCGCTAGTGTCGCGCGAACAGCTCTCCGAGGACGACCATAACTTCATCGTGCAGAAGATCGTCAACGGCAACATAGCTACCAAAGAGGAGATCCAAGAGTGAGTGCCGTCAGTGAATTATAACGGTCCACGTTCTTGACCGCGAAATACTTGCAGGTGCCTGGACAAGAACGAGTACAATCACATCACGGCCACCTACTACCTGCTGGCCGAGAGGAAACTGCGCTCGAAGCGTCTCGACCTCGTCAATAAGAATCGCAGGCCGGAGAACCTCGCCGTGTCGAAGACCGCGGGCCCGCCTAAGCGGGAGAACGGCGCCGGCACCCTCAACCCCTGTCTGCTGAACGTTCCGCGCACTCCCGGTGATATGCCTCAGGTGAGAACGACGGTCTCGTAATGATCGACAGGTCAATATCGTCACGCTATTCGCAGAGATCACGCAAATGCAGCATAGTGCAGGAGGACGAGGAGGAGGAGGACATCTCGTCCTGCTCGGCGAGGGAGGAACTCGGGCCGCCTCTGAATCGGAGAGGGTCCAGGTCCGAGGGACGCCTGAACCTGGCGCTGCAGGAACGACTGGCCGAGAGCGAACGTCGCAAGCCGGGAGATAAGGTCAGTGCTAATTGTTGTCTCTTACGCAAGATGTTAGTTGATATCCACAACGTCAATGAGGATCTTGCCAAAACTGTCCAGATTGTTTCGTTATTGTTTCTGCTTTTTTTGAATCATAGCTAACCGCGTTATGGATACTGACGCTGTGAGTATTTGATGGTGATGGTCTATATTTTTCTTTCAGCAAGCAGCACAATTTTTGCACAAACTGACAACATTGTTAGATTTTATTATCCTCTGTTAGATTCACTATTCAAAATTCATTTCATTGGAAAATTATGTTATAGATGGAATATAGTTCGTTAACATTTCAAGAATATTCGGAATTTTTCAGATTCTAATGGTTTTAAACATTCTTTACTAATCAGTAATAAAAATTCCTTGAAATATTTTGTAGAAAACACCTAGATAATACTATTAGTATTATTTATAATCCTTTAAATTTCATTAATTCGATCGACGATAGTAAAACTTGCCCTTTCTTGATGATGGTACCCTATATGTAAACCCGGACGATTTTGATTTGAACGAATCCGGGAACAACTTAATTGGGCACCGTCCGACAACGTTACAGGCCCTTAAATAAAGTCCTGGAACGATTGAAATTTTATAGGATCTGGCAACGTTGCCGCTTCCTATACTTGTTGAAATTTGCTGATATGTATGCCTTACACCGCTGCAGAGAGATTTTTTGTATACAGCGGGTGTCCAACGCACCTGAAACATTCATTGTGTTGGTTCGAGGAAATCCGCCAAATTTTGAAGATCCGGCAACATTGCCGATTTATTCCTAAACTTTTTGGACTTTCTCGTCGTGTTTTGGCGAATAGTCTGATTAAAACCGAAAACAATTGGATTTTTTACACAATCTGACAACATTGGCTGTGCTATTATAAATCCCAAAACTTTAAAATAACCAATTTGATGACAAAATTACTGACCAGCACTTGTTGATTTTGGATGTCGATTATTCTATATAGCCGCTTTATAGGGAAATCGATGTTGTTAACAGGTTTTGATAAACCAGGGTACTACGATTTTCATTTCTATTGTTCTCTTTACTTTTAGAGCTTCTATTTGGATAGATGGAGGAGGACTCAACGTTAAGAATACGTCAAGGTAGCTCATTTACGCAAATAATACGTTGCAGATTCCGGAACAACCCCACCAGGAGGCGAAGGCTTCGAAGCCACCCGTCACCGCGCCCACCCGCAAGGAGCACTCGGCCAAGTGGCTGAACAGCAGGTCCTCCAGCGCGTGCGACCGCCAGCAACCGGCGACCGAGACGAACGCGACCGTCCCCACCAGCATCATCACGGACTCGTCCACCATCACCATTCCCATCATCACGACGAGCGCCCCCGTCGACTGCTCCGCCCTGCCCAAGTACAAGACCATGCCCTCGCCGACGAGGACAGTGATCGGTAAGAGATCCCTCGGTAGACGTTTTAAGGTGGTGCTCTATAGAGTCGTGTTGTTCCTCTTCTACTCGGCGGCTTGAGACTGGTTCTGTCGTAGTTAGAGCGTCTTTAACCCGCCCCCCCCTACACCCTCTTCTCTAGCCCCGCGCGACGGGTCGCCGAACTCTCGTTCTAATCCCGTACCGAACTGTGAATGCGCATGATCTAAGACTGACCGTAGACTATGTACTTTATCTCTGTAAATTATTAACGATATACACTTGCACACTCTTTGAATAAAGCGATGTTTAAAGCATGCAGATCTAGTTTATTTCTAACCCTAGTCTTCCACGTCCGTACCTTTTAGCTTTGAGTAGTAATCGGTTGTGGATCTGGAGAGAAAGAGAGTGAGATAGACTTACTAAAATCCTTACTAAAACAAAAAGCGACCGTAAGTGTTTAGGTAGAGTGGTGTGGGCGATGGGAGGTGGACGCCTTCTTAACCGGACCGCGTGTGTGTTATGTTGCAGGCTCGAATCCCTTGCAGCTCAACGAGATATTCGAGGAGGGCGCCGACATGGCGACCGAGACGGGCGGCAGCAGGCCGGGGACGGGCGCGCGGTTCGTGAAGAGGACGCCGTACGAGCAGCGACGCAGCAAGTTCCACAAGACGCGCACGGCGTCCTGTAGCTCGTCGGACGCCAGCGACGACGACAGCGAGAAGCGCAAGAAGCGGGCGCACAAGCTGAACCCAACGCCCTCGAAGCCGTTCCAGGGCAGGAGGGACAGCTACGACGACAGCAGCGACTCACAGGTACGTGTACCCGAATACTGCAAAATAACTGATATTTGGCACAATTAGGCAACGCTGCCGGTCTTTCTTGGGAATTTGGGGACGTTTTTTGATAAATAATTTCATTAAATCTCATTATATACTAGATTTTTTCTAATTATAACTATGAAACAATTCAATTCACAACAAAATTAATATTACCATCCACATTTTCCTCTTATATATCCACCCGAAGTGTCCTGATTGAATAAATCATGAAATAAAGGAAAATTTATACGATCCGGCAACGTTGAAGTACTCATCTTGAAGGAATCCTATGATAAACTGGATTTTTTTCAAGTTATAATTAATGAACAATTACAAAAGATTTTGGTCTGGAGAAATATGGTCACAAATTAAATTTGGTGACGTTGCATGTCAATTTCTAATTTAAATTTTTTATGAATATTGAAATGAAATTCTCAAACAGTTGAAATTTTATACAATCTGACAACGTTGTCGATTTCCTTCTATACTTCTTTTTTTAATTATTACCAAGAAACGCGAATTTAATGACAATTATTTAATATTCATACCTGCTGTCGCTGCAGTATTTTAGTTTGAACAAGACAACTGAAATTTGGTACGAATTGGCGACGTTGCATATCCCTATCTAAATGTTATTTTCAGTGAATAATGTAATAATATCCGGAAACAACTGGAATTTTATATAATCTGACAACGTTACTGATTTTTTACTCATCTTTAGAAATAATCAGATTGATGAAAACAATGTGTTATATAATCATTGTCCATTCATGAAACGTTGTTTTGTTTAGATAAAATCCAGAAATAACTGATATTTTGTGCAATCTACAATTATTTTCTAGTTATAACTGAAAAACAACTAAATTGGGAAATAAAGTTATTATTTAATTATTTTCCATTCATTCTTGCACCCTCACTATTTAACAAATCAGGAAATAACCGAAATTTTGTGTGATCCGGCAACGCCGCAGGTCTCATTTTAACTTTGTTCCTCAATGGAATCTTTTTATGAATTTGATTTTTATTCGTGACTAATAATTCATTTGAATAAATGCGAAAATAAATATATAATCGCCGTTCATTCTTCAAAGTATTGTTTTGTTTTGATAAAATCCAGAAATAACTTGTTCAATCTGCAATTATTTTCTAATTGTAACTAAAAAACGATTACACCTGGGAAACAAAGTTATTATTTAATCATTTTCCATTCATACTTGCAGCCTGACTAGTATTTAGATTCGTTGAAATCTGATTTAATTAATACTAAATAACTATGAACGAGTGCCTTAAAATTTTAATCCATTACAAAACTATATTTTCCTGTATATAATTACTAGTGTTCTAAGAATCTATGGAATTTTTTAGATCCTAATCGCCATAAATAAGGATATATTGATAAAAATCGCTGTATTTATTTAATAATGTCTCATACTAAATTAATCCGGTATCAGGAGCGGTAATATCGTTCTTAAGTAAATTGTAATACTTTAAAAGATATAGATTGAATTGGATTATAGGGAAAAACTGTGATTTACAAGGATAATACAAGAACAAATAATCCGGCATTAAAAATAATTAACCTTATTATCATAATAATGTTGATAAAATACCTAAGCTTCGGTTTTACTTTATCTTAAGCTTTTTTCCTTATAAACGAAAAAAAATACGTCGATATTTGACAATACTTGAGTAATGATTCATCTATTGTTCTTGCTACCTGCTTAATCGCCCGTCACACCCGTCATATAATTCGATTATTCATAAATACTATATAATTATTCAGAAATATTGTACAATCTGACAATACTAAAGGGTAATTTTCCTTGATTGAAGGAACCTGGTGCTGGTGCCGGCACGGGCAGCGATAGCCGTCCACCCCTATCCGGGTCCGTCACGGTAGCCACCAACTCCGGGGGAGGCGGTACCAACGGCAGCGGCGGTCAGAGCGACAAGGGAGGCGGGACCGGAAACGACGGAGGCCGGAAAAACACCGGCGGCGGCTCGGCTATGTTGGGGCGACGACACAAAGCCAGTCGGAGACGGAGCGGGGAGACGAGGCTGAGGGAGAGCCAGTCATTGAATCGGTACGACATCCGGGTCGTGAGAGTTCTCGTATTTAACCACAGTTCGTTGCAGAATCACAGAAGTACAAGAAGACAACACGCACGCCCTGGTGATTTCGACCACGGTGGTGGGGACGCACGGCCCTCTCACGCCGAAGGTTAAGGGCCTGGGAGCGCGGATCCTGCAAGGATTCTCCATGGCCACCTCCAGGAAACAAACGTCAGATCCGGACAAAAACGTACGTGTGCCCTCCGAGAGAAAATGCCCCAAAATCTATAGATGTTTTGCAGGTCGACAAAGCGGACGCTAAAAACAATTCTAGTCATCATCACATATCCAGAAAAGACACGGTAAAGGCGCAGGAGCCGGGAGACGGGCACGACGGTAAGATGGTACCCTCCACGGACAAGAAAAAGCTGAAGATACTGGGCAAATACTTTCAAGTAAAATTATAGTACACACTTTAACACTGACCGATTGCTTTAAAACCGACTTGTCTATCCAAAACCAGGTCCACAAGAAGTTGTGCATTCCGCTGCCGGTGCTTTTCAACAAGAACAACCGCCTCTACAAGGCGCAATCCTGCGGATCCTTGGTCCGGGACAAGATCAACAAGTCGGAACCGGCCCTGAGGTGAGCTCAAGGTTCTAATAACGTTTGTCTAACAATGTCAATATAATTGGAAGGAAAAATAGTTTTAGAATGCTCTGAAGAAGCAAAGTGGTATCAGTTTTGACCTCTTCTTCAGAGATATTACAATAGCCCGTGTTAAGCTTTTGATATTTTTTAACAGACTATTGAATACTTTTAACCATTTCCAATTACTCTTAAATGGTTGTCTATAATACCTTATTACTTAAGAATAACTTGTTGATTACCTCATACGATTTTTCAATATAACTTTTTTTGCTGGACAGTCAACATCACTAGAGAGAAAATTTGTTTCGAACTTCAAAAAAGGCAGTATCAGTTTTGACCCCTCCTTCAGAGATTCCCTGAAGAACAGTCCGGTCTGAGCTTTTCATATTTTTAGATTTCGTGGGTTATCCTGGCAAGATTTTTTGGCATTATGTTGGCAAACATGTTTAGGAAGTATCTATGATTTTTAGCCATATTTGTTCTTTCCTTTTTTGTCAGCTGTTAAAAGAAAAATACTAAAAAAAGTCTTTTAGTACTGTTGGCAGTTTTCATTTTTTAAAAACAATGGATCTTAGAGATGTTAAATGATGCTTTTGAGGAGTCTATGACAACGAAAACCAGATCATTAGTGGTATAAGGGATTTCTGAATGGTCGTAAAAACGTTAAGGATGACTGGCATATCAACAAGTGATGAAAACGTTAAAGAAATTGATATTAATTGACTAATATTGGCGGATATTAAAAGTGATTCATTAAAAAAGGTCAAGGTTATCCCAAATAACGAGTTTCAGAAGTGTTTTAGGGATTTTAAAAAGCGCTAACATAATATCTAGTTGTGAGAAGTTAACTTAAGAGGTAACATTGATGTAGATGAATAAATTAAATTATTTCCGAAAAAAATATTCCTGTTATTTTTTTAACACACCTTGTTTGGCATAATTTGTAACATTTTTGAAAAACATTCAAAGTCCAAATAATGTTTAACCTAATAGTAATCACCGAGAACGTACTGTAACGAAGTATTATGTTTTATATATATCTACAGATGCAGACAGAGGGCGGTCAGCGTGTTCCGCAACAGCTTGGGCATCGAGGACATCAACCAGAACAAGAACGACAAGCGACGGAAATCGGCCACCGTCGTACAGCTGAACAACGTCTGCAACGAACTGACCGGCATGTGCGCTATCCACCTGGGGCAAACGTCGAAGTGCAGTTTCTGTTAATTCCGCGCGCCTTTGTCTCTAAGTCAAACATCGTTTTGTTCATTCCTTACCTAGTCGTCGTCTTCAGACTGCTCCCTCCCTCCCAGAAATCTACAAAAAGCGATAGGTTGCCACGCTTTCCATACTGTCATACTCATCTCTGTACATATAGGATTCATCTAAGCTCAGAATAGAAACACACGGGAGACGGCCCAGGGCGTCGATCGCTACTTACCTGCTCAAGCCGTTCAGCCGACTCCCTTCTTCATCTACCCTAAGACACCTCCCCACCCCCCATCCCCCGCATCCCTATGTGTCGAGAAATCATCTGACGAATCTGGTCCAAAGATTCTCAACTAGCATTAAGCGATATTTGTTATTCGAGTACAGTGTGAGCTGACACAATCTCATCAAGGATCTGTCTGTTTTAGGAGGTACCAATAATTAATTATATTGATAATAATAATAAAATAATATATTTGGTGTTGATAGTAACTGTTGATGTTACCCCCTTGATTTTTAACTGTTTTTAAGTTTCTCGGTTGTCTGTTGATATAGGATATAGGTGCACAAAATATAACCGATAGGCGGTGTACTCTGTTGTGCGTGAGATTTTCGTTCTTGCCCGTGACGGCGGAGACCTTTCCTCCGTCGAGGCGTTTTGGTGAATGCGCGCGGCTCTTTTTTTCCCTAGGTTTCGTTTACGTATCGGACGTGCTTGTAACGTAAAAGACTGAGTTTACTTTTAAAGAGAGCGTGGACGCGGGGGGAGGGACCAGGGAGCCAGTGTCGCCTGGATCGACCATCCCCCTATTATCTAGTAGCTTTCCGATGGCGCATCCTTCTCGATTCTTCGGAAGGGCGTCGATTTCGCCAATATAGTGCAATACGATCGTCGCGGCCGGCCATCATTAATGGGAAACGGCGCTCTTTCTTCTCGATGCCCCCAAGTGCCCATTTAATTTGGTCTCCGGCTCGAGAGAATGCAAGACGCTTGTACGTGTGTCAACGATTGGTCGAGATCGCCCCTAGGGCGACGACAAACAATCAAAATTTCAAAATTTACCACTACTGCCAATTCTTGACACCCCCGTCCCTTGCGTTGCGTGGGGAGGAGCAGGGAAGGACGCACCTCGCCCCCCCTCTTTCTCCCCGGGTCCCGCGTTTCCTGCGCCCCCTGTAATCGAATCAAACTAGCTACCTGTATATCTCTCGAATAATTTAAGGTCAAAGGGTACCCTTTTATCGTATATAGCTCTTATATATATATATATATACATATACATATATATTATATATTATTAAATAAATGAGAATAATAGTGTATTTGTTAAAGTAGTCATCGAGGTGACGACGTAAGTTTCTTGTATGTGCTGTGCACAGGTCAATGATAATTTTTGAAGTTTTTTCGTCTTGGTTCCGTCGAATGATGTGCGTTCCACGAGGCCCTCGTTCCCTCCCCTCCATCCCGAAGCGGGCAGGGGAGGGAGAGATGGATCCGCACACCCGGTCTTGAGTTGAGACAAAAAAAACCCTACAAACCACCCCATCCCCCCGCCCCCTTGACACTTCTTTATTAGTGTGCCTTTATTTTTTATGTAGATGCTATTCATTGATGTCAAGCAGGTCTTGTCGTTAGTAATAGTTGTCTCGATGTATGCATCAATGTGTGCACAACCCTAAATATCTGAATAAACGTATTTACCATTATGGTGGCGAGTTTTATTTCGAATCTTTCCTCCTTTCTTAGAAATGTGGGAACACTGAAGATACCTATATTGTAGATTTGTATTTTTTATTTTAACAGATTAATTCAACAGGTGTTATGATAAAAAATATATTATAATTTCCAACAGCCAGGAAGACTGTGAGTGAGAATTGTTAATATGAAACTTACATGAAGTACATTTTCTGGATCAATTGAGCTCCCAAATACATAGTGTATCCAAATTTTCCTTTAATAAGATCCTATCATGATACTAATAAGATCCTTACTTTTCACAAAATGGAAACTACTGCAATAACATGAACAATGAATACATAAACATTTGTCATGTCTAAAGTCTTATGGATTTGTTTAGGCTCTTCAGAAATACTCTGGGACATATCTTGGATCCAATGCAAAATTAACTAGAGAGAGGATAAAACAAGTGTGGTGATGACCTAACACCAAGAAGACACCCCGTCTTGTAGCTATATGCAATGAGTGAGGGGCTGTTCGAGGAAATGACTATTATTGGTAGAAAATCGTTGTTAAGCTCATATTTGAGAAAACATAATATACGTAACATACGCATTAATAATCACATATAACGTAACAAACACATATATTAATGCACCCTGTATAAATGCTTATTTTCTCGAAAACACTAATGAAAAAGAAACTGTATGGTCAGTTCTAAATCTTTCGGTGTGGTATTAGTCTCTTTTCAGTTCCTTTGTTTATCCCTAACTTTTTTCCTTGTCATCCAAGTCTTGTAATTTTTTTCTGGCCTCTTCTTCGGTATATATACATGTGTCCTAGCTGCTTTACTACCTGCTGTTTTTTTTCTTTCTTCTACAACTAATTACCGACTCCTCTAGCACTTGTTCTGATGTATATCTATATCCCTTCCTGATCTTACCGTTTCTATTTATTTTTATTGTTATATATTTTATGCATATTAAATATGACCAATAATGCCACACCACATTGTTCATTCTAAATTATTTTATTTCTATTTCTTAGAACCTTGTAGGAGCTCTCGTAACAGGATTACAATTAAAACAAATCGATTATTAAAAAATTAAATTTATTATGCCTCCATTTGTTTAAACATTTACCGTGGATTGATCCACTAAAAGGCAAATTGAGACCTATCTGATCCATTGTAACAAAGAAACCGTCACAAAACTAAATGGTCGACGTCCACGTCCACTAACAAAACAGAAAAACCTGTCCATACCGATGCTTTTTCACAATATTCACATGGGTACATGTACAAATATATATATATATATATATTTATATATATTTATAAAAAAACAATATAAAGTCCAATTGAAAACTAATACTTTTCAAATATATTTATGTAAAGGTGCTACCTACTTGAAGGTATAAATAGATTCTACAACTGTGAGGGGCGCGGGGAAAAAACGAGGAGGGTGAGTAGGGGGGAAAAATATAAAACGACATTACAAACGTAAAACAATTCCAACTTAGGAGTACTCCATCTCTTCGACCTCGGCTTGTTCCGGTACCGCCGTGTACAGCCGTTTTAGTTTCTCGTAGTGTTTCTGGTCCTGTTAAAGACGGAGGATCGATTAGTACCAGGAAGAACTCGAGGCGGGGCGCGAACTCACCTTTTCCGGCACAGAGGGTCGTATTTTCTCGGTGGCTTTGACGAAATGTCGGCTGGATACTTTCACGCTGGAGTCGCCAGACATCATGAACTCCTTTAGGGCGAGGACGGAGGCTTCCCGGACGAGGGCGGCCAGGTCGGCGCCCGTATAGCCTTTGGTTTGCTCCGATGTCCCTATGCTGACGAGGTCGACGTCATCGTCTAGTTTCGGTCTGGTTCCGTTCTGAAAGTTTAGTTCGTGAATCATGGAAATTCATGAGTCAGTTACAGATAACAGGATAGTAAGTCGCCTAACTGTATAATTAAGTGAGATGAATCTGTCTGCTCAAGACTAAAACATGTGGATTTACACTTTTTGATATATAATTTTGTAAGGTATTAGAACATAGCCCATGGGTTATGTCCAAGCAATTATGGCCACTTGGACAATTGCTTCTTTATATTCCTTTGAAGAATAATAGAAGGAAATAAATTATGAAAACTTCACAGAATGCTGAACCAAATATATGTTATAAGAGATTAAAAAAATCAAGCTAAGTTCATTTGTTTGTATTATAGTTCTTTTTTTTTTAATATATTTTTAAAGTCTCCTTTTACCAACTATGGGTTAAAACCCTTATAAAACACTATTAGAATATAAGACTTGAAAGAGAAACAGTTCCAATTATAACGAAGACTATATTGAATTAACAATTAATCTTACTTTGGTGATAGCTCGTAGGATATCCACCCGCTCTTCACGCGAGGGCAGTCCCACATAGAGGATTTTGTCCAGACGTCCAGGTCGTAACACGGCCGGATCTACGATGTCCGGTCGATTGCTGGCCGCCAGGAGGAACACGCCTCGGCGTCCCTCAACGCCGTCCATCTCCGTAAGCATCTGGTTCACGACACGCATCGTCGCTCCACCCTAAATCGTTCGGTCTAAGTTAATGCGTGCCTAGGGATACCGAGAGAAGCTGCACTATCGCTTGTCGGAGCTACTCCCTCGATATTGCGATCAAGAGTAAGTGTGAGGATCCGGGAGGTTAAGCGTACGCCTCCAAGCAATAGTGCAGACGAGTTCTCCGGAAGACCAACGTTACCTCTCTAGAATCTGACCTTTTAGGACAGAGGGCGTCCAGCTCGTCGAAGAATATCACGCAGGGCGCCGAGTTTCTCGCTCTCTCGAAGCACACCCTCACTGCCCGTTCGCTCTCACCTACATACTGTAGAACATATGTACAAATTAGACGTGTGACAAGACAGACGTATACACTCACCATGTTAAGCAGCTCGGGTCCCTTAACGGATATGAAGTTGATACCAGCCTCGTTGGCGATGGCCTTCGCCAAGAGAGTCTTACCGCAACCGGGCGGGCCGCACAGCAACACTCCCGCGGGTACGTTCAGACCCAGGGCTTCGAACTGGTTGGAGTAGCGTACAGGCGCCTGAAAATCATCCGTAACATCGAGTATTCATCGTCGACCGCTCGCCACCGATTCGCTTACCAAGATCGCCATCTGTAGTTCCTCCCTGATGTCCTTCAACGAACCGATGTCGTCCCAGGTGGTGTCGGGAACCGTGGCGAAGCCTTCCCGTTTCGCCGACGGCTGTACACTCTTCAAGGCCTGGAATCGTCCCGAATTAGGATACGAAAAAGGAATAAAATACTGATAAACGCGAACCTTTCCGAAATCTTCCATCGTGACGCAGATGTTCTGTAGCTGGTCGTCGCTGATAGGAACTCTGTCGTGTAGCCATATCTGTAACTCTTCCAGCGGCGTCAGGGTTTTGATCTCGTCCACGGGCATCGGTTCTTGTGGCGGTAATGATTCTGTAAAATTACGATTAACGCCACGAAACACAAACGATGTAACACGGAATTACCTTCTTCGACTATTATCTCGGGTTCCGGATCAGCTGGCGGTAGTACTCCGTTCAAATTCGAATCCGACGAGGCGCATACGGCGTTTGTCGCCTCCGGCTTCGATTGGGACTGAAATGGGTTCGAAAATGTTAAAATCGCGATTTTTTTATATCGCAATTATAAAATTTCAACTTAGTTCAAAAGGTCTTCAATATAGAATCAACTAGTTTTATGCAAATGGAAGATTTTCGACTAGAAGCTAGTGTAGCGACCTTGAGGCATGTCGAATTTTACATAGTAGAAAAACGGTCTACAAAATACCCAGAAATATAATCCCAGATATGGAACACGGGCGGGGTGCCAGCGCCAACTAGAACCCGATAACGAATAGCTGGCAACCCCGAGACGTTTATCTGGGATGTTATTGAAGGGTATTTCCATTCATTCAGTACTCGACCATCGTTTGGTTTAGACGTGCCACCGTCGACTGCAAGCCTCGTCTCCAGGTAACACCGCTGCCATCCGTTTTATCTATTTTCTATTTTCCACATTTTTATATTACTTCAATAAATAACGGGAACATAATATAAACACCACTGTCTCATTTCGTTTTACCTCCATTCACCGAGCCATCTAATTTACCCTAAACTAGCAACTCTTTCTTAAACAACTCTCTTTTAAATTCTCTTTGTCATCAGTAGAAACCTCGTCCAATCGAGAAATGAAGAGGGTTAGAGTGTAATGACAAAACCAATTAACGGAAACACAAATTCTTCTGGTGAGTGAAGATAGCAACACAAAAATGTACAAAGAGCTATGATAATTTAATATTGTCAAAGGAATTCTGGAAATTCAAGTACAAACAACAAAAATGTTGGTGAATATAACAATGAATTCTACGAATATTCTTTAGAAACCATAAAACAATCTCTGATACATGTTGATTTCTAATCATATTCTATCAAAACAATTAATGTTCTTGATGTTTTGAAACTTATTCCTTCTTTGGCGCTTTGACCCACTCTATAAGGAGGTTATATGTTTTATACAACATATAATACAACAGTAGAGAGAGCATTGATAATTTAATGTAATCAAGATAATTTTGAAGATTCCAGTACAAGATTACTGGTGATCCTTAGAAACTGTACAACAATTTGTATTCTATCAAAACAAATGATGTTCCAAAACCCATTCTTGCTACTTTGACCCGGTCTATAAGAACTTTAGAATTAATCCTTTTATATTGATTAAAATGTTCAATAACTGTATGTCTTACCTCTTCTGCGTCATCTACAACGACGACAGCATCACTGGATGTATCTGCCTCTTTGTCCTTGTCTATTACAGGCCGAGGACTGTCCACCACTATCTCCTGTTGAGCCGCTTCATTGGTTGCCTCCTAGTAAATAACGAGATGAGCTCAGCACGAATACATATATAGAGAAATGCCTACGTGATTCTTCTTCTGGGCTTCGGCGTACTGAGCCGCCAACTCCTTGGCTTTCCTCTGTTCCTCGGCCGCTTGTTGCATCGCCAGCGCCTGTTGAAATCGACGCCTTTCCTTGATATCGCTCAGTACCCTAAAGAACGAAAAAAAAACTCAATATATCAGAATGGCTCAATATATGAACCTCACCTGTTCACAGCTACCATCGAAGCCTCCCTAGTGAGTGACAGTAAATCGGCGCCCACGTATCCTGGCGTGTATTTGGCAATTTTTTGGTAATCGAAGTCTTCAGATAGTGTTAAATTGCTGGTTAATACCTGGAATATATCAATAAAATAAACCCACACACACAAACTGATGTACATCAGTAGGTATGAAATTTACACCAAGCCAAAAGTATCGGTGATTTTGTATCCCACATCTTTAAAAAAAAAATGGGTGACAGAGACCCTGGATTACGACTGGGACCGTCGAATTTGGGCTACATACCCCAGGTGAGGGGTGGGTAGCGCTTTTATCAACGGATTCCAACCAATGAGGTCGATTTTAATGAACGAATCATCACAGCAGCCGGTTAATAATGGTGATAAATAAAAATTAATGCCTCGAAGACTCACCTTTAGTATTTGCTCCCTCGCTCTTTCATTCGGGATGCCCAGACATACCTCCCTGTCGAATCTGCCCGCTCGCCTTAGCGCAGGATCGATGGCATCCGGCCTGTTGGTCGCCCCGATCACCAGCACCTTGTCGCCATTCTGCGCCAGGTTCAGATCTACAAAATACACCCGCCACGGTCAATTCCCGCACGTCAAAACGTCAGGAAAACAATACCCACCGTCCAAACAACTCAACAACTGCGCCACTATCCTTCTCTCCATCTCCTTCTGCGCGTTCTGCCTGTTCGGCGTGATGGCGTCCACCTCGTCGATGAAAAGGACACAGGGCGCCGAATTACAGGCCCTCTCGAATAGCTCCCGGATCCTCTCCTCGCTCTCACCCGACACGCCAGCTACCAATTCGGGCGCGGCCACCTTGATCAGCTGCACGCCGAGTTCCTGTGGGAATACGTGGTTTGAAAACGCCGTAAAACGTTATTTGAACAGAGACTCACCCCCGCGATGGCATGCGCCAGAAGTGTTTTACCACACCCTGGAGGTCCGTGTAATAGGAAGCCTCGGGGCGGCGATATACCGATCTTCCGGTATAGCTCCGGATGCCTGTGGACGAGAGATATATTATCCCGTCGATCTTATCGGAAAGCTACTAATTTACCGTATGTGAAGCAGCAGTTTGCACACGTCCTCCAGGGTCTTGTCCATGCCCCCGATGTCCTTGAAGGAAAACCTCGGTTCCTCGAAGGCGCCGCCATCGATCTTCTTCTTCTTTGAAATGCTGGGGACGTCTTTGATCGGCATTATGGTGGCTTCCAGTTTGCGTTTCTTTCCGCGCTCTTGGGGCGCGGATTCCGAATGACGCTTGTCGTACAACTGAAATATGATAACAGATCTTCAAAATCGCATTTGAAAAAATCGATTTCGCTTAGCGGACAAGACTAACTGAAAGAAGAGCCTATTTTAACGAATAGAATGCTGTATTGAGTTACTCGAATCTTTCGAGAAAGTCAGAAACAAAATTATTCACGAATTTTTTCGTCCGATCTGGTACTTTGAAAACTGAAATTTCTGCCAAATTTTTCAGTTTGGAGGGGGTCAATTCGTTTGTCTTGCCCAATTACTTAGATTGTTGCTATATGTATACATTTTTCAAACTTGTGACCGAAAAAAAATTTGAATTAAATACTAGAGAATAAAAAAAAACGCAGAACAAGGACCATCCTTTGCTGCTTTGTTAATAGGAAACGAAGTACTGCAACATAAAAAATGTATAATCAGTTTGACGGTCAATAATCTAGTAATCTTAAATCTTAATCTCGCTTTCTTAAAAATTCACCATATCGACTGTGCTTCATAAAAACTGTAAGATTTATCAAATAAACGCTGAAAGATCAAAGAAGTGTCGCAGCCATCAGAACAAGATGCAGAAACATGTTCTAACACCCTTTAATTGTGCTATCAGATGGGACAACACATAAAAGGTGTTATATAGTCCTTATGCAACCACAAATAATAATATTTCGTTTAATTAGTTTCACTTTCCTCGCCACTAGACTCAATTAAGATAATAAGATGAAGGTTTGGTAATAATAATGATAAGATTTTTTTTTGTTTCATTGATGGGATGTTATTAAAAACCTAATACATTTTCTGGAACTCAGATATTCTCAAAATAATCCTATAAATTATGGGAATTCTAATATGAACGTTCCACACATCACTATTTAAATACCATTATCGGAGCTAAGCTGCCTAAATTTTGTCTCAATTTGTTTACCGATTTTTTAATTTTCTTAACCGGTTTACCTGAAATGTTGTGGAAATCTTTTTTGTATCTCCGCATCTTTTCCTTTTTATAAATTCGGAATGATAAAAAAATCGTTTTTCAAATCGTTATTTTGGGATGTTTTTAATAATCGAGAATAATTTGCT
Organism: Rhynchophorus ferrugineus; assembly: GCF_030347505.1. Lineage (NCBI taxonomy): Eukaryota > Metazoa > Arthropoda > Insecta > Coleoptera > Curculionidae > Rhynchophorus > Rhynchophorus ferrugineus. The sequence goes on along the minus strand of NW_027472589.1, from coordinate 4,006,204 downwards.
TTCTCTTTTTATATTAGAAGGATACATTAGTTAAAAAATGTCAACTTGTTCATACATACCAGATTTTTTTAAAATTTTTGAAATGTAAATAAACATATAAGGGTGTGTAGTAAAAATTAAAATTACAAAGGTCTTTTCAGGCCCCAATTTCCAAACCTGTCGCTCGCTTAAAACGCCGGTATCTTTGAAAGTTTACTAATTAAAAAAATGCCTAGAACTTAACTCAGCCTAATCTTACCGTGGGTTTGTTATTGATATATCCAGGAACAATCACCGTCCTGAGGTTCGGAGGCCTGGAAGTCGACGCGCCGTTGGTTTTCGTGAAACTATTGTAAGCAGCCTCCTCCTCAGAATCCTCACTACTAATGTCAATCAGCTCGCTCTCGTCCAGCTTGGGTTTAACGGCAGCTTGTCTTTGATACATATCCACCAGCTGATTATTCATCGAATCATTGGCCTAGCACCAAAATAAAATATATAAATGTCGATGCGTTAACAGCCGATAAACTTCCATACAAACTTATCCTCATCTCCGCTCTCCTGATCGCTTTCCTCGCTGACAATCTCGTCAGAGCTCTCTTTATCCTCCAAGCCATAACTCTGTAACACTATTGAGTAGGCTTTCTTGACCGAGGCCCTGAAAGCACTTCGTTTCCTTTTACCGTATTCACGATATTTTTTCTGAAGTTCATCGGCCATTTGATTAATGTCAACATATGTTTTGTCAATGTTATTTTCCAAGTACTGAAAAATATTAACACTAGATAAACATATGAACGAAAATAGAATCACTTCTAATTAAAATTGTAGGATTGGTTGAATTAAATGTATGTATTCACAAGCTTAAACATACGGTTAAATATTGATTAGAAATTAAATTGATAGCATTAAAAGGTTATTACTGAAAAAGATACAAATATAAATAACAGTAAGTTTTAATACGAAAATATGTTGATAAATTGACGAGAACCGAAACGTATATAATGAAAACAAAATACTGATGATCGAGTCTGATATACAATTTAACAAAAATAGCCTACTAACAATATTTATTGCATTTGTTTACCTTTTGTACTCGTGGGACTATAGACGGATCGGACATATACGGCATTTTTAAGCGTTTTTCATGTGACTCTGCGGGAGATTTCTCGTTGATAGGTATTATTTCCACACCTGTACTGTTATTAACTTTTCCCATCAGAAAGATAAACAATAAAAAATAATAATAATCACTGTTTGAGACAAAATCTGAATAAAAACTCAATAAATGAAAACGTTGTCTGTCAACAGTCAAAAAGAGAAGATGGCGATTTGTGATTTAATAATGTGCAACAAGGAGGCAAATATTGTTGCTTTCGTATGTAAACGAGATGGCATGTAAAACCAAAATGCGATTTCACGGGAGTATTTCCTGGATAAGTAACAATCCTTTTAAAAAGTATTTCCTGGATATAAATGTTTTTAATTATTTTAGCTGTTTATTATGATAATTTTACTTTAACATTTTTATGTTTTTTTGGTTGTATAATTTTTAAAACTAAATTTTTAACCACAGAATACAGAGCCTTAGTTATAACCTTACTTATAAATGTAAACACAGTTATCTATTTTATGTATATGTATGATTATATCTATCTTCTATACTTATTTACAAGTTTATATGTGTCGGTATTAAATCATAATGGAGGATATACAAACTTTTGTTTTTATGGATCTAGAAACTACGGGATTGCCAGGTTTGGAAAACAACAAGACCAAAATTACAGAACTAAGTATGCTGGCCGTTTTAACAGATCACTTAAGTTTGGGCGTTTTTAAGCGTGTGCAGAACAGACTGACCCTGTCTTTTAATCCTTGTAAGCTCATTTCGAGTGAGTCAGAAATAATTACAGGTCTTTCAAATGAGGCTCTAGAAAACATGGGACGTTTTTCCGAGAAAACTGTCAAGGCTATAAACTTATTTTTGGGTCATCATCCTCAGCCTGTCTGCTTAGTGGCGCATAATGGGGATGGGTTCGATTATCCGATACTTCAAAGGGCAATACAGAATGCAAAGAGCTCTTTAAATGAAGGTAAAAGTAGCAAATCAATTTTATCCAAACCATTTTGATCATGATTGATTTATAGGTGTGCTGTGTATTGATTCATTGAAAATGTTTGCTGAATTACTACAAGACCCTAAAGCCGAAGCATCAGACTTATCAATAACCACATTAGAAAATAAGGATGAATTTGATAATTCTTTGGAACCAAATACAGGACATCCTGCACTGGACAGAGCTTTGATGATTCAAAAAATCAATGAAACCACACCAAAAAAACGGAGAATTGATTCAGTCGAAGACACTGATTTAAACAGTGTAAATCTGAAAAGAAATAAACAATTTCAATGTAGGAGAAAACTTAATTTCAGGTAATAGCTATATGTATAAATTATTCTTAATAAAATTGATAAGATTAATCTTACGTAAGTGTAAACATGATAAAATCGTATAGTCCTCAAGTTATTGATAATTTTAATTCAATTTATATTAAAACTTTTTAAAATTTTTATATCTGATGTTGAGATTTTAACATTTAACACCATAAAGTTTTCTCTATGTTTAACACTTCTTTCCATAATGACAGTCTACGTCACAACGGTTACCATTACAACATAATTATAACAAAACCTCGTTTAGTATTTGAAATTTGTCGTTTTCCTTATAAAAACATAAATAAAAACGCTTTTCTCTGTCAATAAAAGGTCAAGTCCCCATTTTTTTGTTTCTCGACTTTTTTAAAAATGAATTATCGTCAAGGGCGTTTTGCATTTAGTTTAAAATTGGAAGACATATACCAGCGAATAACCAAGAAAACAGCAGCGAATGCCCACAATGCGGACTACGATAACAGCATGACTCTCGTGTGTGTTGCTTCTCTGGGCGACAAATTCATTGAATGGGCCAACAAGAACGCGAAGAGGTTCCAAGAAGTGATACCGATGACTCCCGGTCGAAAACTGGGACAAAAATAGGACCAAAGCATTTTTTGTTGTTGGTTTTTTGAAAGTTTTATTTTATACACCAAATCTATTTTACCCAATTTTAATTTTATATTGACACAAAGTATTTTATTGATAATCTTATTCTGAAAATAAACGATTATTGTATTATACATTAAAACAAGTGTGTGTTTTTCTTACCGAAAAACTTTTCGATATCCTCCGGGTCGATTTCGATAGTGTTGAGGAAGTCTTTGGTCAAATTAAAGATAACGTCCAGGGTATCGTCGTCCACATCATGTAATAGATTAACGGTTGGATTCCAGTAATACGGTAGCATCCTATTACATTCAATTGCTGAAATCACACATCACAGACATACATTTTATTGTCAAACGAGTGACGAATACACTGACCTACATGCAATATATTCGGGTGTTCTGCAGGGCAGTGTTCTTGGCCCATTGTTATATATATTGTATACAGCTGACCTACCGACCTCAAGAAACACTACTGTTACAACTTATACTAACGATACAGCGGTTTTATCACCACACGAGGATCCAATATCAGCCACAAGAAACCTCCAACTTCATCTTAACAAAGTCGAATTGTGGTTGAAGACATTCGCCCTTTCTAGAAGAACATGTCCCTCAGTAAAACTGAATAATCATGAACTTCTGCAAGCAGACAACGTTAAATATCTGGGAATGCATTTCGATCGACGTTTGACATGGAAAAAAATAGTTACAAAACGCAAACAGCTTGAGGCGTAAATCTAAATTATCATTAGATAACAAGGTTTTGCTGTATAAGTCAATACCTAGGTCCATTTGGACCTTATGGTATTGAACTGTGGGGTACTACTAGCAAATCTAACATAGATATCCTCCAGAGGTTCCAGAGTAAAGTGTTGCGAGTCATCGTCGATGCCCCATATTACGTATCCAACAAATTGATTCAGCGCGATATCCCCCCTTTTTTGGCCTGGAACCGGGTAGGGGAATCCTGTTACGGATGCCTGGTCGGGAAGACCCGCAAGAATAAGCGAGTTGGACTGGTTATGTGGAGACTGCCTCTGGGCTACCCACTAAACCCCACCCTATCAGCTGATCCAATGACCCTAACTGATACTTCTTACTGTTAGTAAGGAGGGTGCCCGTAACCGGTAACACCGTTAAGAGGCACAAGGGCCAGGCAAGGACGTGGCGTCGTTATTACACCACGCGGCTTGCGATACATGAGTTAATCGCTCGCCGGAGAAGGTCGAGACAATTTGGAGTTAGAGCACAACGGGGTAGTGTCGGCTGTGATAGAATAAGGCTACGAAGAGCCGAATGAGTTATTGGCCTAAAATATCGGCCAGCTCGGTAATACATCTATTGTCCGAGAGACGAAGAGTGGAGAAATATCTCGAGTAAACCTCGGATATAAAATCGTGAACTTGGGGGACGTCTGTTTCTCTATGAATTTGATTGTTCCTGACGAACCAAGGGGCATTAATAATTCTCCTGAGAATTTTGTTTTGAAACACTTGAAGACGTTCCACCTGGCTAGGTGAGACGTATTTTAGATAAACACTGGAGCCGTATAGAACGACTGATCGAACCAGCATCTTGTACAGGAGAGATTTTATAGATAGAGGAAGCCTGCTGGCCCTGTTGATAAGCGGGAACAGCAAATTAACAATACCTTGACCTTTATGGAGGGACTTTTGAATGTGGGAGTTCCACCTAAATTTGCGATCGAAGACGAGACCGAGATAGGTGGCTTTTTCTGACCATGGGATATCGGCGTTCTCGATTTTAAGACGCGAAATGCTCGGTGCAAAACGCTTCTTGTGGAAGAAGATGGCCTGGGTTTTCTCTGGGTTGACCTGCAACCTCCAGAAATGTAACCACTGGACCGTCTCATCGAGTTGTTTTTGGAGTCTGCTTCGGTGCTACTCTTGAAGAAGCAAAGTAAGCAGTGTCGTCTGCGTAAAAAGCAGCCTCAACCTGTGGTCTCCTAGGGATATCTGAAAGAAAGATATTAAATAGAGCGGGTGCCTGGGAGGAGCCTTGTGGAACTCCTGCGTCGATGGTTTTCCGGCTAGAGAGAATATCTTTAATCTTCACCTGGAACGCGCGATATCCCCATAGATCCCATAACGATTGTGATTAGAAGTGTTAGTACGATGTACTCTGAAAGACTATTAGTGCATCCCAATGCACTCGTCAAACGGTTAAATGTACGCGTTGACAGTGAAGTGCGTAGGCTCAAACGCCATAACTGCCATACGAACTGATTATAGACACATAGAGTGAGATTTAATAATATCTAGAATAAGTTAGGATCATATAGTAATACTTATTGCCTACGGGCAGACTGTTGACGTTCTAGGAGATTAATAAAAAAACTATGAGTTTTAGTTCAGTTGGGTTTTGATATACAACAAAATTCTAATATGAATAAAATAATTGAACAAACATGTTATCAAATATAATTTATTTTAGCGTTATAGTACATAAAATACTAAAATCTAATCTACAGTTAATTATACAGCCACAATATTTTATAGGTTAGAGTTAACGTTGGGGAAACAGTCGATAGTCGCAAAACAGTCGATAGTCAAAAAAATAGCGAAAAAGCACGGTTCGACTGTTTTTTCCATTCGTGATGTCAGACGAAGACGTAAGAATTTTTGTCTGTATAAATTGTGAGATAGGAAAGGACGGAGATAAATGCTTGGAGCAGTTAATTTTAAATGTCTTTATATTTCCAATGGTAGTACAAGCGAGACAGAGATGTATATATATTCATTCTGATGATTACTTTAAAAAAGAAAAGAAAAAAATTTACTAATTTCTATTATCACGTAATAAATAATATAATTTTAAAGGAAGTAGGATTAATTTTATACTGAATGTTCTGTGGATGTGTAAAAAGGAATGGAATAATAACACCACAAATGTTTTATCGTGTTTTAATATATTAATTGCTATTTTTAAATAACGTAGCATAATAAATACAAATAGTACAATATAACTTAAACAAAAGCTAAGAACTAATGATTTTCAATAACCATAACTACTAAATAAAATGTAAACGTATACCTAATCATTGAGAAATCTAATCCATGACGAACCTAAAAATGATCGTACAATAACTACCAGGCTCTTTTTAAATATTTTTTATTTATTTTTGAACAGAAATATTTTTAAAGTACTGTGAATATTATCATGTTCAACTTTTCTCCCTTGAAGCGGTTTCTTCGATCGTTAATTATTTGCCCAGATTTTGAAAAAACTCTTTCCAAGGGGACATATGTTGCGGGTATAGAGGAATATTTTACGTGTAACTGATTTAATTCAGGTTGTTTCATTTTATGGGTTTGCTAAAAATCCAATGGGTTTTCTAAACGCCCAACAAATGGAATTTCCAAATACAGCTAAATCTGTTAAATTGCTGCAGTACTTGGAGTAGTTACTTCTTTCGTTCTAGCCATTTTTTTGTATCAAAATATCTCTAGATGTCAATATATTCTTGGTCCGTAGTTTTGTCTTGAATTTCGAATTATGGAACTATATTTGTATTTTTTTGAAGTTAGAATGGAAGATACCTCTTTTGTGGTAACTTTTTGTATCGCCTTAGCATTATTTGCATTAACAAATCCTGCTTTTTTAAATCTAGGATCTAAAAATGTGGACTTCCCGCATATCGTATTCATTTCTAAAATTGCCAGTCTTTTACTGATGACATCTAATAGACAATTTTGTTATTTTTTCCCCATTCACTTGTTAAAATCCTGGATTTGATGGAATGTTGCAGTCCTCTTATTAACCGTATAATTAAAGATATCGTTTCACCAGATAACTCGGTGGTCATTATTTCAATGGGTTTTAAAAGTTGAACACATTTTGTTAAGATAGTTCATTCGTTAACAAATAAAAACTGTGGTGCTCTTCTTAATAGCCAACAAAATATGAAAGTAGAGTTTTCCTATCAGAAAATGTATTTATTACAAATATTTAATATACTTTATTCACCTCTTTATCGTTAATATTTTTAAAAGAAATTTAACAACTGCTACTGTAAAAAATTTTTCAAATCTTTTGTATTTATGCAATTTGTGAAACCCTTGGAACCTAATTTTAGTTTTCAAGATTTTAGGAAAAAAGTTTCGACAAACAAGAGGCTTGGGCAAAAATCGTGAAAGTTTATCAAAAAGTTTACCAGTCCAAAATATTACCTATTATGCCAGTCAAAAGTATCTTACTATATATCATTTACAATTTAATTTTTTTGCCCTCGAAAACTAGCGTTCCAAAATGCTGCTTATTAATTTACAATATATAGTTATTCACAAGCAAACTACAAAAAAACATAAAACCACATATATCACATATAAATCTATATAAGCATAAATTCGGCGCATTACTTTCAAGGTCGCGGCTAAGACGGAAGGCCAGAACGTTAAAAATCAGTCGAATGAACTAGTAGAACCGAAAATAGTAACTAAAAGTAAACGACTGAAATAGTCGATAGTAAATAGTAATAAAATCAGTCGCACCAAAAATAGCGACCGAAAACAGTTACTAGTAAAAACAGTCGAACTAAAAATAGCGACTGAAATAGTCGATAGTAACAATTAGTCAATTACTGAACAGTCGATAGTCGATTTCAGTCGATTGTTCCCAACACTAGTTAGAGTTATAACCTCTTATCACTATTGCTTTCAAGAATTTTGCATACGTCTGACAACCGGACGACTTTGACAGGCTCATTCCTTTACGGTGTTTGAACTAATCAGACAGTTTGTGTCTCTTTTTAATTAGAATAAAATGAGAAGGAAAATTTTGTCCGATCCTGAAACGAATTTACAAATTGCGGCAGGCAATACATTAAACATCTTGATGACGTATGTACGAAAAAACTTTGAATAGACTATAGTGAGTTATATCCGCGCTTATAAAACTGATTTATATTACATACAGTCAACTCTTATTGATATTGGTTTATTTATATATAAGTTTCTATTAACAGGTATATTAAATAGAATATGTTTTGTTAAGTAGAGACGTTTAAAAACATACCTTTACTCTAAATAAAAGATTTTGTTTGGAGAACAGGATGTTTGTAACAACTTACAACGAAGGAAATCAACCAAAAGTTTGTCGTAGCTCACTCATACTTTCAATAAAACTCTCTGTTCCCTTGGTTAACCGTTTTTATAATATAGAAATATGTATTATAAAATAACTGTAATATAAACGCTTGTCATCGCATTTTAAAGAATGAGGGTTTCGGTCACCTTACAGTGGTTTAGTCGTACCAATTTTCTCCTAATTTTACGGTAAAAATAATGATTTTTCGTGTTATAACTTTGAAGGGATTACGTTACCGAAAAACTTTTCGATATTCCATGGAGATTTGTCCATAGTATTGAGTAGGCGCTGGTTTAAATGGTAAATATTATCCAACGTAACATCATTTATGCCCTGGAACAAATCATTGGCCGGATTCCAGTAATACGGCAGTAACTTGTCCTTGAGATATCGATTGTACCTACGCAGCATCTGAAAATTGAATAAGCGCAGTGATTCATTTGTCGCCATCATTATCGGTTTAACGGCGACTTCCCGACAATATAGACCACCCACTATACAGCGACACTATTTACGAATAATGCTTAAATTTATCAGCTGATTGTAACTTTATCAACGTTTTGGGAACTCGCTGAAAACAAAATGGTTTGACAGTTTAGCGTTAGTGCGAAAATGGAGTACTATAGTCCGTTCAAAGTACATACGTTATTTAAATTTGTGACATTAAAAGGTCGCAATGTTGCCGCATCAACTCTGAGTTTTAGTTCAGTTTGGCTTTGACATACAACAAAAATCTGAATAAAATAATTGAACAAAAATCATCAAATATAATTCATTTTAATATTATAGTACATCTAAAAACTACAGTTAATTATACAGCCACAATAGTTTATAGGTTAGAGTTCTAACCTCTTATCACTATTCCTTTCAAGAATTTTGCATACGTCTGATAACCGGACGACTTGGACAGGCTCATCCGTTTACGTGTTCGAACTAACCAGACAGCATTTTGTCTGTTTTTAACTAGAATAAAATGAGAAGGGACATTTTGTCTGATTCTGGAACGAATTTACAAATTGCGACAATACATTAAACATCTTGATGACATATGTACAAAAAAACTTTTAATAGACTATATATGTATAAAAAATAGGATCCGGAGGTAAAGAAGATCAGTAAGGACATAGAGAAGGTCAGACGGAAACGAAGAGATCAAAGGTAATTACAAAATGTACTGTTAAAAACTATACATTTACTGATTTTTACTGTAGTAAAACAGATTTTTTTGGCAAAATTAGTTTTTTTCATTCAACATAATTCCTTTCAAGGGTGATACACTGATTATAGCGACCCTCCAACTTTTTGATACCATTTTTATAGTACGATTTGTCCTTTGCTTCAAAATAGGCCTCAGTTTCGGCGATCATCTCTTCAGTCGACGAAAACTCGACTGCGTTGGACGCCAGATCTGGAGAATACGGTCGAGGAGGAAGCAATTCGAAGCCCAATTCATGGATTTTTAACACGATGCATTGTCTTGGTGAAGAAGTACTTTCTTTTTCAAACGGTCGAATAACGCTATGTAATAGTCGCTGCTGATGGTCCTTCCTTTTCCAAGGCAGTCAATGAAACGTTTACCCTGCGTAGAAGAACATGTCCACCAGTAAATATCAATCATCGTCAACTCCCCCAAGCAGAGCATGTTAAATATCTTGGTATGCATTTAGATCGACGCCTAACCTGGAAGAAGCACATACTCTCTAAACGGAAACAACTAGGACTAAAATTATATCAAATGTATTGGCTCATCGGGCGCAAATCCAAGTTATCATCAGATAACAAGGTATTGCTGTATGAGTCTATACTCAAGCCCATTTGGACATATGGAATTCAACTATGGGGTACCGCTAGCAAATCTAATATATCCATCATTCAACGGTTCCAAAATAAGGTGTTGCATGCCATTGTTGATGCTCCGTACTATATTTCAAATAAAGTGATACAACGCGATATTCCTCTAGAACCTATAACGAGTGTAATCCAACGTGTTTGTGTGAAGTACTTCGAAAGAGTGTCAGTGCATCCCAATGTACTCGCTAATCAGCTAAATATGCGACGTGATAGTGAAGTGTGTTGACTAAAACATTTAACACCACCTGATCTGATTACTGGACATATGTAGAGTTTAGAATAAGCATTAGAATAAGTCTAATTAATTAAGATAATATTTTATACAGAAGATTGCTTATTGAAGTGATTTTCTACATGCCATGTATATATAATATAAACAGAAGAAATACTTATTGCCAATAGGGCAAATTGTGGACTCACGAAGAGTAATAAAAAAAAAATGTGCATCCCAAAATACAGACGCCATAACCTTGCCAGAAGACTGTTGTGTAGTCGACTCGGATGACTGTCGATTGGAATTCAGAGTGAAATGATGAAGCCATGTTTCATCCATTGTCACATATCGACACAAAAACTCGGGTTTATTACGTTTGATCATCTTCAAACACTGCTCCGAATTAACTGGTCGTTGTTTTTGGTCAAAAGTGAGCTCGCACGGCACCCACTTTGCACAGGGCTTTCTCATACCCAAATATTGGTGAATGATATGATGTACACGTTCAGTTGATATCCTTAGAGTGTCTGGCCTTTCATTCAGTATCAATTTACGGTCATTCAAATGCATTTTGTGGATTTTTTAAATGTTTTCGTCGGTAACAACCTCTTTTGGACGTCCACTGCGCTCACCATCTTCGGTGCTCATTTCACCACATCTAAACTTAGCATGCCAATCCTTGATGGTTGATTTTCCTGAAACAGTGTCCAGAAACTCGGCATCAAGCCAAGTTTTTGCTTCAACTGTATTTTTTCCCTTCAAAAAGCAATATTTTATCAACACGCGAAATTCTTTTTATCCATTTTTATCACAATAACTAAAGTTGCTTCACTCAAAATGCTATAATTCACAGACTAATGATCCGACAGCTGTCAAATGTATACACGCATCTTTTGAGGGTTAGGGCTAACTAAAAAACATATGTATTTAATTCTAGTAGCGCCATCTATGTGTCAGGCCGGGGACTTTTCAATTAACCTGTTATATACTAATTATATATAATAAAGAACTAATAATTTAATCTCTAAACGCACTATTCCTTATGTTAGCCATACTGAAAATCGCTCTCAAAATAAATAAATAAACATCCCATAGGAACGAAGTGAGCCAAGCTAATCAGATTCCGTCCCTGCTTATATCGTAGCCATTAAAGCAAGTAATAAGTTAAAAGTAGCGACATCTATCTAGACGTCGCGAAATATTTCCCCAAAATTTCCTATAAAGTTAAATATCTATTTCTCTATGTTTGTTACATCGGTACAAACCTCCGTGAAAACGTCAGTCAGGGAACTGCTCCAGAATGCCTTATCCTTCTCGTCCACCATCCACAACGCTACGGTTTTGATATAGTAACTAGGTATCGGGTGATTGTATTTGTCTCTTATTCTCTACAATAATTAACGTCGGTTAATATTTAACCATGGAAATATTTGAATGAAAAAAATTACTGGTAATACCCAGATTGATACCTGCCTTTAAGAGCTTCACGGCCGGTTTCAGAAACGCTTTGCCCTTGATCAACTGGCCTTCCTGCTCCTGAAAGGAGAGTCTGCAGTACCGGTCGGTGTGCGGCTCTTTCAGCGGCTTGGATACGGCGAAGAAGTTCGTCTGAAATCGAAATCGACCCGTGTGATGTTCCCGATGTCATACTTCGTACGTAGGAACAACCTTATGAGGCACGTTGTTCCTCCTGAAGGGGGCGCCGGGCCATTGGGACTGCGGAAGCACGAAACACGGCACCAGGTCTAGCGATATCTCGTCGTCGATGGTGGATCCGGTAAGACTTAGCGTGATGGCTGGTCCGCCATTGGTCATCCTCACCTAGGACAAAAGCACCCGCTGATTCGGATCTCCTCATACGTATCCAATCCGATAACTCACCCGTACACTATCCTTTCCGAATGTGGCCGCCGAATAACCGTTGATGGTATTCTGGACGACGCTTTTCATCCAGTTCAGTACCCTGGGCGTGTTCAGATAGCGATCTCTGTCAACCAAAGAGAACAAGTCTCTAAATCGCAACTTTTTGGGTCGTGAAGTATTGGAAACTGTTGGACATGTTATTAAAAATAAAATGAGAGTATTAGCAGAAGTAATCAGTATTCTAGAGCAGTACTTGTTTTTATAGAGCTGCAGGCCTTGCGTACAAATATTCAAATAATCGACCGGACTTAACTAAATTTCCAACAGTTGAAACAGCTGGTGACTACTTCTGGGGAATCCCAACCGATATTTGGTAAACTTCTAAACGGCAATTTCCGTCTGATTTTGCGACGTTGCCGTTTACGACCAATCGAGAGGTAGAATCTAACGAACTACAACAGGCATTTTGAATTTGACCCTGGTACTGGTAGGAGCTATGTTTTCTGTTTATAGTTTACTAGCTGACCCGGCATACTGTCTCAATCGATAAATAAAAGACCTAATAATCCGTAATTAATTAAAAAAATGCTCGGCATGAATGAATTTTTATTATTATTTTCGATTAATTGCACATGATGTTTCATACTTAAAAAACAGCTTAAATTTAAAGCTTTCTGATAAACTATATTTTTGTTTTGTTTTGTGGTACGTAAGTAAACGAAGATGACGGTTTTACGACGCGCGAACACGCGACGTATAATCGTCCACGAAACAGGGAAACTCTAACTTGATTCAGCAAACTTCCAACGACTGGCCCTGAGATTTATTTATGGTCATCGCAAAGGTCAGACGTACTGGAAATTGTAAACCTTTAAAATCGAATGGTAAATCCGTTGGAATCATCGGTATATGCGGGATCAAGACATCCTCTCCTTTGTATTTTCCCTTTATGATTATTTCCTCAATGACGTTATTCATCATATTTTTCCCAGCCAGTCTTGTTCCATTCCACAGTCGAGATTGATTAATGTTCCTTGTCCTGGTTCATAACGGTGTCAAGTGATTTGAAGGAAACCAACTGTCTCGGAAGAAAATTCTGATGGTCGCATTTTTTCCTCCTGACCATTTTCTAAATGGACTACTGTAGGGTGTCTTTCATGGATCGCAAATGAAAAGATATTCCTGTGATATTTCGTCATTTGCATTGGTTATAATATTGGCGAGTATGGTACAATACAATGATTGTCTACATCAACATTTTGTCCTCCTACCTTCACAACTACCAATCGCCCATTGTCCGCAACTGATCGCCGACGCTACAATGGGTATCCATCAATTCCCGTTATGGTTTCAGCAATCAGGTCTCTTGGGTATCGCTTGGAACACTTGCCGTCAACCATACAGGGTGAATTGTAGTTGAAAACTCCGCAAGGTCCATGTATCATGTGTTTGGGAACTACTGCATGCAATTTTGGGTCAACTGTGGGAAAGTGGGCATGAAATTGTCCTGTATAATATGTGTAGCGCCAAATGATGTCATCTGGAAACAGCTGTTATATTTCTGAATGTTGGCCAAGAAGTGCTTAGAATCATTTCCAGTCCGAGAAACTAAAGGGCGTAAAGGATCTGGTCGTGGGACCAATTATGGCAATTTTACTTTGCCTCCAGCACAACATAATCCAGTAGATTCGCCACTGTATTTTGACGCCTTGCAATATTTACAAATTATTGTCATTTCCCCAATTGTTACCGATTTGTCAGCACAATAATCTATTGCCGCATCATAATGGAATGCAGCTCGTTCCAGGATCACAGGAACACTGTGTCTGCGGAATCGCTCAATTTCATTATGTCGTGCTCGCTGTTGTTGTGTTTGATGTGCACGAACTCGTTGCATTCTAAGCCTATCTACTTCATTGTCACTCTCTAAGAATGCAATTCTGACATAGCAATACGACTATTTTCTTGATCTGTCTCTCTCTGGCCATCAGTTAATTGATTGCGACGACATAAGTCAGGTCGTCTTCTCCTCGTCATCGTAAATTGTAATTAATCCAAGTGATTCTCGCGCACTTAGCAGTAAAGTGTCCCTATCACCAAAAAAAAAACAACAAAAAAAGAGCACATAATTTGAAATGTCGCTATCAGCGAAGGATCACCGAAGTTAAAAAAGTTCTCGCGGACGTAGATTGTCGGATTCGATCCTCGGCATCAAAGAAAAAACAAAATTGTTGTTTTTATTTACTTTCGAGCATCTTCATATTTCTTCACCTTTTAAACCTTCCCTGGACTTCCACAAATAATTCAAGATCAAAATTATCCAAATCGGTCCAGCCGTTCTCGAGTTTTAGCGAGACTAACGAACAACGATTCATTTATATATATATATATATATATATATATATATATATATATATATATATATATATATATATGTATATATATAAGAATATGATTCCAATCAAACTAGCTGCTAAAATTCCAATGCATGATATATTGGATGAAACCGGAGCAGGTTCAAAACATAAAAGTGACGCTACAAGTGTTGAAGCATGGGTAAATAAGATCAAAAATGTAGGATGTGTGTTACATAAGCCACAATCTTAACTTCCGAGCATCTACCCTACTTTAAAGAAAGAATATTTTATGTTAATCATAATAAATGAAAGTGGTTAATGAAAAAGATTAATTTGTGAATTTCAGAATATGTATTATACTTTTCAAGCACACGAATAATTTACAAGAGTATATATTGTTTTATTTTCTCTTTTTCTTGACAAAATTATAACTTGGGTCTCGACAAAATTCTATTTATATTATATTCTTCACATATACGTATAATTTTCAACAACTGGCAACGTTCAAATTCAAATCCTTGTGCGCAGGTCAGGATTCTCCGTAACTAGACGCGTGAACTAGTGAAATACACATTTTCTGCAATCCTTTAAAACTCCGACATAAATTTGTTTTTAAGATAGTTATGAATATTCAAAGCTAGAAACGTGATTTTCTTTTTTTTATTTAATTTTACAAAATTTAAAATTTTGTGGACGATTTCCCAAAAAATTATTAAACTGATAGTGAAATTTTCGGACTGTTTGGGCGTTTAGTAAAATCAAAGTCTGTTACCGTCACTTTGTCATTCATTTGTTTTTGTTTAAGGACAGGACCTTTAAAAAGTTATTTTCAGAATGATGTTTTATATTGAAACGTCGATTATTTTTTCACTATAACTTAACGGAAGTAGTTTACCTCTAGTAGGTTTGTTGGTGGCCGCCAAGTATCTGTTGTATGGATTAAAGAAGGTGATCTGGACGTAACCAGGTCTTTTTTCATCAACTCGTACTTGACTGTTGATATGTTTGGGTATCACAAGTTTTAGATCTAAATCATACTCATTTGGCTTGGTGATTTTTAGACCGTCATAGTAGCTGCCACCGTAATACAGTTCGGTGTATAGCTGATCGAACAAGTCATCAGCTTTCCGCATGGCTGGAATAAATTCGTCCAAAAACTACAATAAAAACGTATTATGTATACTAATATGCACAATGAGTGAATACCTTACGTTCGTCAAAATAACATTATTAGCTTCAACTTCCAATTGATTCAATCGTATGTACTTTTTGCAAATATCGTTCAGTATCTTCTCCATCGTTTTTCATATTACGTTTATCATATTACTCCATATGATGCAAATAACTGGTATTTTGTAGGTTATGTGAAATTATTTCATATGTGGTCGTAATGAATAAAAAACTATTAAAAAAACACAGGCGTATAATTATTAAAACAATACAAAACTATAAATAATGGAGAAATAAATATTTTTACAAGCTTAAACTATAAAACTAGTCTTCCACACTTCGATGATCTTATCAACCCTGGCCAGGGCGAAAAAGTCTCCATCAGTGCTGAATTTACAGTGATTAACCGATCCTTCGGAATTGACGGTATAGAGCGGGCGTCCCTCCATGATATCTATGATCCTCAGTTTGCCATCCAGACCGCTCGAGAGCAGATAGTTGGCCTTGGGATGCCAGTCCAAGCAAGTAGCGTTATCATGAACCCGATAATACTGTTGTAGTTTCTTGTTTTTGATGTCGTAAATTCGAACGGATCCTGAATTCATCGCAGCAGCTATTGTGTTGTTGTTCGCGTGCAGTGCTAAGTAATTCGGACTGCTCTGGGGAGCTGTGAAGACATGCACTAGTTCTTTACTGGTGGAATCCCATATTCGGATGGTTCGGTCATCAGAACAAGACACAATTAGATTACCCAACGCCGTGAATTTGGCACAACGCACCTGCGATATTACCAACAATAAAAACTTGGAAAAAGTAACAATATCACAACGTTACTCACCCAGTGGTTGTGCCCAGTGTAGCTCGTAATGAATTGTCCAGTGGCAACATCCCACATCTTGATAGATTTATCATTAGAACCGGTAATTAGTTTCGATCCATCAGGCGAGAAACGCACAGTATTTACCGCTGACGTATGGGCGGTGAACTCTTTCGAGCTGCCTAAAATCGTGGGTACCCAGAGTCTTACTGTATGATCCTTCGAGCTAGAGGCTAATAAATTACACCTGGGAGAAAAATCGACACAAGTCACACTGCCTTTATGCCCGGAAAACTGATAACTCAGTCCGCTTTTCTTAGGTTCGTTCCACTTGTTCCATATCATAATATTGTGATCTTCAGAAGACGTAGCCAAATGTTGGTTATTTGGATTAAAACTGATACAGGTGACGGGCTTTTTGTGTCCTTGCAACAGTACATGCACTTTCGGATCATCATTGGCGATATTTACCTCCGACATCTCCAGATAACACAACACTACCAAATCCTTTATTTACAATACAAATACAAACTAGGGGCATCAAGGCGGTTAATTTTCAAATTCAAAATTTAAGGTTAGGCGTAGTGACAGAACGGTAAATAAAAAGACACTAGTTTTTTTTTGAATATTGGAAATTATTAATTTTTATTTTATTTGATTTATTTTATTATATCTGAAATATTTCTAATTATACTTGATATTACTTAGTTTTATTTTGACTAATTATTGTTCATTAATGTTAACACAGATTAATTTTACTAAATTCCCAGCCAATCAGAACGCTTCAATTACAATACAATGTCGTGTTTAGTTTAAAATCTTGATCAATTTTGTTTCTAAACTCCATACTTCATCATTGTTGTAATAAATCTTTCATATGGTTTAATCATTTTAAAGAGTTATAGTAGCTAACCAAGAAATTCTCAAAATGAAGATTCTTTATTAGTCTCTAAGGTATTTATTTATAAAACGACTATATAGAAAGCGTATAGGGGACTAGGTTCAAGAGAAAGATAAAATAAAGTGAGTAAAACTACCTAAAGTAATTTTTTGTAATAAATATGTAATATTCCATATAATTATTTATAATTTATAATATTAACATACTTCATTTTTATTCAATGCCGAACCAGTCAAAACGCTTGATAAAAATTCAAATTCAAATAAAGCAAACGTCAAATATTTAGTTTATATTTTTGCCCATAAACTCGATACATTTTAATGCTGATGCACACTTAGATATTTTATTCGTTTCATTATTCGCCGCCTTTATTATCCATCATCCCTAAAATAAAGTGAGTAAAATTGACAGAAAAATTGAAAAAATTCTTTTTACGTTAACTATATTCATTATTAAATTAGGAAGTTTTTAAATAATATTAAAAGCCATATTTTCATTCTTGGATATTAAAACAATATAATTAAGATTGACCAGTGACTTTATTTCATATAGTAATTGATATATTTAATAATGAATAACTTTTTTAAGCCTCTCTGGACATTAAGTTATTATTTCTGTTCAATTGTGTTAAACCTTGCACGTCCAACTTAGAAATAATTCAAATATTATCAAGAACTAGACCGATTAAACATTTCTCGAGATAATCCTTAATAAACTAGAACGACTGTTACTTATCTTGTATATTTAAATCGAAATGAAAGTGATTGAAGATATTATCCGTAAATCTACGAGTTTTACATGTTCTCCGCGATGGTTTTCAGCATGTCCCCCGACAGTAGGCTGTCCAACGCTTTCTGAACGGAGGGATCCTTGAGCAGAGGCGTGGGCGCCTCCTTGGCCACCGGATCGGGCGCCGTGATGGAGGTCGGTATCATGGAATCCGAGCCCTTGTTCAGTATGTTCAGTATCCTGTTCTGCAGCTCGTTCTGCTTGGAGCTCGAGTCATTGGAATCGTGACTGACTCCCTCGATCACCTCGAATTCGAGCTGGAGATCGCGCCGTTCCTGGAGGTACTTGATGACGCGGTCGTACTGGGAACTGGTCAGCATCCGGTTTTCCGCGAGGAGATTGAGCAGCATCTGTAACAGGTATTTACGTTGTGTTGGTTGTTAGACATCGTCTGATAGTGTCGTCGCACCTGTACGGGCTTGGGATGTTGGTCGGACAGGTTCATTTTGTTGGGATCCTCGGGCTGGGGTTTCTCGCCGCGCATATACGCCTCGAAGTTCCTGGATATGAGCACGAGGGCGTCGTCCAGGGGCATGTTACGGTGTTCTGCGAATCGAAACCCGTTGATTTATGCCGGAGACGAGACAGTGTAAGAGAACCGACCTTGCGGAATGCTGTGCAGTATGTTCAGCGTCAGACTGCGATGTTCCTCGTTCTGCGGCATCACTAGTATGGCGTACAGGCATCCGCGACTCGATATGCTGGCCAGCACCCGGCCGATGGGCACGTTCTCGTTGGGGAACATCAGGTCCACGACCAGTCCCAGCGCTTTCAGTTTGGACTCGATAAACTCGGCGTACTCACTGCAATTTTCGGTAAACATAAGACCGGCACGAAAGAAGGATGTTATTGAACTCACACCAGCGCCCTGGACACGACGATGATCTCGCAGTCGTTCCTGTCGGATGATGGCGCGGCGATCTCGGGTTTCGGAGGGGGGTGTAAGCCTGGATTATAGTTGTCCACGTATTCGTTTCTCCCGCCATAGTAGCCTCTGAAATATACCTGTCTATCAGTGGTTCTCAACAACTTGCGTCTAAGCCAACTGCAAGTTGTTGGCATGTCCGCTAGAAATAACCTTTTTATCTCTAGTTTTCAAGTTTCTCCTCATTTTCAAGTTTTTTTTGTTGTCATTTTCGTTCAAAAAATGACAGGTTAATGAAAATATTATGGATTGTAAAGATTTTAACGTTGAATCGAATGGTGGTATAATCTTTTTTACAACCCTTAGTTTCAAAGCTATATAATGTAAACACAAAGACTTTTAAAATGTCCGAATTACATCATAATGACTCTTACTCTCTCTCTGGGAACATCATGTCTCTTGGGGGTGGTGCCTCGAATCTTTCGCGAGATCTGGGTTGGCCAGCGCCGCTTTTTCTACCTCCTCTCATCGGTTTTTTCCTACTGCGGTCGTCTTCAAATTTTTGTGGACTTACATTTACCGGCGCATCATCCTTAACAAATTAATGGTTCATTAAAATAGGTCTATAACGGAGAAATATTACATCGTAACATACACAGTGGGTGTTAAAAGAAAATTACAAAACATACTACCTTATCTTTACTGTGCTCCATACTATGATTCGGAGGTTCGAAATTAATTTTATCAAGAGCGACTGGATCAGGCTGTGTGGACATGGGGGATTGCGGGATCTGTCCCGGTTTATTGTGAAACGCGTCCGCTTTAAATAAAAAAAAAACAATATAAAAGCCACCTAATCATCATCGTATATTAAGTACCTTGATTCGGAGTTTGAGCAGGGTCTCTGTTGTTGCTTTTGGGTGCCAATGCCTGTTGTACATTTATTTTCCTACCCATCAACATTGTACCGTTCTCCGCCTGAATAGCTGCGTGAGCCTCCTGTTCGGTGTCATACTGAATGAACGCGAAGCCAGAATTTATAACCAGTCCCAAGATCTTTCCATATTTTGAGAATTTGTTGTCCAAGTCGTCGGCTATAACCGCTTTTGGTATACCGCCGATAAATATCCGAGACGGCGCTGTGGCCGGATTCTTCATGAACTGTTTGTCTGTACGATACATTTTCCTGTAACGGCCCCAAAACACCGATTTGTGGATATCTCAAGTGTTTGTTGTAGTGTTTGACAATACTTAACCTAAAAATTATGTTTTGCCGATTGGCCCTTTAAGCTTGGCATTGGCGGGTTAGTACACAACTGAAAAACATAAAGAATCATTTTGTATTTGTTGTTAGGCACCACTAAATTATCTCTAAGCGATATATAAATATATTGAAATAAATAAAAGTACCTAGCGACTCTAGAATTTTGTTTATTACCACACGGCGTTGTCAGATATCTAAAGTTTAAATATTTTAATATTTGGATGTAATTTAAACGACCAGTATATGACGGCTAAAATGTATTTTCAATTACAATAATAAATAACCAAATTCCGTATTAGCTGCATGTTTAATTATTTCTTATTGTTTAATTTATTCATTTTTATATCAATATTTCTTGATGATCTCTTTTATTGACATTAGGAAACTTGGCAACCTGGCTCGGTTTATTTTTATATAATGCATTTTATATCTTTAACTTACAATATAAAGAAATGCAGGAAGGTAATAGCTGGCACAATGCATTTAGTAAGAATTTTTATAATTAATTTGTAGGTTTGGTGAAATTTTAAATTTGTTTTAATAATGTCACTTCAAAGACATGTAAGTAGTACTCGACTAGTACCAAAACTGTTTCGACGTTATAGTAATGTTGCTGATGGGTTTGAAGCTGATTTTTGCAAGACCCATTGCCCTACCAACGCTTTCCAGAAGTCTCTTTTAATGGTGGGTTCAGCGGCTATATCTCTGTTCAATCCATTCAGGGCTGATATGATCGCTTGTCTGGGTGAGACCACTGGCGATCAGGCTTTAAAGTACATGAAAAGTTGCATGGAGCAATCCGGTGAAGGTTCCCAAATTCTAAGGGAACAGCCCAGGATAAATACCAGAACTGTACATTTGGAGCATCTGAAACATCTTCCAGAAGATACCTTAGGCTACATGTACTACAGATTTTTGGAGAAAAATCAAGTGACTCCTGATAGTCGTGACGCAGTGCAATTCGTTGACGATATGGAGCTTGCTTATGTCATACAACGGTACAGAGAAGCTCACGACCTAATACACACGGTTCTTCAGATGCCTACCAATATGTTGGGTGAGGTTACGGTGAAATGGGTTGAGGCCATTCAATTTAAACTTCCTATGTGTATTGGGGGTGCGATTTTCGGACCTCTCCGTCTTAAAACCAAGCACAGACAGTTATATTTGAATCATCATTTGCCTTGGGCTGTTAAAACTGGATTAGAAGCCAAGTTTCTTTTAAATATCTACTTTGAAAAGAGATGGGAACAAAAAGTCGACGATTTTTACAAAGAAATAAATATAACACCTTTAAAATTAAAGCAGCAGACTAAATCATTATAATGTATATTTTTAAATAAGAATATATAAAGTATTTATTGTCTATTTGATATATAAATTTAGGATTTTAATATATGAACATTATTTTCAATATAATTCTACATTTATTGCTACTTAAAAACAAATAAGGGAAATTTTTTATTTTATAATTTCGCACACCAATGATCTATCCTTGTAGGTAAAATAATTTTCTGTTTTTTATACTGAAAAACGTAACGCAACCAACAATTCATCCTGGTATTTTATACCAAGCCTCTGAAACTGTGACCTTCGTTCTACGAAGTATTTGAATTTAATCTTTCCGAAATGTAAGTGGAGTATATTATATTTTAATGATTTTGCTCCCTCATAGAATGCGCGGAACCGCGTTATTTTAACAGATCCGGCGTTGGATTACCTACCGTAGATTTCCAGCGTTTCGGATGTAGGCCTAGCAGTCTATAGGATAATTGGAATTCTAGCAACAATGGTGAAAAGCTGGTTTTCATCTTTAATTATGCTACCGGGCATAAATTAATTGCAGAATACACGAATCGTAAGTGCTTTGAATTTTTTAAAACTAAATTATCACAAACAATTTTTTGATGTTAGTTCCCTTTCCGTTAGTGGTTTGTTTGGGATAAAAAAAAGATAGGTTAAAAATTCAAGTCGCTAGACTTAAAAAATAACAAATGGTCAAGATTAATAGGAAAATTATGTAGATTTCTGTTTGTTTTTGGTAGTGCTGGCGAAAAAGCCGTATGGGACATGATATAAATTGCCTAATTAATCGCGAATAACGAAATTACGTTCAAGGTCTTTTTTTTATTAGGGAATTACTTAATTTTCTCATATTAAAACGTCGGTTTTTCGCATTCTAGAGCAAAAGGGGATCGGAATGGACCTAGCGGAAACAATGAAGAACGTATTGGCGAAGGGTTTGCAACAAGCATCTGTTAGTGACCTTCCGGCAGCAGCAAGTATTGGGAGAATTGTTTATTGTTTATTTTATATGATGGTAATGTTAGTGCTTTTTCCGCAGGCATGGGATTTCCAGGGGCCGGTTACGTGACGGAAAAAATATATATGTTGTTACAGTTATATTTGCAAAATAAAGGTTGGAATCCCACTGTTGAATTACTACAATGTTTCACGGAGTTGAAGGAGTCTTCTATGTTACCCAGTGCTACTTATCTACAGTAAATGCCTACTGTTTAGTATGTAAATCATATATTAACATTTAATTTATGTATTTTTATATAGAATGATGGCATCAAGAGTGACACTGGACTCTCAAGGGAGACTTATATTACGTGAAAATGGTAAAATTATCCTACCATTTGAACATTTTGCCAATGCAGTGATGTTGAAGCACATGAATGGTCCCCATGGCCTTCACTTAGGAGTTGAAGCAACTGTTCGTGCTGTTATGGAATCATACACAATTGGTACAGTCACATTATTTTTTTTATGAGCATTCTTTATTAACTTGTCTCTTATAGGACGTGATAATTTTGGAATGGAAAAGGAGTTCATCATTGAGGTGGTGCAGAATTGTCCTAATCCTGCTTGTAGATACTACAAGAGTCACATGGAGGTAAACCCAAAAACATTACAACAACACTTGGTTGCTGGGTATTTAGGGGAGAGGGGCCCATCAGCACCAGATGTCAGAGGCAGTAAGTTTTCTGTTATTAGTTTTAATAAGTATTTATACTTTTGTTTCTCTTGTCAATATATGTTTTAACATACATTCTTTTATACATTTTCATTATCATCTCAATATTTTACTATATCTTTTTGTTTAACATTTTTCTCTCTCTTGTTTTCTGGTGATATCTATATTAGTACTACTTAGTGTGTGTTCTGTTTCTGCTTAAAATGTTTAATACATGGTTTTATTTTTTGCTGATCAGGACTGGGATCTGCAGTCGATTTAACTAGTCAAGGTCTGGACCCAAAGGCACAATCTTCATTGATGGAAAGGTCAAAGTCAGTCGCCCCATCCCAGCAAGAAATCACTGCGGCTCTTCTCCAGCAACAGAGTAGAGTTATAGCACAACAAAACCTGGACAAGATCAATGCCAATTTGGAGAAGCAGCGCCAACAAGTTAGTGCTCCTTAATTATTGGGTTTCCTTGTCTAAATGGGAATTGTTTGAAACAGTTGCAGCTTCAACAGCAAATGGATCTGGTAGCTAAAAGGGAGAGAGAACAAAATCAGCAACAACAGCAGCAACAACAACAACAACAGCAGCAGCAACAGCAGCAACAACAACAACAACAGAAACACTTTGAAATGCCGCTGATGGATCACAAATTGGCCGATTTTCTGAAAGTGAATCTGGAAAATTTGGAAGGTAACCATATTCGAAAGGAAACCAGGGAAGTGTTAGTAATATCAACCGTCTAGGTTTAGGGGCAGCTAATAAGGACTTGCTGGCGTTACACAATGGTGCTTGGACTAATTCCAATAACATGCCGGCTTCAAACGACGACAAGCGAATGTCGGAGGGCGGTCAGGAGAAGATCGTCCGAGCTTTTAGTGAGGTGATGAAGAACATGCAGAGAATGAAAACCTACGTACGCCCATCGATGTGCAAACCTTATGGAAAGCAGTCGGAGGCTCTACAAAAAAGTAAGTCTTCGTTATTTTTTAGCGAATGATGCTTTGCGCGCTGTTTCATTTTAATGATGATAATCCGAGGTGAGTTCTTGAGAGCCCCACGGTGTGGCTTTCGAACGTTGATTTCGAAGCTTTGATCTTATCTGACCGAATAATCTTAAGTAGTCGCGCACGTTTTCGGAGTATACCCATAGCTAACTCGTCCGTTTCGCTTTTGAAGCACTGATGGACACTATCCAACTCATCCAGTCGCTGAGGAGCTTCCTGCCGCCGCCCCACATTCAGGTCAGCTCCTGGAAGAACGAGGATAAGCACCGCTACGAGGAGAATTAGCATGACGATGTTAGTGCAATAGGAAGTTAACAGGATTTCGTTCTGTCTAAAGACGTATTGATATTTGATTTTAGTTCCTTTTTTTCGGTTTTTCACTATCATAGTTATTTATTTATTTATCGGATCAACCGTAAGTATTTGCGTTGTGATATATATATATATTTTTTTTAATTTCGGTTTTTTCCTTTTCGGTACTTAATGATGAAGGAACGCTCTCGATTTCAGTTTTGTTTCTCAGCGGAGGGGTCAGAAGCTGGCGGAAAAAATCTAGTCAAAAAAAGAAAGAAAAAAACAAAATTTGTTCCTGTGATATTTTTCGAAGCTGTTTCTTTTCCTCATTATTTCGCTAAATCTATGTTATACGTTCGATGAGTTCTGGCCTAAAAGTATTTTCGTGAGACTGTTGCGCTCGTTCTTAATCACGGCTTATATGACCTGTATAGCTAGTTAGGAACAAATGTATTGTTAAGAAGTTGGGGGAATCTGTTTATTTGTTTTCGTTTTTTTTTTGGAGGGAGGGGGGAGGTGTCGTACTGTCGGTGGAGATCTGTGGGTCTGATGGTCTTGCCAATTAATTTTTACGATGTCCGTTTAGTTAGTCGAGGGGTACAACCCGCGCATGTTTTGCGGTTCGAGTCCCAAGGGCTTTGCTTTATTTCTGTGTTACGCCTATATGTTTATGTAAGGTGACACAATAATTTTTTTTATATACGTGCATATATATACTTTAGTATATATTTAATGGAATCTCTTGAAACATTTTTGTGCAATTTTTAAATAAAATAAAATATGGTATTTAGTTCAGTGGGCTTTCATTGATATCCAGACCGAAAATCCCTGTACCTGTTATTCCTGTTATCCGTTAGGTACCATTGAGTGATACTGTCAGGGATACGTCGAATTGTTGCGATAAGTTGGTGCCCCATTGATGAAAATGAAGAGAAGAAGTAGTGAATTGTTAGATCCTCCGAGTCTCCAACAATACTGCGTCTCTTCGTTATCTAACCCAAGTGATGGCTTAAAATATGAACACTTGCTACCACCTGAAAATGTGAATGGTTTTGAAGAAGTCACCAACGGTCAGTCACACACATGGACACTTTCCTCCAGAAGAACATGACTGAAGGGTTGTTCATGACACGCTGAAGGCTTTGAAGAACTGATAATTGATATAAATTTATTTTTGAGTATTGATACGTCCTTGGTGCACATTTGATGGTCCTCTGAACTGCAATGTTTCTGCCCAAATTTCCGTGGTTTTCAGGCTATGGCGTGATTTTTTAAGCTTATATATTCCAGTGAGGGAATATTGTCTTCAGGTTCTGCTGCTGACTGTTGGATGTCACTCCACCTTTAAACATAGGAATTGATGCAATTATGTAAAAAGTTGAGTCAGTAAAAGATATTAGCGTAAAATATGATGCTACGAACTCATTGATCTGATCGATCTGATGTTCACTGATGATGCTTCTGGCATTCTTCATAATATAATTCGCACTGTACAGCTATATGGCTTGAAAGTGAGTGAAGAAACAACCAGCGGATCACCTGAGATTGTAAATTTCAAAAGAATTCAGTCCTTGAAATCAGTAATACATAAGGAGCAAGAAAGCCTAACTGACCGCGTTGTAGGAGCTGCAGTTTCTCGGAGATGGTGTGTGTGGAAGAGGGGAAACATTACAATCAAAACTTTAAGTTGCTTGTTTCGAATGCTTATGTTGGCCGACCTTCTGAATGGCTCATAGACTTAGATATTTGTTAGCTTGTAAGATTTAATAGTTCAGTGCAGAGTTGAGGAATAAATTTATAGGTGCAGAGTACATTGGTCTGAGTCAATTGATGATTTTTTGATTTTGCTTGATACAGGGAGGGAAAAATATTTACGCACACTCATCCGGGGAGAGCTTAGCCTAGGACCGGTTTCACCATGTTAGGTGTGACCGCTTCTGGGCGTATCTTCAGCTAGTCCTATGCGTTGCTGATACGACATTGGACTTGATACGAAAAGTTTGATAGCTGGATAACCTGTGGGGGATACCAGAAATATTTTACAACAGATAATGGCTGCTGTTAGTGGATTATTCACGGAATTTCTTCATTATTATTGAGGATTGATGAGGTTGATGATGATTGCATTACAGTGTTATAGCTATATGAGATGTTTTGTATGAAATGTAATTCTGATACTAAAAATTCTGGGCCGATGTAATGGTCTGCTATATATATTTGGTATAAGTGCGTGAAATTATCTAACATATCCACTTTGAAAGTATACTGTATTTGCTAATCACCTTTTCTGCGAACCAATAGCAACTTATAAGAGTTTCTTTCCTTTTCCAAATAAGCTAGAGGCCAGGCAGCGGCAATAAATTGTGAAACACTAACCGACAATATGCCAAAGAGACCCAAGATACCGTCATAAAGCTATAAAAACGGTATTTTGGGAAACAAATATAAGAATTTCATAAACATATTTAACGATTTTACTTATTTTTATATATATATATATATATATATATATATATATATATATATATATATTAAATGCGGATTTCAAAGTGCGATAGGTAATAGATTGTAGATCTTGATGATGTAAGTTCACTGATTGACTGATTCACTGCTATTTTGGATAGGCTATACTTGTGTGTAGGAATGTTTGTTATGTGGGTATTGACTTTGTTTATTTGTCCGAACATTCACTGTTTTTTCGTGAAAGGAATTTGGAGGAGAACAGAGGAAACTGATTCATTTCCACTTGTTTATTTCGATGTGAGAACCAGGTTATGCGGAAGTGCCAAGGTGAGAGAATCGATGAGATAGGCTAAGATTAAAGATGGAGAACAAACAAAGCGGATGCACACACAACAATCGAACAATTCCTATATGTGTTTCGTCTCATCGCCATCTATCGCATGTTAACGATAACTCATAGGGGGAGAGAAACGATAGCGTCCTGTCCCAACGCCTGGCGATTGTAATTCCCGACATTCCGGACCTGGAGCGCGGTGAATTGGAGTGGAACGGGCCCCGATCTGACGCCGACTCGTCTAGAACGGCGCCCGTTCATCCACAGGACGACGGGAGCGTCGTAGTCCCCGCGACCGCCAGACGGCGCAACCACCGACACACTAATCAATATTTAGAAGTCGACGGGATTCGAACTTGCCCCGAGAAAAAATAACAAAAAAAAACCACGTCCGTCGGTACCCCCCGGCGAGAAGCCGCATGACGATAGGTCGTCGTCTATCGGTCGTCTCGGCCCTCTGACACCGTCGTCCCCCATCCCGGAACACGTCCTGGAATGACGGTTCGGTGACATAGTCCGGCGGTCCGTGTGTATTTTCGTCCTGCCAAACCGAGCGTTGACCCTGGCCGTTGTTTTCCTTGTCCCCAGGCGGGTAGCGGTACCACCGGTGGCGGTTCGGCCGAGTCCTGGTGATTGCCCGTGTCAGTGAGGACCTCGGTCCGTGTCTATCAGTGATTTTGAGGTTAAGTGAGGCAGGAGGTCGGTGCGGAGGCAGCGATGGAGTGAGCCCAGCAGCGGACTTCGATAGATATCGTCTCCGATAGAAGGTGAGTGACTATATGTATCGCTCTTCAATGATATTTCTTTGATAATCGTCCGAAAACCCACTTTTTACATGCATAAATGTCCCTGGAAGATTGATCACTTCCTAGACTTCGTTTTATTCCCCCCGCAACGCCTCACTAGGTCAGACCGTGTCTATTATTCCTCGTAACTTGTTTTTTGTTCTTCTTGTTTGGATATTACAGGTCGAGGAATATTAACACGATCCGGCAACTGTGTAATCCATCAATCATCCGTCCGTCAATATTAGTGTTGGACATATCTACATAATTCCAAAAAAAAAACATTTTCAATAATCGATTATTTTGGGTATAACCTAATATGAATTAAGGTTTTAGAATTAGAATAATTTAGATATATAAATCTTATTTTATATTGCATTAAGTTCTACATTATTTTTCTATTGTTCCATTGACATTAAAACAGTTTGTTAGCCTAAAATTTAAATGTTATTAGGCACTTGCTTGGGCGATTTATAATAGTGCCCATCTCTGTTTTGTTGGCAGTACTTTATTTGTCACTTTAACCTTAAATTTAAAGGTTGTTTTGCTAGATTTGAACAATCTGAACTAGACGTCATTGAATATGAAATATATAAATGCGTTTACTTTTGGCAGTTTAATTCTTGTTATGTTATCATAAAATTTAAATGTTATTAGGCACTTTCTTAGGATGTTTCTAGAGTCCATCTCAGTTCTATTAACAGTACTTTATCTGGCATTTTAACCTAAAAATTTTACTGTCCTAACCTTAAAATTGAATGTTATTTTATTAGGTTTGAATAATCTGACCTAAATGGCGTTGGACCTGAAATATTTAAGAGCAGTTATTTTTGACAGTACAATGCTTGTTAGCCTAAAATTTAAATGTTATTAGGCACTTTCTTGGGATGTTTCTAGAGTCTATCTCTGTTCTATTGATAGTACTTTATCTGTCACTTTAATCTGAAATTTTTACTGTGGGTTTTTTTATAGGGTTCTATTGACAGGGAATTGTTTGTTAACCTAAAAATTGTTATTATATGTTATTTTGTGTGATTAAATTATTTATTTTAATATATTTTTTTAGAGAAGCTGTATGTTATCTTTTTTGTTAATTAATGACTGGATCCGGATATTACCATAATGAATAACAGTCTACTTGATTTTACATTATTTTCTATCAGTTTATTTTTGATGTATATTTTCAATAATCTTATATATAAAAATGAATCGCAAAATATGTTCCTAAGCGCATAACTCAACAACGCCTGGACCAATTTGGCCAAATCTTTTTTTAAAATGTTCGTTGAAGTTCAGGGATGGTTTTTACGGCGAGAAAAATTAGAATTATTGCTGGAAAAACCCTAAAAATAGCCCTTTTTGTTTGAATTTGTTTCGTGTATCAGTTGACAATTCATCTGTCATCTGTCAAAAGTCATCTGTAACAGACAACTTTTTTTTTTAAAATTTGATATGACTTGAACTCAAATCCTTTTAATCCGTACGAATTGTTTTATTTATTTAAAATTTTTTATTTGTTTAAAATTTAATTCAAATTTTAAATAAATAAAACAATTCGTACGGCTTAAAAGGATTTGAGTTCAAGTCATATCAAATTTAAAAAAAAAAGTTGTCTGTTACAGATGACTTTTGACAGATGACAGATGAATTGTCAAGTGATACACGAAACAAATTCGTATATCGTGTTTTGTGCAGAGTGTTTAGTTAGTTAGTGTTTGTTTAGTTCGTGATTAGTGAAAAAATAATTTATATTTGATATGCCTCCTATAAGACGAAGCAATTTAGGTAGAAGAACCAGAAATGCTATAAACCAAGCTAATTACCGATCTAATCGTACTGCACAAGAACGTGACGACGGAAATGAACGTGAAAGAATTCGGATATCACAAACGCGTGAAGCGCGAGCGCGACATTCAACTAATAATCGCGCAAGTTTGAATCCAGCTGCTTTCAGTTACGATGTGTCAATTGACTACAGTAACTACCAATGTGTTGTTATTGGTTCTATGAACTTGGTTTGCTCACACTGTAAGGCATTAAAATACAAAAACGAAGCCAATGGATTGTGTTGCGCAAATGGTAAAGTGAAATTGATACAATTGGATCCACCACCAGAACCATTGTACTCATTGGTTTCAGGAATAGGAACAGATTCTATACACTTTTTGACACATATTCAACAATATAACAATTGCTTTCAAATGACTTCATTTGGGGCAACAAATGCAGTTCGGGAAAATTTTATGCCAACTTTCAAGGTATGTATTATAGCAGTTACTCATAATTATTTTAGCGAACAAAATTTTCTGTCACCAAAGTTAAGATGTGTTACTAATCTTCAATTTCTTAATCATTACGAAATATATCACTTAGTCATCATATTATATGGTGATTCAGTTTCAGTGACACTTTTATTATATTTTATATTTGATAAATATTAGTTAAAACTAAATATATACTTTTTAAGATCAAATATTATTTAAGTTTGATCATTGACAATCCATTAATTTATACCACACCATAATATTTTTTTTATTTACAGATACAAGGGCAAATATATCACAGAGCAGGTTCACTGTTACCAGTGTCAGATAGCGACAACAAATTCCTGCAAATTTATTTTATGGGCAATTCACCACAAGAAATTGATCTGCGTTGTGCACATAACAATTTAGTAAAAAGGTCTATTGTAGAACAATTACAAACTTTATTTCATCAACACAATCAATTGATTATATTGTTTAAAACTGCCCTGGATCTGATGCCATCCGATAATCACAAAATTGTAATCAGAGCTGATAAAACACCTGCAGGTCAACATACAAGACGTTTTAATGCACCAACTATTGATGAAGTTGCTATCGTTGTAGTTGGAGAAAACTTGGAATCCCGTGATATTTTTTACATCGTCGGAATTTTCAATTACAACCTATAAAGGAAACACACCGCTCATATGATGCACTGCAATATCCCATTATATTTTGGCAAGGTGAAGATGGCTACGATTTATCAATAAAAATGATAAATCCCATTACAGGTAACTAAAATATTAGTTTAGCTATGGCGATAATATCTCAGTCACTATATTATGTATTTTAATTTTATATTTGAATGTTATTAAAACAAAATCTGTTTACAGGTTCTGAAACCAACAAAAAAGTCAGTTCAATGAACTATTATTCATACCGCCTAATGATTCGGGAAAATGCAGATAATCACATATTGAAATGTCGGCGATTATATCACAAATATGTTGATGACATGTATGTTAAAATTGAAACGGAGAGATTAACATTCATCAGGTTGAATCAAACCAAACTCCGATCTGAAGAGTATATTCACCTTCGAGATGCGATTAATACTGATGGAAATGCACAGAATGTCGGTCGGATGACTATTCTTCCAGCAACATACATCGGAAGCCCTCGGCATATGCACGAATATGCTCAAGATGCCATGTCGTATGTTCGTCATTATGGTACAGCAGATTTGTTCATCACATTTACATGCAATCCGCAATGGATACAAATTAAGCAGGAGTTATTACCTGGGAAATCATCCATTGATCGTCATGATATTACAGCCAGAGTCTTTAGACAAAAGTTGAAATCTTTAATGAATTTCATCGTAAAACATAATGTGTTTGGTGAGACACGCTGCTGGATGTATTCTGTGGAGTGGCAGAAACGAGGATTGCCACATGCACACATTTTGGTTTGGTTGGTTGAAAAGATAAGGCCAAATGAAGTTGATGCAGTGATATCAGCTGAAATCCCTAATGTACAAGTAGATCCTGGATTGCATGAGGTAGTTATCAAAAACATGATACATGGTCCCTGTGGAACTCTTAATCAAAATTCACCGTGTATGATGGATGGTAAATGTTCAAAACGATATCCACGGACATTAATATCGGAAACAATTACTGGTAATGACGGTTATCCATTGTATCGTCGCAGATCGACAGCAGACAATGGAAAATCAACAATTGTCAAATTAAATTAACAAGATATTGAAATAGATAATCGTTGGATTGTTCCATATTCACCCATTTTATCAAAGACATTCAAAGCACACATCAACGTTGAATCTTGCCATTCAGTGAAATCGATTAAATACATTTGCAAATATGTAACCAAAGGGAGTGATATGGCTGTGATTGGAATTGGTGCAGAGAATTCTAATGATGAAGTTACCCAATACCAAATGGGCCGCTATGTCAGTAGTAATGAAGCAGTTTGGCGAATATTTTCTTTTCCTATTCATGAGAGACACCCTTCTGTTGTTCACTTAGCTGTGCATTTAGAAAATGGACAAAGAGTGTATTTTACAGCACAGAACGCAGTACAAAGAGCTGCTCAGCCACCATCTACTACATTAACCAGTTTTTTTGAGACATGCCAAAACGATGATTTCGCACAAACATTGCTATATTCTGAAATGCCAAAATATTATACCTGGAATCAATCCTCAAGGAGATTTATACGACGGAAACAAGGAAAACCAGTTCCAGGATATACAGATGTATATTCCACCGATGCGATTGGCCGGATTTATTCAGTACATCCAAGCAATGATGAATGTTTTTATTTACGACTGCTATTAGTCAATGTACGTGGCCCAACATCATTCCAACAGTTACGAACTGTTGATGGTGAATTGTGTGGATCCTACAGAGAAGCCTGTCAACGTTTGCAATTGCTTGAAAATGACGCTCATTGGGATCAAACTCTCAATGATGCTGTAATATCATCACACACTCATCAAATACGAACATTGTTTTCTATAATCATATCTACATGCTTCCCATCAAACCCAATTGATTTGTGGATGAAGTACAAAGATTATATGTGTGATGATATTTTGTATCAAATACGGAATAGAATGGGAAATCCAAATATACAAATCAGTGAAGAAATTTACAATGAAGCATTGATTTCAATTGAGGACATGTGCTTGATAATGTCAAACAAACTATTAATTCAATTAGGCCTGACCGCGCCCAATCGTCCAATGCATGACGCTTTTAACCAAGAGTTGCATCGAGAAAGACTGTATGATCTCAACGCTTTGAAAGAATAAATTCAAACAAATCTTCCACTGTTAAATGAACAACAGAAGTATGTATTTGAAACTCTTATGAAAGTAACAAATGATGAAACTGGAGGGATTTATTTCTTAGATGCACCTGGTGGTACAGGAAAAACTTTTTTTATTTCATTAATATTAGCAACAATTCGCTCACAAAATAAAATTGCACTTGCACTCGCTTCGTCGGGAATCGCAGCAGCTTTGCTTGAAGGTGGTCGAACAGCCCATTCAGCACTAAAATTGCCATTAAATATGCAAAGCAATGAAACTCCAACCTGCAACGTTTCGAAGAACTCTGCAATGGCAAAGGTTTTGCAGCAATGTAAATTGATTGTTTGGGATGAATGCACGATGGCACATAAAAAATCTTTGGAGGCTTTAGACAGAACCTTAAAAGATCTACGTAGCAATAATAACCGATTTGGTGGTGCAATGATTTTATTAGCAGGAGATTTTCGTCAAACATTGCCAGTGATTCCACGATCAACGCCAGCTGATGAACTCAATGCATGTCTAAAGTCCTCCAATTTGTGGAAACATGTTAAAGTACTTCATTTAAGCAAGAATATGCGTGTCGAGTTGCAAAATGACCAATCTGGAAACATATTCTCTAAACAACTCATTGACATTGGTAATGGCAAATTTCCTATAGACATGTTGACGGCTTGCTTTTGCTATGACTATAAACAAGTCCCAGGGGCAATCATTAAGTGTTTGTGGTATTAATCTAGAAAACCCATGTTTCTCACATGGTCAATTGTATGTTGCCTGTTCCCGTGTTGGAAAACCATCAGATTTGTTTATCTATGCGCCAGGTAATCAAACAAAAAACATCGTATACCACAAAGCAATATAATGATAATAATAATAATAATTATGATTCACATGATTAACAATAAAGCGATTACTTACTTTTCAATCCTTATATATGTTTTATTTAATTATTTTTTATTCACAACGCCCTATCACCAGGGTGATGGTTCTGTTCAGGAGAATTTTTTAAAATACGTAGGCACAAAAACTGCCACATTACAAATCTTTTTGACAGGACGAAGTCTGTCGGGTCAGCTAGTATATCATAATTTTTGTTTTTGTCATGACAACTTTGTTTCACCTACTAGATGTAAGGTCATAGTTGATATATAAGACAAAATATCCCGGTCTTTATATTCCATATTTTGCCATTATCGATACATATCGATTATATAACTTACATAAATATTACATCATACCCTGAGATTTTTGTTATGCGTTAATATTCAAATTCCGTTGCTATTAAACCCGTAATTACATCGTAAACTATCAATATCCACCTTACGAATTGCCGGAATAGATAAAAACGGAGGTTACGTTGCCATTTTCGGAGGCGCTAAACTTTACACAGATTCTATATCTGCGATTCGGTCGTGATTTCGATTTTTTCGCAATCGTTAATCGGCGGACGAATATGGATAATTACTGGCCGATCTCCCGCGTTCAAATACCATCGCATTAAGTAATCCGTATTGCGAATTTCCTCAGGCTCGCTCGACGGAACTGCGGGAATGTTGAGACAAGAGTCTAGTCCTGGAGAATCCCCGTATGCGCACAGCGCACCAGATCCTACTATTTATAATCAAAATTCCAACAGTGCAGGAACAAATAAACTATAAACAATCCTTAACCTTACAAAAGATAGCTCCTATCAGTAACAGGGTCAAATACAGAATGGCTGTTGTAGTACGTTGGATTTAACCTCTCAATAGCTTATAATGGCAACGTCGCATAATCAGGCGGAAACTACCATGGCTTACGGAATACGGTTGGGATTCTCCAGAAGTAGCCCCTACTGAAGGTTATGCGGGTTGTGACACAGAAAGACGTGTCGTCTCCGAAACAAAACATCATCAGGGGGTACGTCAGCTGTGACAAGCCCTCTCGCGTTTGAGATTCGGACGCGACTTGTCATCTGTCACTGTCACCGACCGAACAATGTCGGGTTATGACGAATCCGTGCGTGTACTTCGGTTTCTCCATGTCGGACTTTATCGATACGGAATCGATCCCATAACCGGCTATTGTCCGGCTGTTTATCTAACGGTTATTGCGTTATTCGCAATTTCAGGCCGACTGTTAAACGAATATATGGGTTAAACGCCGATCCGATCGGTAATTTCGAAACGAAACGATCACGATCGCGGCCAATTTCAGCCCGTACTGTCAGAACGCTATTTGCGCCTTAATTATTTCAAAATTAATTTGATTTGTGGTTACAGGGTGCTTCTGTCGTTGTTCCGTCGCTGTTATATTAGGTTCGATACTCTAAGTCAACATTTTAATTATTCTAACCTCACTATTCAATGGTGTTATTGACAGTTTAGTGGATTTGAATATTCTGAAATAGGTGGCGTTGGATGTCAAATGTTTAAAAGCTGTTAGTTGATTTTTTGACATTAATGAATTAATTTGATTTACATTCATGTGGTGGTCCTCCACCATTTCATCACTATTTAATTATGACAAATTGTGTTATTGATAATGAATTAGGTTTTAGTATTCTAAAATGAACAGTGTTGAGCCTGTTATGCTTAAAAACTATTGGTGATACTTGTATTGGTAGTTAAATACTTATTGCTCTAACTTGCAATTTTAGTTGTCCTAACCTCAAATTTAAATGATTTTGTTGACAGTTTATTGGGTTTGAATATTCTGAAATAGACGGCGTTGAGTCTGACATAGTTAAGTGCTGTTGGTTGGTTGATTTTTAATATTGGTACTAAATTGATTTGATTAATATTTACTGGCTCGTTCTTCGCTATTCTTTCGCTGTTTTATTTAAAAGTTAAATTGTCCTAACCTTAAATGTAAATGGCGTTATTGACAGTTTTGTGGATTTGAATATTTTGAAATAGATGGCGTGGCACTTGATGCACTTAACAGGCATTGGTTGTTAATATTACACTAAGTTTACATAGTGATCCTTCACCATTTAATCACTACCTATTGATATTAAATTGTCCTTTGCTTTTAAACCGTTTTATCCTTAAAATCAAATGTTTTTTTTACAGTTCATTGGGTTTTCAACGACATACTTAAGACTAAATCGTTAATTATTAATGTTATTATTAGATTATTTTGATTTACGCTCTTATATGACTCCTCCACCATTTTATTGCTATTTTATTTAATTAACTTAAAATTTAAAACATTAAGCAAATTAAGCATAATTAATTATTTAAAAATCTAAATATTTTTAAATATTTCAAAATCGATCGCGTTGAAGCTGATATACTTAAGAACTATTGGTCCGTTATTTTTGATATTATTACTACACCAATTTGATTTACGTTTACATGGTGATCCTCCGCCATTTCATCACTATTCCATTAAGAGTAAATACTTTGTTGCTATAATCTAAATTTTAAATTGTTCTAACCCTTTCCGTTTAAGTGGTGTTATTGGCAGTT
Source organism: Rhynchophorus ferrugineus (assembly GCF_030347505.1). Taxonomy (NCBI): domain Eukaryota; kingdom Metazoa; phylum Arthropoda; class Insecta; order Coleoptera; family Curculionidae; genus Rhynchophorus; species Rhynchophorus ferrugineus. The sequence continues at coordinate 3,969,595 of NW_027472589.1, read as the reverse complement.
TATTTAGTTTAGATACTCTGGAATAGATGGCGTTGAATGCTATATGGTTACAGGCAATTGTTTGTTTTATTTTTAATTTTACTACTAAATTAACTATAACACTAATTAAAATTAACATTAATTAACACTTTCAGGATCGCTTTTCGCTCATTTATTTCCCATTTAACTTTTTGTTATATTAACTTCAAATTTAAATGACGTTATTGACAGTTTTTTGCGTTTGAATATTTTTTGGCGTTGCCCTGATGCACTTTGTCTACATTTGTTTGACGATCCTCCACCATTTTATCACTGTTTATTAATATTAAACTGTTCCTAGCTGTTAAACTGTTTTAACTGGTGTTATTTAAAAATTTGTTGGGTTTACATATTCTCAAATGGATAACGATATACCTAATATCCATTGGTTGGTTATTTTTGAGGTTAATGCTAAATTATTTTGATTAAAAGATTTTATTTTATTTATATTTACAATTTTGGTTATTGTTCTATTGATAGTAAATTGTTGGTTGACCTAAAATTTAAATGTTATTGGACAGTTTCTTACAGAAATAGTTGGCCATGATCTAACCTCAGATTTAAATGATTTTTTGATATATTTAAGAGCAATGGATTGGTTATTTGTATCGCTATAGCTGTGGTATTTAAAAACATATATATTAAATTATATTCAATTGAAAGTGAATTAATTTTAGTTTTGGGTTTCACCATTTTATCGCTATTTAATGGATAATAATTTGTTTGTTACGTTAGCCGAAATCTTAACCTTAAGTTTGACAGTTTATTAAGCTTCAACCATCTGACACAGATGGCGCTGGACTTGATAGACTGTAGGAATGGCGTCGGGTCGGTCAGTCGGTCGAAATGTGTGGCTGCCGCTGCGATTATTTGTCAAAACACTCACTACTATTTTTGGAAGGAATTTGCACGAGAAATGAAAACATTGGTTGAAGAAATACTGTTTATTTTAATGGTAAATGATACATGTGGTCGACGGGAGAATTGAAAGGATATCAGGTTAGTTAGAGGAAGTACGGTAGGGCTGTGGAAGTGGTACTATTACAAGGGGATGGAGAAAAGAAAAAAGAGCGAGACGTCGTCGTGATGGTCTTTTATAGCCTGGAACTGCATGGTACCAATCCACCGGCGTTGCCAACCTTTGTACTTGTTGATGAATTCGTGGTGGCCTAAAGGGTCGTGGCGGTCGCCACATAACTCTCCTCCTAGTGGAACTGCCGTGGAACGTACCTCTATGTGGTGCAAGTTCCGGAGTGCACCCGCAATCACGCAAACAAACGCCCGGGGACTGCTGATGAGATGGGGATCCCAACCTGAGCGACGAGTTTTACGAGATCAGCTGCCATCGGAGTTGTAGCAGGACGTCGTTCGTCTTGGGGCGTTTAGATTTGTTTGAGGGTACCTATAAGTGTGTTACGTGTCCCGTTTCCTGATGCGAGGGTGTTCATGTGTTGATAGTATACGTGATGGGCTTCTGTGGTTTTCGTCCATCACGCTAGTCTCGTGGGATGTCGTCGACAATGTGATGTTGATGCGTTCCGTTCCTCGTGCTATCGAGTGGCTTATGTTGAACTGATTTACTTGTTAGGCACTTTGATCACGTCGGTGTCACCAATTGTAGGAAAGCCTTCGGGTCGGTCAGTCGGTCGAAATGTGTGGCTGCCGCTGCGATTATTTGTCAGAACACTCACTACTATTTTTGGAAGGAATTTGCACGAGAACTGAAAACACTGGTTGAAGAAATACTGTTTATTTCAATGTTAAATGATACATTATATTGATGAATTCGTGGTGGCCTAAAGGGTCGTGGCGGTTAATTTGTTAACGATTTAATTGACAATAAATAATTTGTTACTATAACCTCAAATATTGTATGTCAAATTATTGATGTACATGCCACAGCTGGACTTTCAAAGAGTGTTACGTGTCAGTTTTTGAGCTTTCTAGCACGTATAACGTTGATATTAAATATAAAAGCTTGTAAGCCATCGATATATTTACTTTTGATATCATGACACTTTCGCCTGAACAAACAAGGCCCTATCTGAGATATGCAGATCACCCCTTCATCATGTTATCGCAATTTTATTTATAGTCCGTTATCATTTGTGAAATAACTGCCGTCCTGATTGATTGAAATGAATTGAACTGATGTTTACTTGGGTCTTTGTGAACAGTAAATGTCCTTCTAGTATGAATATAAAATAAGTGTGAGGGGTTCCCATTCAGAATGGCATCTATGTCAACTATACGCCCATATAACTGGACTAGATATTATATATTTGGGTTATAAGGGTGTGTATAAGAAGATGCTTTTTCTTTTGTCATCAGCATTAAGTTGAAATAATATTTGGAGAGTTTTTCAAATGGTCACCATTCCTACAGAGATTATGAATTAAGATTTTACTAGTCTGCGTTTGGCATGCACGGAATAAATGTCTTTAAACTTCTGGGCATAAAAATGTTGATGCAAAAAAAAAGGACTAATCAGTGAGCATAAAGGGATGGTGATTATATAACAGCAGACAAATCTTTAATTGTCGAGGTCAGGGCCTCGAGAGTGCTGCCTTATGTGTAATGATCTTGAAAAAGAAGAGGTCGTTTTAAGAGGGACGTTTGAATCGTCTACGATTCAAGGTCTCAATAGGTGCATGATCCGTACGAACTAAGGATCAGTCTGAGTTCTTACCAAAGAGTTCAGATATGACGAACTGGATTTCTAACCTAGAATTTCTAAATTAATTAATGTGAACAACTTTTTAACATAAATTTGGGACGTTATATACCAAAACCTTGTAATTTTAAAACAATGTTCCGCAGATTGGAAATATTCATGACAACGCGATGATGGGTGGTTTATTTTTGGTGCCAGTGTTATTGTATTTGTGTCAATAAAAACAATGAGGTTAAAGTAGATAATATTGTTATTGTTTAACGATTATCTCTGTGGCTAATAATATGAGGAATTTTGTACGTTATCGCATATTTAAGACAATTCAGGGTGTTTAATTTGTGTGTTTGTGATTAAAACTTGTATCAAGCTCACAATAGACAATCATTCTAGTTTTCGTTGAAATTTCAAACTAAATGTTACGTAGAAGTTATCACACTATCACTTGATTCAGCGCAAAATTCTTTATAAGCCCTGTTATTTTTATTAACCTGTGACTATTATAGTATATATAATTATTATGTATATATAACTATATATACTAAGAAAATGCCAGTAAAAAGCCAGTACCAGAATTTTTTACCTTTCAGGTAACAAAAATTCGCAAATTTTTACTTCCTCTCAGATAAAGATAAAACCCGCAAAATATATGTATTTTGGGGTGAAAGAAACGAAAATCCATGTTAAATTGCTTCAGAACTTATAGTTTTAAAGATATGGGACATTAACGGAAATCTAGCTAATTTTCGAAAATACGTTTTTCATTATATAACTTAATAACTAAAGGTTGCATTAAAATAATTATAGTACCATTCGATTCAGCGCAAAATTCTTTATAAGCCCTGTTATTTTTATTAATTTGTGATTATTTGGAAGAAAATGTCAGCAAGAAGCTTGAAAATGGCAAAAAATCGCAAATTTTCACGACTATATACATGGAAAAAGTACCAGAATTTTTTACCTTTCAGATAACGATAAAACTCTCAAAATATATGTATTTTGGGGCGAAAGAAACGAAAAGCCATGTTAAATTTCTTCAGAACTTGTAATTTTAAAGATATGAGACATTAACGGAAATCTAGCTAATTTTCGAAAATACATTTTTCAATATGTAACTTAAAAACTAAAGGTTGCATTAAAATGATTATAGTACCATTCGATTCAGCGCAAAATTCTTTATAAGCCCTGTTATTTTTATTAATTTGTGATTATTTGGAAGAAAATGCCAGCAAGAAGCTTGAAAATGGCAAAAAATCGCAAATTTTCACGACTATATACATGGAAAAAGTACCAGAATTTTTTACCTTTCAGATAACGATAAAACTCTCAAAATATATGTATTTTGGGGCGAAAGAAACGAAAAGCCATGTTAAATTTCTTCAGAACTTGTAATTTTAAAGATATGAGACATTAACGGAAATCTAGCTAATTTTCGAAAATACGTTTTTCATTATATAACTTAATAACTAAAGGTTGCATTAAAATAATTATAGTACCATTCGATTCAGCGCAAAATTCTTTATAAGCCTTGTTATTTTTATTAATTTGTGATTATTTGGAAGAAAATGCCAGCAAGAAGCTTGAAAATGGCAAAAAATCGCAAATTTTCACGACTATATACATGGAAAAAGTACCAGAATTTTTTACCTTTCAGATAACGACAAAACTCTCAAAATATATGTATTTTGGGGCGAAAGAAACGAAAAGCCATGTTAAATTGCTTCAGAACTTGTAATTTTAAAGATATGAGACATTAACGGAAATCTAGCTAATTTTCGAAAATACGTTTTTCATTATATAACTTAATAACTAAAGGTTGCATTAAAATAATTATAGTACCATTCGATTCAGCGCAAAATTCTTTATAAGCCCTGTTATTTTTAGTAATTTGTGATTATTTGGAAGAAAATGCCAGCAAGAAGCTTGAAAATGGCGAAAAATCGCAAATTTTCACGACTATATACATGGAAAAAGTACCAGAATTTTTTACCTTTCAGATAACGACAAAACTCTCAAAATATATGTATTTTGGGGCGAAAGAAACGAAAAGCCATGTTAAATTGCTTCAGAACTTGTAATTTTAAAGATATGAGACATTAACGGAAATCTAGCTAATTTTCGAAAATACATTTTTCAATATGTAACTTAAAAACTAAAGGTTGCATTAAAATGATTATAGTACCATTCGATTCAGCGCAAAATTCTTTATAAGCCCTGTTATTTTTATTAATTTGTGATTATTTGGAAGAAAATGCCAGCAAGAAGCTTGAAAATGGCAAAAAATCGCAAATTTTCACGACTATATACATGGAAAAAGTACCAGAATTTTTTACCTTTCAGATAACGACAAAACTCTCAAAATATATGTATTTTGGGGCGAAAGAAACGAAAAGCCATGTTAAATTGCTTCAGAACTTGTAATTTTAAAGATATGAGACATTAACGGAAATCTAGCTAATTTTCGAAAATACATTTTTCATTATATAACTTAATAACTAAAGGTTGCATTAAAATAATTATAGTACCATTCGATTCAGCGCAAAATTCTTTATAAGCCCTGTTATTTTTATTAATTTGTGATTATTTGGAAGAAAATGCCAGCAAGAAGCTTGAAAATGGCAAAAAATCGCAAATTTTCACGACTATATACATGGAAAAAGTACCAGAATTTTTTACCTTTCAGATAACGACAAAACTCTCAAAATATATGTATTTTGGGGCGAAAGAAACGAAAAGCCATGTTAAATTGCTTCAGAACTTGTAATTTTAAAGATATGAGACATTAACGGAAATCTAGCTAATTTTCGAAAATACATTTTTCAATATGTAACTTAAAAACTAAAGGTTGCATTAAAATGATTATAGTACCATTCGATTCAGCGCAAAATTCTTTATAAGCCCTGTTATTTTTATTAATTTGTGATTATTTGGAAGAAAATGCCAGCAAGAAGCTTGAAAATGGCAAAAAATCGCAAATTTTCACGACTATATACATGGAAAAAGTACCAGAATTTTTTACCTTTCAGATAACGACAAAACTCTCAAAATATATGTATTTTGGGGCGAAAGAAACGAAAAGCCATGTTAAATTGCTTCAGAACTTGTAATTTTAAAGATATGAGACATTAACGGAAATCTAGCTAATTTTCGAAAATACGTTTTTCATTATATAACTTAATAACTAAAGGTTGCATTAAAATAATTATAGTACCATTCGATTCAGCGCAAAATTCTTTATAAGCCCTGTTATTTTTATTAATTTGTGATTATGTGGAAGAAAATGCCAGCAAGAAGCTTGAAAATGGCAAAAAATCGCAAATTTTCACGACTATATACATGGAAAAAGTACCAGAATTTTTTACCTTTCAGATAACGACAAAACTCTCAAAATATATGTATTTTGGGGCGAAAGAAACGAAAAGCCATGTTAAATTGCTTCAGAACTTGTAATTTTAAAGATATGAGACATTAACGGAAATCTAGCTAATTTTCGAAAATACGTTTTTCATTATATAACTTAATAACTAAAGGTTGCATTAAAATAATTATAGTACCATTCGATTCAGCGCAAAATTCTTTATAAGCCCTGTTATTTTTATTAATTTGTGATTATTTGGAAGAAAATGCCAGCAAGAAGCTTGAAAATGGCAAAAAATCGCAAATTTTCACGACTATATACATGGAAAAAGTACCAGAATTTTTTACCTTTCAGATAACGACAAAACTCTCAAAATATATGTATTTTGGGGCGAAAGAAACGAAAAGCCATGTTAAATTGCTTCAGAACTTGTAATTTTAAAGATATGAGACATTAACGGAAATCTAGCTAATTTTCGAAAATACATTTTTCAATATGTAACTTAAAAACTAAAGGTTGCATTAAAATGATTATAGTACCATTCGATTCAGCGCAAAATTCTTTATAAGCCCTGTTATTTTTATTAATTTGTGATTATTTGGAAGAAAATGCCAGCAAGAAGCTTGAAAATGGCAAAAAATCGCAAATTTTCACGACTATATACATGGAAAAAGTACCAGAATTTTTTACCTTTCAGATAACGACAAAACTCTCAAAATATATGTATTTTGGGGCGAAAGAAACGAAAAGCCATGTTAAATTGCTTCAGAACTTGTAATTTTAAAGATATGAGACATTAACGGAAATCTAGCTAATTTTCGAAAATACATTTTTCAATATGTAACTTAAAAACTAAAGGTTGCATTAAAATGATTATAGTACCATTCGATTCAGCGCAAAATTCTTTATAAGCCCTGTTATTTTTATTAATTTGTGATTATTTGGAAGAAAATGCCAGCAAGAAGCTTGAAAATGGCAAAAAATCGCAAATTTTCACGACTATATACATGGAAAAAGTACCAGAATTTTTTACCTTTCAGATAACGACAAAACTCTCAAAATATATGTATTTTGGGGCGAAAGAAACGAAAAGCCATGTTAAATTGCTTCAGAACTTGTAATTTTAAAGATATGAGACATTAACGGAAATCTAGCTAATTTTCGAAAATACATTTTTTAATATGTAACTTAAAAACTAAAGGTTGCATTAAAATGATTATAGTACCATTCGATTCAGCGCAAAATTCTTTATAAGCCCTGTTATTTTTATTAATTTCTGATTATTTGGAAGAAAATGCCAGCAAGAAGCTTGAAAATGGCAAAAAATCGCAAATTTTCACGACTATATACATGGAAAAAGTACCAGAATTTTTTACCTTTCAGATAACGACAAAACTCTCAAAATATATGTATTTTGGGGCGAAAGAAACGAAAAGCCATGTTAAATTGCTTCAGAACTTGTAATTTTAAAGATATGGGACATTAACGGAAATCTAGCTAATTTTCGAAAATACATTTTTCATTATATAACTTAATAACTAAAGGTTGCATTAAAATAATTATAGTACCATTCGATTCAGCGCAAAATTCTTTATAAGCCCTGTTATTTTTATTAATTTGTGATTATTTGGAAGAAAATGCCAGCAAGAAGCTTGAAAATGGCAAAAAATCGCAAATTTTCACGACTATATACATGGAAAAAGTGCCAGAATTTTTTACCTTTCAGATAACGACAAAACTCTCAAAATATATGTATTTTGGGGCGAAAGAAACGAAAAGCCATGTTAAATTGCTTCAGAACTTGTAATTTTAAAGATATGAGACATTAACGGAAATCTAGCTAATTTTCGAAAATACATTTTTCAATATGTAACTTAAAAACTAAAGGTTGCATTAAAATGATTATAGTACCATTCGATTCAGCGCAAAATTCTTTATAAGCCCTGTTATTTTTATTAATTTCTGATTATTTGGAAGAAAATGCCACCAAGAAGCTTGAAAATGGCAAAAAATCGCAAATTTTCACGACTATATACATGGAAAAAGTGCCAGAATTGTTTACCTTTCAGATAAAGATAAAACTCTCAAAATGTATGTATTTTGGGGTGAAAGAAACGAAAATCCATGTTAAATTGCTTCAGAACTTATAATTTCAAAGATATGAGACATTAACGGAAATCTAGCTAATTTTCGAAAATACATTTTTCAATATGTAACTTAAAAACTAAAGGTTGCATTAAAATGATTATAGTACCATTCGATTCAGCGCAAAATTCTTTATAAGCCCTGTTATTTTTATTACTTTGTGATTATTTGGAAGAAAATGCCAGCAAGAAGATAGAAAATGCCAAAAAATCGCAAATTTTCACGACATGGAAAAAATACCAGAATTTTTTACCTTTCAGGTAACAAAAATTCGCAAATTTTTACTTCCTCTCAGATGAAGATAAAACCCGCAAAATATATGTATTTGGGGGTGAAAGAAACGAAAATCCATGTTAAATTGCTTCAGAACTTATAATTTTAAAGATATGAGACATTAACGGAAATCTAGTTACTTGTGGAAAATACATTTTTCAATGTATAACTTAAAAACTAAAGGTTGGATAAAAATGATTATGGTACCATTCAATTCAACGTAAACCCTATTGCCCTAAGTACTATTGCCCAATTGATCATAAAATTCTTTATAAACCCTGTAATTTCCATTCCCTTGCTATTATTTAATAGGAAATTGTAGCAAAAAATATGAAAAGGGAGAAAATCCACCTGTTCGCTACCATATATAAGGAAAATATCAATTTTCTTTAAGTCTCTAGGATAAAGACATTATTAACTAATATAATAGTAAAATTATAAATGTATGTCTGCAGCAACACCCTGTAGAACGAATTTTGGCATCTATATCGTTTATAGGAAACATTTACAGAAAAAACGAATCCGTTTCCAGACACCGTGTTTCCGAAAAATCCGTTTCATTCATGCGTCCGTTGCGAGAATGTCGACGAATTTCGACCTGCAAAAAAAATTTACAATGCACCGGCTCCCGAGATCCGCTCTAAACGCCCGCGTCCAGATTCCATTCAACGAACTTCCCCGTGACGGCTCGTCGTCGGGCGCGTAAAAACAATGATCCATCATCGGCCAAAACAACGAGGAATCAATTTTTTGCCGATTTTTTTATTATATCGTCGCACGGCCGCCTCTCGATTGCGAGGACCGATACGAAAGAGTAGGCCTTGAATTCCGCTACGCAACTCCCGACCACCGCGCTGTCTCCTATGACCCGGCGCGGCATTGCCGGCGAGACTTCTTAATCCTTATGTTACGATTTTTTGTCTTTAATTTTGTTATTATTGTTTTATGCTAATGATTATTAGAATGATATATGATTTTGCATTTTTTGAACTTGGTTACATTGTTACGAAATATCGAAAATAGTAATCATAAGAAATTATTATAAAATATTTGTCAATACACTTTTTGATACTTCTCATTCATTATTTTAGGTTACGATTTTTTTGGGACGTTACTTTTGTCTTTTTTTTATTTCAGTCATAGGAAATGATTATGAAGGATTTGTCAAGAAGTTCCTTAATTCTTGTTTTATATTACAATTTTTTGAGATGTTGGTTTTGTGCTTTGTTTTTCATTATTTGTTGTATTACATTATTTATTTTTTTAATCTGGTCAAATTTTTGCGAAACATCGGAACAAACCTCAGGTATGTTTGACCGCTCATCGATTTCCACCCCGGACTTTTTCGGAGGTCACATCGGCAACGTCGCCATCGCCGCTCGTCCTTAGGATCGTTCACCGAGTCAGCGTATTGTGCTGCCGCGTTTTGTGTGTGTCGGCGTGTTTCTTCCGGTTTTCCGCGGAAAACCACGTATTTTCCGGACGGGAACGAGAAAATCGACCCCCGGGGCTCGGGGGAAACACGGAAAATCGCCCGCGAGTAGGCCACAACATCGACTGGTGAAGTGCGCGCTGTTTTCTTTGGTTATGTTCGGCCGAAGCCAACGTCTTGGATCTTGGGGAGAATAATACGCGGTGTTTTCTAATCATAGCTGTGTTTTTTGTCGTAATGGTGCAGTGAATACGGACTGAAGAGACGCGACAGACGACAAACATGAGGAAAATAAGCGGTGAGTTGTTTGTATTTCGATTTTCGCCTCGCCGCGATGGAGTCGTTAATTATTACGACGAAACGTATTCCGTTAGTTGACAAAAAGCACCAGATAACCAAAAGCAAGGTTGTTCGGACGCCGTTTTTTTTTTACCCCGATATCCGTCGGTGTTTGTTGACGGTTATTTCCCCTCGATCGCGGCCAACTTCGCATATAAAATCGAGTTTCGTATAATTGTACCCGGTTTTTATTAACATATCTGGCCGCAACACTCCTACCGTCGCTTATTGTTGTTCTTCGAAACCGTGGAATTGGCAAAATACGGGTTGACTTTTTTAATAAGTCGAATGGGTTATTAGGCGTGATAAGACTGTCGCGGATTTGAGGTCGAGAATTTTGCAATGCAGGAAGTCGTTATACAACCACCCGATGCCGCGTGGAACAACTTCTGACCAGAAAACTTAGAGAATATATTGTCCTTATAATAAAACGGTCAGTGCCCGTCATTATTTTTCATGCATATTAATCTTTGGTTTATTTTGACTCTGCCATAACAAAATGCTAATGTAAATAAAATAATTAAATAAAAATTACGTTATAAAATATAATGTATTTTAACATTATAACGCATCTAATGCATATATTATCGAAGGACTTAAAACTACAGTTAATTATACAGTCGCAATAGTTTGTAGGTTAGAGTTGTTAGTTATATCATTGAGCTTTTTTGGACACCATCCATGAGTACTCGCTGGAGTCCTAATCCACCTAATTAACAATGGTATTAAACAAATTAATGTATTTTACTTTCATTCGAGAGCATATATTTCTGTTACTGTGCATGTGTACATTTTCTTTATAAAATTATATTTAATAATTGCTTTCTTTCTAATGCATTTGCCATATCTGCAAAACTCCTCATAAATGTTATTCAAATGCTCATGTATATTCTCAGCAATTGCACACACATCTATGCACACAAAACTTTCAAACTCTGTATTACAATTTCCTACAGTTAAAGTATATTAATTATGTACTCATCTTTAGTTCTTTCCAATCTTATCATTCGGTGTTGGTAATTGTCAGCATTGGGCAATAAGACTACAACAAAAAATTTTCATTCACTGTCACCATCAGAATCACTGTTCAAGTCAACTACCATATTGTTAAGGTCTAATCTATTGAATACTTGGTCACAATTCCACCATTTGTCAATGTTTCTTCTTTCTATCTGATGGAGTTTATCCAAAGGGAAGGCATTATTGTAGATCATGTTTCTTTCTACAGTATATCTTTATTCAGGCTTGTTTCTAAAAAAATAAATTACATAAAAAAGAATCTGCAATGAATTATTAAAAAAATATTATGACTAATAACATTGTTATACTTTTGTCCATCAACTTTTGTTGTCTTTACACTCTTTTTTATCATTTTACCAAGAGTGGCCCGATGTTCCGCTCTGGAACATCCATGAATCGTTTAGGTACATAAACCAAAATTATAATTTTTCCTTAATTTGATTATGTGTTTTTAAAAGCAACGTCTTAAAATTCCATTGAATCTCTTTGTCGGTTATTTTTACACCATTTCAGTTCTATGTTTCCTAACAGTATATGAAGGGATCACTTACATCCCCCAAGGAGCTGCATATCTCTAAGCTCTCTATGGATGCTTCCAAGACCAACAGTTTTCTCTGAAATAATTGTGTTAAATTGGGTTTCCATCAAAAAAACTACTCACTGTTTTTGTACATTTCATAAATTTGATCGGAAATAGCGGTATCTTGACAGTGATAGCAAATATCACCTAACATCAAGGTGATATTGATTCGTCACAGGTTTGCATTCACATGCTTATATTACCGTTAATTTCAGCTGCAACACGCTAATGATATTTCCAATAAAATTGCAAAAAATTTTACTGACAAATGCATTTTACTGACAACGGACACCCCCCCCCCCATTATCTCGTTCCAGTCAAACTGAATTTGGCAGTACATGTATGACGTGCTTTGGATGTTTTATTGGAAGCACTATAGAGGGCGCGGGGGTTGCCATAACGAATTATTTTTTAGGGGGCGAAATTTAAATAATAATAATAATAATAGGGGAAAATAAAAATGCAATAGAAGTAACAAAATACGTTTTATTCAAATATGTGCAACATTTTAAGCAAATATTTCCAAAGTATATGAAAAAATGCTATATAATTTTTTACTAAACCCTTAAATAATTGTGTTTCTACTCACTTATTATTTTTCTTTTGCTGATTCCAAACTTGTATAAATTGTTTTTAAATGTATTTAAAATCGATTATACACTGTTGCCATATTGACTATTTAACTCTATCTTTGTTGAATAATGGTCTTTCACATTTGGCTCTATAGTCAGCCAGTCTAAAATGCAAACTAAGAACCTATTAGGCATTATTATTTAATTAATTAAGCTTTTTCTGATATAGAATAAATTAATATGGCGTATAAACAAAATTCTAAGAAATGCTGCTGATACAGAAAATATTTAAACTTTCTAGGAGTTACAGAATATCTCTAATTACCAAAATTCAAAAACCCAGTATTTCTTCAATTTAATATACGAATATTTGTTTACTTTAGCATTATTGCTTAAAAGTAGTCGTAGAAATAATTAGGTGAAATTTGTCGTTCATTTTGTTTTTATACTTCTAGCTACGAAAGCAGCAAAATAAAAAATTACAGTTCTGTCTCACGTGCTCCCGTTTCAGATCTCATATTTTTTCAAATATTTTGTGTTTCTGGCCCTGGTTATGGTGTTATTCTGTCTGGTTATGGTGAGCGTCTGGTGATCCTGTCACCACAACGTCCATTAATCAGTATTCATTATTCTCGCCAGTGTCGATTATCGACGTTGGATAATAACTTTAAGTATTTATTTAAAATATTTGTGTGGTGAAGTCACCTGCCGTTGACGGTGTACATGTTCAAGAAAACGCGGTCTTTTAATATGTTAAGATTGTTTTATTTTGCCATTTCATTGATTACTGGTTTTTATGCTTACGATCACATCGAAAAGTTTTGAAGGTTTCGGAAGGTTTTCTGTTTATAATAAACAAGTTTCCTGATATTTTGTTATTATTAAACTGTTACTAATAATTTATTTTATAATTTATGTGTGCAGGGAATTAAGAAACAGTCAAGGTTGTTGCTAATCTTGTAAGATCTGAAATAATTACAAAAATTATAGTTTAAATTAGGTCTGCTCTATCAGAATAGCAAGGGGGCTTTATACATTAAAGAGAACTAAAGCATACGAAGTAAATTATTTTAAGGAAGTTTCTGTAATAGCATAATTTCTCAGTATCTAAAGTTTCTGAAAAAAATGTGTAGTTAAACACAAGAAGAATTATATTTTGCAATATTCCTTCGAATGGGATTGTGATTAATAAAATATAGACCGGTTATTGTAAGAGGTATATAAGCAGATACAATGATGGAAAACGGCTTGAAAACCAATACATTCAAACGTCCTAATTTGTGATATACATATTACTTAGGCTTTACGACAATCTTCCATGTTCATTCAAATTATTGGTACTTTAATTGTTCGTGCTTTCTAAGAGAGCAACAGTTAAGACCTTTCTTAAATCTGACTGATTGCAATAAACAATAAAAATAGATATGGAGAAAGAAGCGTAACAGAAAATTTGTAGGTAACCTTGGATAGTTTGCTAGTGTTATTTCTCAGTATATTTTCTCCAAAATAAAATGATTCAGTTACGATTTTATATAAGTCCTGAGGCATCAAGAATAAGCACATTTCTACATCATTTTTTCATCTGTGTTTACATTCTTTATTAATATTAGCAGACATCATACTGTTTAATTGTTAAGTTTTTGGTCAAGATGGTTGAGAGTTTTTGTGATATCTATATTCCGGCTTCGAATGGAAGAAACCGCTATTTTTTTGCATACGTGGTATTTGGGGTATTGGTGGATATGATTATCTTGTTATTTTGGTGATTGTTTACTATAGTACCATAACTAAACTTTCGGTAAAACTCGTATTAGAGAATGTCCTATGAATACCCATTCTAAAAAGACTAATGAATAATTAATTAAATTGTATTAAAGTTTTGTTGACAGCAAATGGCTAATTGTTGAATGTTTTATAATATCTCCTATTGTCAATGTGTTTGAAACATGTGTTAAAACACGTATATATTTATATATATATATATATATACGTATTTTAACACATTGGCAAGCGTAAAGATTAATGAATATATGTCTAAGTTTATCAGAAAGGGGTCCAGTCTTACCTGATTATTTAAATTGTTAAATTGTTTTATAGAAAAATTGAATGTTGTTGAAGTCAATATGTCTGTATTTTAACATGGATCGGATTTGGACGAAATTAACTAGTTGGTGATGTCAACAATGTCTCATGATTGCCCAACATCAAATCTTCGATGACGTTAGCCTGGTTTTGGTTGGCGGATGCCGAAGGACGTCGATATTAGTCTCTGTGTCGAAGAAAGTCATAATAACATGTTTTATTTTTGCCATTTTGGCTGTTTTGTAGTAGAAAGATCATTTTTGAAACAAAATTCAATGCCGGTTCTTTGCACACTTGTTTTACTGATGTCAAAAATTAAAAAAACTATTTTTGAACCTAACAAAAACCTTAATTTAACAAATGCCCACAGCCTACTACGACTAATATAAAAGACATAACCGAACTTTCTACATTTGCTTCCATGTATGGCACATGATGAGTTGGAAATCGCGGACGAGAGCATACAAGAAGCAAAAAACAACTTCATATGCAGGCACCGGCTCCCGCGTACTAATTACCCCGGCTACCGATGCGTTTTTCTTTAATTTTGGAAATAATTAACGGACATGTACATTTCAATAGTCGTAAAACGGACCAATAACGATAACAATAAAAATAAAACTTTCTCATCGGTATTTAAACCGTTCCTTTTGGGTCGAACGGGCACGACCGTTGTCTTTAATGAAACACCTGGAGCCGTGGGTACGAATAAGATTAACCCCCACTTGAGGAAAACGAGTGACGATAATTTACATGTCAGAGCATCGAGGTGGCCATGAGCTTGCTACTCGAATATTGTAAAAAAAAACGCAAACAATGTCAGGTGAACTGTGTCATATTCTTCGTTCATCTTGAGTTAAAATAACGGATGATCAGAAGTCAGTGAGCATTGTCCACGTGCTACCAGGACTGTGAATTAATTTTACAGGGCTTAGAATGGATGATGGGATTTATGTTACATGTTCCATTGGATATGCTTAGTACAAAAAAATATCAATATTTTCTAAACCCCTTAAAAAGTATCGATATTTTTAATAAACCTTTAAACTTAAATAAGAAAATTCACTAAACCTTTCCAAATCTAAAATTGTCCCAGGTGGTAAGATTATGTTTTTTTTTTCTCAGAATTTTCATGTGTTATTGTTAAAAATATTGGAGTGTGATCACATGATAATTCGCACAAGATCTTGGTTTGATTTGAGGGGATGTCTTTGGAAATATAAAAATCGAGTAGGTTTAGTACTTTATTATTGTCGGTGGGCCAGGAAGCGTGTTCGCGCCCTGAGCGATAACTACAATTTATAATTTATATTGATTGTTGTGGGTAACTCATTTCCTCTTCCAGGTGTTTTCTAATCCCAGGCTGTGTGTTTAATATTAAGGCCCCTTCCAATAATAAACCTTGGACCTAAGTTTGAAAATAAGTCTCTGTATTTTGTTTCTTGCTTGACTTCATTCTGAGTTTTTTCGGTAACAATCGCAGCTTGTTTTTCTTCTTTTTTTTTAAATTTCGCCTCGTTGGAAATGCTGTATATTTTGTTTTATAATTAGTGCCGTTCTGCTTCAAGTACGTTCGCTGGGGTGTAATATCCAGTAGGCATCATAACACCGTATTTTAGTGTTTTTTTTTTTGGAAAAATGTGTATCCGATACGAGGAGCTATATCTATGTTTTTGTCGTAATAGTTCTACTTCACGGACTCCTATAATATTTTATATTTCAAATACACGACTTGTATGTATGTACGATACGATAGTAGGATAGTATGTTAACTTTTTAAGATATTTTTAGTCGAGATATCGATATTTTTGAGGCATTTTAAAATATATTGATATTTTAAAGAATCTTTTGACTTGTAAAGTTAAGTTTTTCTTACTTAATCTTAAGTTTCTTTTGGATTTGATATTTATTTGTAAAGTTCCATTTAAGTTTTTTTTTTAATTTAGATTTTTTTTAAAAGATCAAGATAGTGGTTTTTTGAATGCCAAATAAGCCTTTTAAATTAATTGCTACTTAATTATAAAGTTCTATAACGTTTTTTAACCGACTTCTAAAAAGGAGGAGGTTCTATGTTCGGCTGTATATATATTTCTGTTAATGTTCGGCGATTTCTTGGTCAATTATGGACAGATTTTCGAAATAGTGCCCTTCCGAGATGGTCCCATTGGAATCAAGTTAGGATCACATGGGGTGAAGGGGCGGAAATCGAGGGAAAACCTCAACTTTCAAAGGCACGTACAATGTTTTCACGTATTTTTTATGTTAAATAATCAGATATTTGTCATTACTGAACTGATGTGATGCAAAATCGAAAGTATTTCAGTATAAAAGTCAGCCAGTTTGCTTTTTAAGCACTAACCATATCATATGAGAAGTCGTAGAAATATGGTAGGCAACAGTTTCAATAGTGTAATAGTTAGAACGTTGAGCTCGCAAGCGGAGGTCGTGGGTTCGATTCCCAACGGAGCAGCAGCTTTCTTTTTTTGTACTTTGGCTGGAACATTTGTCAAATCATCTAGACTAGGTAGCGGGCCCCAATGTGAGAAACGTTTTTTATTTTCACTCAGTGTTTCTTTGTTCCTATTTTTCCTCACATGGGCTGTACTTTTACTCGGACTATCCATTGTAAACTGATTTTTATTTAGTTACTAGCGACCCGCCCCGGCTTCGCACGGGTGCAATGCTGATACTAAATTAAATACACTACAGAAAAAATATGAACGTTGTATATAAAAACATAGCGGCCCGCTCCGACTTTGCACGGGCATAAAATATATATGCCTATGTCACTCAATGAAAACATGATTAAAATCGATCCAGTATTTTCGGTTCATTCATTACTGCCCTTGGCTGCACGCATTAAATTTGAAGTAAAACAATTCCTCTTCCCCTATACTTACTATGAAGATTTCCTGCTATCTTTGGAATATCTAAATTCATACAATTTTTATTACATTACACATTTTTAAACGCAAATTTTAAATTTGTAATATCTCCGAAAATATTTGTTTAATTTACATGCTGTAAGGAACCATATTGATCTATATTAATTGCACACTGTATTTAAGGTACTTAATTCGATAAGGATTAATGCCGTATTGCTTAAAATAGCTTCGTAAATAAGCCATTTTCTCACGTAAAAAGTAAACAATAAAAATGGTTAATGTGGGTTATCCCTAAAAGATAAACATATACCATCGCGGACTTTTTTGTAGACCTTTTTATGGTGTACAATACTGTAGTACATTAATTTGATCTAACTCGTAGGGTTAGGCAGCGTTTTTGCTAATTGCTAAATAAGCCTAAAAAAATAGGTTAATTTACGACATCACGTTAGAAACCTCTAAAATTAGCAATGTTGCCTTAGTATATTATGCATGTATTATACATATAAACCTTCCTCTTGAATCACTCTATCTATTGAAAAAAACCGCATCAAAATCCGTTGCGTAGTTTTAAAGATTTAAGCGCACATAGGGATATAGGGACAGAAAAGGCGACTTTGTTTTATACTATGTAGTGATTACAACGATTCTTACGCACATATTTCATTTTAAAACGTTTTTTTTTGTGTTAGAAGTCTAAGTTTGATTATTTTTTACATTTTAGTGAGTTCCTTATTTATTTTTTGAAGTCAGTTAATTTTTTTTATAAAAATATATTTTTTTGAAATATCGTTATTTTTTAAGGGTCTAGGTAAAGGCTATTGGATAGTAACGTAAACCTTTTAAATTAAGTTTTCGGTACTTAATTTTAATTTTTGGGGTTGGTAATATTAAATTTCGATTACGTTTTTTTTTCGAATTTTTTTTAAACGTAAAAGTAAAGCTTTTTGGAAGGTCAAAAAAATATTTTAAATCAAGTTTCTGGAACCTAATTTATTACATTATTTGTTTTTTTATCGTTTTTTAAAATAATATCGATATTTTTTTATAACAGTCGGGATATTTAAAAACTAATATCGATATTTGTTTCCGATGTATTGATATTTAAAAACAATATTCTCCCAGTTCTTTCCTCGCACCAACCTAGTTAATTTATGCTGAAGTAGCTATCGGTTTAATACATCCACTGGTCGTAAACTTGTAGAACGCTTATTATGTGTGGTGGTAAAGCATTAAAATATTGCCAACACATAGATAACAGTATCGCACGAAATTATAAATAAAACTATTGCATCAATCCCGTTGCGAATTAAGGTTATCGAAAACTGCGGACGGTCGATGTCTCTCGGTGTCCCACCTAATTAAACGATGGAGCGGAAGGTCGAAAAATACGCACGCCCGAAAAGAACTCTGGACCGGCATCATTGGCCGGATTTCTGATATGAAATGGCGTTTTATTTAAATCCGCTCGGACGAGAACCAAATTTAATTAACGTGGTTTGTTAATTAGTTCTAATTCAATCGGTATTGCGAATAGATGTGATGTAACAAAATGTCGAGTGTTTCTCAATTTATGTGTTACACATTGATTGAAAAGGTCTTGGTTTAATTGATGTTAAAAACTATAATACGTACATTTTTATGCAGTTATTTCCAATATTATTTTACAACCCTGTAATATCTCTGCACGTTTATTTGTTTTTAAATATTTTAAAGTCTCCTTTTACCAACTATGGATTTATCTGGACTGTTTATCTCGGCATTAAGCCTACCGACTGGCGAGTGACCAACTTAGAAATTATCCCAGAAGACATGCGGTCTTACCCAGTCTGGTTACTGGCGTGACTGGGACCATTTTCCTTGTCGGATTTTACACTCTTGCCTAGGACAATCACAAACATACATTTACGACCATACCCCAGCAGGATTCGAACCCACGACTATTGCAATAGTAGGAGGACCGTCCTATCTCCTTTACCACTGCGCCAACCAAGCCGGGGCAGTTATTAAATTTGTAATTGATGACCCTATAACACATTTATTTTTAGTTGGACAGTAAAATGTTGCACTATTCAACACTGAGTCGCTTTCTACCAAAATGCATCGTGTATTGAACTTACGGTTAAACCTCTTTTGAAAGGTTTTCGCCCGGTAGCTATTAGCGGAGTTACAACTATCAAATGGTTGAAGAATAAAGAAATATATCCTGTTATTTTTCATATAGCACAGCACAGCTTTTGCGTAGCTTCTTTCCGAAGGGGATTAATTTCTGAAATTAAGAAATACATATTTGAACGATTATCAACTTACAACAAAAAAAACACGTGATAACGATCATACGTTTCTTTTATACTTAATTCAGTCAAGTTAGTTTTTTTTTGTATTATCGACCCATTTTCTAAAGAGAGTCCGATACTTTAAAGGAAAATATTGTCGCATTTCTTTACTACCTGTACCTCCGGATACAGAACACTTCCTAGAGCGATGATGCATTATACTTATATTGTACTATCGTATAATATTATACTAATGTACTAATGACTAATAATTAAATCACTAAACGGTATAAAACACTAAATACATTCTTTCTCTGGTGAGTCACACCGAAAATAGTGCCCAAAATAAAATATTTTTAACAAAAAAATTGAACCGACATCAAAAAATAAATCACTAAAGATTAAAAAGTAATCGAACGTAGATTTTTAACACAAAATTAGCTTAAATTAATACAATTTAGTTTAACACCTACCTCAATTTTTTTATCTATTTACAATATCATTTTTAACAACAGCAACAAGAGGGACAAATTAGATTTGTTAGTAATTTTGTGTTATTTATAAAATTTATATTATTATTTTTGTATTGTTTGGGCTCGTCCCCGACTTCAAACTAATCAGTTGGTAGTTCTTCAAATAACAATGTAAATAGATAGATAGGTTTATATATGTATTAAGCTAAATTGTGTTTATATGGTAGTATATATAATACGTGTAGTAGATAGGTGAAATAAGGTTTTGGTTTATTTTTATTTAGTTATTTCAACGATTATTATATACATATTTTGTTTTAAAACCTTTTTTTTTGAGTTAAAAAACTAAGTTTGATTATTTTTTAATTTTTAATATGTTCCCTATTTATCTTTTGAAGTCGGTTCAATTTCTTTGTTAAAAATATTTTATTTTTCTCTTTTTAGTATTAGATATTTGCTCAATAAATTACGCAGTTATTTTATTTAATATTACAATGGGTATGCCAAGTAAAGGTACAGCCCGTATGATGAAAAATAATAATAAAGAAACAGTGATTGAAAGTAAGGAACGCTTCAGGCCTCGGTGCTCGCTACCTAGTTTAGGTGATTTGATAAATGTTCTAATCAAACTAGAACAACAAAAGTGGTTGCTTCCGTTGGGAATCGAGCGTATGACCTCCGCATGTGAGCTGAACGCTCTATCCATTACGCCATAGAAGCAGTTGCTTGCTATATTTCTACGCCTTTTGATGATATGGTTAGTGCTTTAAAAGCAAACTGAACCTTCCCCCATCAGATACTGACCTGGTTCCAATGGGACCACCTCGGAAGGGTACTCTTTCGAATAAAAAAAGAATGTTGAAAATCGGTCCATAATCGGCAGAGAAATTGGCGAACATACGTTGAAAAAAGTATATACAGCCGAACATAAAACCTCCTCCATTTTTGAGGTCGGTTAACAAACGAGAAACTCGGGATAGAAGCTCTGAGTATAGCGATTGAAGTAAGTAACGAGTTCGAAGGTGGTGACTTCTAGATATTGGACGTCGCCAAACATTTCTCCAAAATTTCCTATAAAGTTAAATCGTTATTTTCTCTATCTGGCATTCTTTTAAGTTTTATATCCTTTATTATTCTTTTATACATTCTTTTTTCAACCGCTCACATATGATACAGGTCTCGGCGTGGCATGCAAAAATGTCGCCGTATATCTTCCACGGTCGATTCCGTTCTCCTTCCACCGAGAGCCTTAGTGTGAGGGAGATAGAGCGCAGCCCGACAAAAAATGCTACCAAAACAATTTTCGCGAATTAGTCGTGTCCCGGCCTGTTCTGTATTCCTCTCAAATAAATAATTTATGGCCGATGGAGCGACGTTTCCGACGTTTCGGCCTTTTTTCCGAATACCCCCCTCCCCTCTCACGCCGCCCATTCGTCCGCAGGCCGCCATAAATTTCGTCCGCTTCAACTGTTTTAATGGGTCCGACTGGATATTATACGGTCTCGCGTTGTAATCGGTCGCAGTCGGCCCTGGACGCCTTGATTTATCGCCCTCTTTTGTTTTTGACCGCGCGTTCGGGACGTGGTATGATCGCGACTGGAAGACTGAGGTCGTGGAGGAATATCATGGTGGTGGGGGTTGATATGATGCTTTTTAGAATCCCACAATTATTTCTGACGTTTCTGATATCATGTTTTCATTTGAAATTCCACGCCTTGTTCTCTCAAAACGAACATATACATAATAACAGACGGGTTCTTGGTGATTCTCTTTTGAAAACGGGACATTTTGGTGAAAATTTCAAGGTCGGCGGTATTCGGATGTTAGCAGTACTGTAATGTGTCAAAATTAAAGACATTTAACATTTTATCTCATTGCTATTTTCGTTAGTTACATTTCTGAGGATCCTGCTGTTTGTACAACGGAGGAATTAGTTGGAAAAGGAGTTGACATCGAATATCTACTGTAAAGCAACTACTATTGAACACCAACCGGTTATTTGTTTTTAGGCTGACATAATATTATAGCTTGGATATTTTTCTCTAAAAGTACATCGATATAAGTAACTATAAAGGTGGCTTCGACACATTAGAGTATTAGAGAGTAAAAGAGAGACAATCAGAGAAACGTTTCCAGTTGGTTTTAATTTTCATTATACTCCCAGTAACAGGTCAATTGAAAATTCCCCGGTCTGATACATAGATGGCGCTACTAGAATAATTTTTAGTTAGCCCTAACCCTCAAATGATGCTTGTATAAATTTGACAGCTGTCGGATCATTAGTTTCTGAATTATAGCATTTTGAGTGAAGCAAATTTTGTTATTGTGAAAAAATTTGATAAAAACGAATTTCGCGTGTTCGCACACGACGAACCCGCTCCATAACATGGGAAAACGCAACAGCCGGCTGGCAAGGTTATAACCTCTGTATTTTGGGATGCGCATGGAATAATTTTCATTGACTACCTTGAAAAAGGAAGGATCATCAACAGCGATTATTACATAGCGTTATTGGACCATTTGAAGGACGAAATCGCCGAAAAACGGCCGTATTTGAAGGAAAAGAAAGTGCTGGTTCACCAAGGCAACGCACCGTGTCACAAGTCAGTGAAAACGATGGCAAAAATCCGTGAATTGGGCTTCGAATTGCTTCCTCATCCACCGTATTCTCCAGGTTTGGCCCCCAGCGAGTATTTCCTGTTCCCAGATTTCAAAAGAATGCTTGCTGAGAAGACATTTTCGTCGAATGAAGAGGTGATCGCCGAACCTGAGGCCTATTTTGAAGCAAAGGACAAATCGTACTACAAAAATGGCTTCGAAAAGTTGGAAGGTCGCTATAATCAGTGCATCACTCTTGAATAAAAAAAATATTTTGCCAAAAAAATGTGTTTTACTATGGTAGGCCGGGGACTTTTCAATTGATTTGTTAAATAGATTTTATAGACCAATAAATAATTAGAGTAATTAGATTTAATTTAATAATTACAATTTTTATTTCTTTCGAGTGAATATCTTCAAACAGAACTTGGAAAGTACGAAAGCAAATTACGTATATTCAAATATTTCTACAAAATTATAATCATACTGCATTCTATTATGTTTTAAGCGTCAGCTGCCTCACGCAACTCTTATCAAGGCACTGTTAGGCTTGCATAGTATTTACCCGCATTAAAAGAACAATGTTTGATAACAGGCCTAAATTAATTTTATCCATTCTTTTGTTAGTAAAATCACACAATCACTTAATTGTTGATTGAATGGAGACTTTATGGGGACTTTTAGAGCAGAGTACAGAGTAGCGACAGAGTATGTTTCATCCGTTGGAACATTCCGTTGAAAACTAGTCAAATACTATGAATCAATAATTGCAGCAGTTTTAAAAGTAAATGATAACTCAGTATTTTATTAGTCATGTCAGTTGAAGAAAACCCCATCGAGATAATAATTGATCCGTAAATTTTTCTCTGATATTTTCGAACTATTCTGAACTGTTTTCACCC
Source organism: Rhynchophorus ferrugineus (assembly GCF_030347505.1). NCBI lineage: Eukaryota > Metazoa > Arthropoda > Insecta > Coleoptera > Curculionidae > Rhynchophorus > Rhynchophorus ferrugineus. The sequence goes on along the minus strand of NW_027472589.1, from coordinate 3,945,971 downwards.
ATCGTGGCCTCGCAATCGACTTCTACACACACACACGTCCCGTCGCCCTAATTTGACTAACCAACTTAATAAATTACTTTTAATTGAAAATAGTGCGGGTTACCCTTATCACTCGTGCCCGTTTGATATACGGACCGGCTTAATTGTGATAAAAGCCCCATGTAGCATTATCTTCGGCGCGATAGCTTCGGAGACGTCGACGCTTCTGGCTACTGTGTGCACTCAACCCCTTTCCTGTCGTCGTGCCGGTAAAAAACGCGCGACCCATCAGTCCTTACGAGGGTTTGCGAGGAATTTTGGCCGGAAATACCAACGGTCGGTACTTGAATTTCAGTTTACAATAGTTCGAAGACGTTAAGATGCTCAAAAATGTTTGTGCAGGTGGAATTTAAGATATTATTATTGATATTTAGAGATTCTTGGTGATACTTGTCAAAACTTTAAATTATTGTCACTACTACGGAAAAATAGTTAGTGAAAGTAAAAAATACACGATATTCATAGTAATATAAGGACATTTAGCTTGAAGATATCAAATTTTATTATAATAAGAAAGGTTAATTGAAAAGTCCCCGGCCTACCACAGTAAAACACATTTTTTTGGCTCAATTAGTTTTTTTTATTCAATATAGTTCTCTTCAAGGGTGGTACACTGATTATAGCGACCCTGTAACTTTTCGATACCATTTTTGTAGTACGATTTGTTCTTTGCTTCAAAATAGGCCTCAGTTTCGGCGATCACTTCTTCATTCTACGAGATTTGAGATGTGAGAACAGGAAGTATTCGTTGGGGGCCAGATCTAAGGAATACGGTGGATGAGGAAGCAATTCGAAGCCCAATTCATGGATTTTTGACACGGTGCATTGTCTTGGTGAAGCAGCACCTTCTTTTTATTCAAATGGGGCCGTTTTTTCGGCAATTTCGTCCTTCAAACGGTTCAATAACGCTATGTAATAGTCGCTGTTAATGGTCCTTCCTTTTTCTAGGTAGTCAATGAAAATTATTCCAGGCACATGCGAAAATACAGACGCCATAACCTTGCCAGGCGACTGTTGCGTTTTCTCACGCTTTGGAGCGGGTTCATCGTGTGCAGTACACTCGGATGACTGTCGATTGGACTTCGGAGTGAAGTGATGGAGCCATGTTTCATCCATTGTCACATATCGACACAAAAACTCGAGTTTATTACGCTTGCTCATCTTCAAACACTGCTCTGAGTCATCAACTCGTCGTTGTTTTTGGTCAAAAGTGAGCTTGCGCGGCACCCACTTTGCACAGAGCTTTCTCATACCCAAATATTCGTGATTCGTCTGCTATTTCATTAAATTTCAATTTACGGTCATTCAAAATCATTTTGTGAATTTTTTTAGTGTTTTTTTTTCCGAATAACAAAAGTTGCTTCACTCAAAGTTCTATAATTCACAAACTAATGATCCGACACCTGTTACATTTATAGACACATCTTTTGAGGATTAGGGCTAACTAAAAAACGCATGAATTTAATCCTAATATCGCCATCTATGTGTCAGACCGTGGACCTTTCAATTGACCTGTTATATGTTAGCATTATATATCTTTTTAACAAGTTTTCTGATGTTAAAACGATTTTACAAATTGTAATAGGCAATACAATTAAACATCTTGATGACTTCAACTCACTCTTCTTGTTAGACGGCAACAATTGCTAATAATATATTGATAAAAGAATGAAAAGGATTATTGTTTAAACAACTTGAGCGTGATCCTTGAATAGAATTCCTTTTGCTCATTGAATAAAACTGATTCTAGCACCTCCTTGCACAACTTCCGACCTCTAGTCAGCTAATCAGCTTCTACACTAGCAAGTTCATTAAGTTTTGTCGTTTGGCGAGATCGGGATTGAACAGCAAGTCTTTTTCGCGAGCTACCCCTGTAACCGTTTTCCTTTTCGTTAGTCCGATCTTCCGCGACACCCTCGCCCCCGTCACACAGGGTGGTGGCACTTTTAAAGCGAGACAGGGGTGGGAAATGGCGAGTCGGCGTGCGGATTCGCGAGGGTCCCAGCCGGTTCATGGGGTAGGGCGCCGTCGCCTCCCACATATGAATTTGTCTGTTTATGGCGAACAGCTGCCATAAAATTTGAACTGTCAAGGTGCGTGACGATGAATTTATTCTAAATATTATCCGCGTATGTGTCTGACGGGTTTATGATATTGATGGCGGCGTCAGGGAGGGCGCTCGTTCTTTTATAAGGGTTCGTTTTTATGACGTCAGCGTATTTTTTTTTAAATCGCGAAAACCGATTTTATCGTTGGGGGTTCCGTTTCTTCGAGACGATGCTGTTCTTGGGGGGTTATTATGAACAAATGTTGCGAAGAGGAGTTTTCCTGTTAACGACAAGAACATAAATATTCAAACGTTCGTGTTAGTGTCATTTACTTGAAAAATCTCGGATAAAACGAGCATGATACCTGTATCATCAATTCTTGGCTAGTATTAGATAGAAAAATCAATTAGTTGAATACCGCTTTTCATAAATTTTTCGAATTAATTGGGCTCGAAGCACGAAAAATTGAATTATTTGAACAACATTTAGCTAACGTATTCCAACCGAATCACATAGAGTCTATAATGGATACAACTCCTCTTTATCAGCCCGATGTAGCTGTAAATCTTCTATGCAAGATATACATTTCTATTCTTTATATACATTCTAAATGTCTCCACTGGAAGTTGCCACGGAAATTGATAACCACCTTAATCCTAAAACCTGGGTTATTTAAAGCTTCCACTAAAAGCTATAGTCATATTGACATACATATTCAGTGCCTGTTGGAGACATGATGCATTTTCTGGAGTTTTTTAAGGTTACTCAAATAAATGTGCTTAAGAGACCTGACAAACCAGCAGAACAAGTCGGGTCTTACATGCCCATTTTGACACCTGCCTGATATCAAAATTATTTGAGGAGAAACTAGTAAGTTGAATTAAACCAGTTATAGGAATAGCTAATTTCCAGTTTGGATTTCGAAATCATCAATAATCGACCAAGTGCACAGCACAGCAACATCTCACAAGCTTTTGATCCGGTATTACACCTGGGATTAATCTACAAAACGAGCAAATTGCTGATTTTGCTACTAAAGAAAATGTACAGTCTTTTATGAAGGGGCATTGGGCTAGTCATCAGGCTAGTGTCTTGAGACGACTCCTGTATCTACTCTACATTGCTGGTATCCCACAACAACAAAACCAGTACTTGTAGAAATAGTTAAGTAGCGGTCAGCAAGATCTACAAATGGACTACAGACTGAAAAATACAGCACAAAATATAGCTTCAAATTTGTCCATATTAATTTTGCGTTTCGGCGAAATGACGAAAACCTTTTTATATCACTTGACGGATGCTCGATTCAGCGCAGAATCAGCGAAATACCTCGACATCCTTCTCGGTGGTAGGTTAAGTTATTGAGGCCGGCGATTGGTTGATTTCTACTGATTCCCTGGGCTCTATCCTGACAATTGAAAATGTCCAAACTTTTGGACACCCTATTATCGTTCGCGTCTATAACATTTATCACAATCTTGTTGAACGGAGAAGAAGAATATCAATTGTTTGAGTCCCCAGTCATGTGTACATAGAGGGCAATGAGATAACAGGCAAAGCAGCTAAAGAAGCCACTCTAAGGGGTAGATATATTCCTAGCTTTCCATATTATAAGAATCTATATCCCATTATTACGACCAAAATGGATAGTTTTCAACTGAAGTGGTATTTGCTGGAGGCGATAATAAAGTGTGGTTTATTAAGTAAGACTTTTTTGCTTCTATAACATTATCTACTAAAAGGTATAAGCAGGTCCTGTTAAAAAGGTTAATGATCGGGCATTGTCATATTCATATTTTATGACTGGCGATGTTCCTCCGTTGTGTGATTATTTTGGACTGTTAAAAACAGTCCGACATGTTTTACAATCATGTGTCAATGTCAATCATAACATAGCTAGAAATCTGGAAACTCTTTTCACTTCAAACCACATGAAATTACATGAAATTCATTTACAATATTCTATTTAATTTCTTATCTCATATTTAGTTTTATTTTGGAGAAACCAAACTATTTTATATAACCTTTACGTTATATTTTATCTACTGCTTTGGTCTCAATATATAAATATATTATGTATTATAAATTATAGTTTTTTTATACTATTATTGTTTTATATCTGCTTTTAAGTTACTTTTATTTATTTATTTATTTATTTATTTTTATATTTTATCTACATTTTTATATTTATCCGCTGTGATATATTTTAAATGTATAATACTTATTTATGTTTTATCTCGTTTTATATATTGATTGATTATTATTTTCTTTATACAATTTGTGTTTCTATCGTACATGTATTTTGTACATGTTTATTCTATTCTGCTTTTGTCAACTAGGCATTCTTAATAATATATATCACAGTCCTAATAAAATAAATATACGTTTAAGCCACTAAATGGCACAACAGTGTTGAAGTGATTATAATTAAAAAAAAAGCAGAGCAGATCAAACTCAAAATCAAGCAACTGTACTAGTTAGTTGGAAGATACTCTCAACTTGACTTCATCATCATTGATCAAAGAGATTGGTTTATCAGTCAATCATAAAGACAATTTGGACCTATGGCGTGCAGATATGGGGTTGCACTAAAACATCAAACCAACTAGTAATCCAACGCTGCCAAAACAAAGTTCTACGATTAATTACCAATGCTTATCGCTACGTAACCAACGAAGAACTGCACGATAACTTCGAAATCAAATGCATTTACGAAATTATGCAAGATTTCGCTTTCGAAACATGAAACAAGGTTACTAAATCATAGCAACGTGGAAGCAATGCAGCTACTGGACAACACACAGGAAATCAGATGATTGAAGCAAATCAAACCACACGAACTTGCTTAGTGTGTAAGTGTATTCTTAATTTTAGCTTAAGTAGTTTAGTTTGACTTTGTTTTGGAACATATATAGTGATATATTAATCCCCTACGATGTTTGTGTATTGATGCAAGAACAGTAGTAATAAATTAATATTAATTAAAATAAACTGTGATTATTTCGGAGGAAATGACAGCAACATTTTTGAAAATAACAAAAAATAATTTATAGAGAGTATAATTATGAGGGGTATAATTATATTATACATCTTGGAGAACCAAGTCTGACTGGGGAAGTTCAGATATTTCTATTTTGGGGTATGTTATATGGCTCAGTGAATGGAGGTAAAACGAATTGAAACAGTGGTGTTTACATTATGTGACCGTTATTTATTGGCTAAATACACAAATGTGAAAAATACAATTAGATAAAACGTATGGCAGCGGTGTTACCTGGAGACGAGGCTTGGGCCAAAACACCAAACGATGGTCGAGTACTGAATGAATAGAAATACCCTTCAATAACACCCCAAATAAACGTCTCAGGGTTGCCAGCTATTCGTTATCGTGTTCTAGTTGGCGCTGCTGGCACACCGCCCGTGTTCAACATTGTGATTATATTTCTGGGTATTATGTAGACCGTTATTCCATGATGTAAAATTCGACATGCCTCAAGGTCGCTACACCATCATATAGCCTCATTCACGGTATCATTAAACCATCAATCATTTCAACACTTTTTGTAATGTGTGGAGTTCGAAATGTTATCTAACGATATATTCAAATGGGATTGTCCGACGTTGTGAGATCTGGTTCCTCGTCAGCCCGTAGTCGTCAATATTGTTATCTCCGCGAGGAAACACCACGACGCGTCAACGTTTCCTGGTGATCGGCCCGGCGAAAATGGCGAGAAAGGCCCGTTCAAGATGGATATCTTGATGCATTATCGCCGGTCCGCCGGCAAACCTGGAGAAAGTGTGCAGTAAACTGACCCGAGTCGTTTCCGTGGCGAATTCCCCGCCATGTAAATCAATTTCGATCGCTTATTGTTTATGTTTACACGCGTTTATCTATGGTTTTGTTCGATGATGGTTACGGTATACGTTGCGCATTGTCCGGTGCATGGTGTCGTGTTAATTTTATGGTAAATAGACCTGGTGTCGGGGACTGATATCGAAAGTTACCACGGCGTGACTAAAAAACGAATTATTTTTTTGTCGGGCACACTTCGCGGCCATTCTATCGTTGTTCGACTCGATGCCTGCGATAATTATTTGAAAACAAACAACCGCAAGGCACTAGGCTCACCATTATTTGAGTTTCGTTGATTCAAAGCCCAGATTTCTGAATAAGGGCGGGTTTATAGTTGTAAGCAGGCTGTTCTGCTTTAGGAATGCAGAAAAAATATCGATATATCGATATTTTCGATATTTTTACATTGTTCGTTACCCTACACTCTACTCTTTAGTATATTTACAAAAAATATATATTTTTTTAAGCTAATATTTCAGTATTTTTATACTTTTTGCAAAAGAAGTCGATATTTTTTTCCCACGATATATAGATATTTTTTTCGGTGGCCAACACCCCTCCTACTCTGCTTTAATTGAAATATAAATTATAAAATAGTATTACTTTTTAAAATACGAAATATAGAAATTTTTAAGTGGTATATTTGAAATATAAAGTACAAAAAATACATGAATTATCTTTATCTAAAATGTATAATAGAAATTACAAAATACAGCGCAGCCTACTGATCAGTAAACGAAGAATTTCCCTTCTTGTTAAGGAACGAATAGAACCTGCTAAATATTGTTTGAACATACCTTTTTTATATTTGGACAGAGTTCGGTTTAAGGTTTTGAATTGTCTCGCATCTGTTGTGATGCTTTCTGGCAACTAAGGCATTTTGTATCTGGGGTTGTAATATGACGCTAGTATGGCTCTATTTATTTCAGGTGACAGTTAAAAAACGTTATCACTGAATGGCGAGCCAAACCAGAAAATCGAGACTAGTATACGTAACTGAACTTAGATTTTCGTAGTACAACGTCGGGTTCTCCCACTACCATTTTGATAGCCTATAACTTTGCTCAAAGAAGAGATAAGTAAGTTTGGTTTTTAGAAAAAGTTTATTTGGTCTTTACATTTTTTTTCGTTATGATTGAAAAATTATATCGGCTAAATGGTGACCGCGATTCGCTATGCAACTTTCGGCTCTTTTAAGGCATTTTTCATGACATCCTGCAACAGCTGAGGCTGAATTTCTTCAATTTCGTGACGAATATTGTCTTTAAGATGTCGAAACGTTTGGGGCTTATTCACATAAATTTTGATTTTAAAAAAAGCCCATGAGAAAAAGTCTGGTGCTGTCAAATCCGGAGATCTGGCCATGCTAACTCGCCCCTTCGCGAAATTAGTCTTCATGGAAAAACGTCATTCAATAATTGAATTGTTGAACGAGCTGTGTGTGCTGTGGCTCCATCTTGCAGAAACCACATGTCCTCTAGTCCCTGCTCTTTCATTTCAGGCACAATAAAATTTCGGAACATGTCTTGGTACCGTTCAGCAGTAGCAGTAACAGCAAAACCTTGGTCATTTTCAAAAAAATAGGGACCAATGAAGTTTCCAGCATGAATACCACACCATACAGTTGTTTTTAGTAGATTTGTGGTTTTGTGAGGCACCGGACGATTAGGATATTTTTTATTTATAATATTGTCACTATTTCTGCTCGTTCTTGTGGCGTATATTTATCCGTAATAAAATTTGGACATCTACACAACACAATGGTTAAATCGAAAAAGAGCTGAACGTCACCTAACCAAAATGGCACGCAATCAAAATAGTAGCGGGACTTTTGCCTCGCCTGTTACAAATTTGATGGTTATAGTTTCATTAATACTATAGTAACATCATCTTTTAGAAAGTCGGTTAATACTTAGATATTTAAAGGAGTTGATGGCTCGTCCAGAGCTCTCATCATCATTGACCAAGTTAGGGATCCTATCATTGATCAACAATAGTTCTATTACCGGATTTACGTCCTCGTCACATTCTAAACGCTCACCGTTCCGTCAGGGCATCGATCGAAACCCATTGACTATACAAACAGTTGTTATTAAACGCGTAAGAACACGGAGCGCCATTATCATCATCGCTGTCTGTCGTGGTTCCTTATCGCTACGTCCTCGAGCACGCGAACTCTTTCGTGACTGCTACGGCTATCGGGTCGCTAAGCGGCTCGAATTTGTGCGTAGCTCCGGGCCAGATCTGACCGCGGCGACGAAAACATTGAGATACGAAAATAAACGGAACCCGATTTCGAACTGGTGCTGCTTCAGTTGGCAGGAGAAGGAGCTTTGAAGATCTCTGCGTTGATATGTTGGTCTCCCAGTGTTTTTCTCGTGCTCGTATGATGGAGTTTTGGAATTTGGTTTGGTTGGTTTGTCTACAGTGATCAAAAAATTAGGACTTTTAAAATAGTTTTTCCGAGTTAATTATTTATTTTGCCTTTCGCTGAAAATCGTCTGTTATCCGAGACAGTTTTTTTCTAGTTTAGGGAAAAGCTAGAAGTACGATGGACCTAAATCAGGCGACTAGAGTTTTTGCGGAATGATATGAATGATAGTTGAAACATTTATTTCCATTATAACTAATTTTGTGCTAATGATAATAACAGTTGGATATAACATTGGACATCAAGTTTTTAGTTTATTTGAAATTTTTGTTTTCTTTTTTGTTAATAATGCTTTTTCTTTATAATTTCGGATGTTAATATCGGCCCTTTTGTAAGGGGACTGTTGAAATAATTTTGTTTTCCTCCATTGTTCACAATTATTTGTGAAAATTAATTTCTGGCGGCTTTTGAATGGTTTTCTTCATTTGATGCATTTACGTACGTTCACCTGATTTTTGCTTTTTTCAAGTTTTTTTTGCTTTAATTTCTATTTTCGCAGGTTAGTGAAAACTACACATGGCTAATTTTTCATGTTACATATCTTAAAAAATACAAACTCTATAGCAATATAACATGTAATTTCATTTTTTTTTTACTACAAGGCACATATATTTTAAGTTTTTTATAGCTATATACCAGAGGTGAAAAATATCACCTTTTCCACATATATATATATATATATATATATATATATATATATATATATATATATATATGTGTATATATATATATATATATATATATATATATATATATATATGTGTATATATATATATATATATATATATATATATATATATATTTATATATATATATATAGCCTGCTATTATCTGAACAAAAATTACTGCAAAAAAGAAGTTTTTTTTGCAGTAATTTTTGTTCAGATAATAGCAGGCTAATCAAAATTATAGATTTTATAAAGAATTTTACGTTTACCTTGTCCTCGGACCAATATTTCACCAGTTATTAAACATTTTTATTTTATATATTTTACACAAGTTGTTCTTGTGTTTGTGATCTATTTACTCCTCTGTATCTTGAAATGGTAGATTCTATATCTCTTAAAACAGTATTCTTCTAATGAAATGGACTGAGCTGTTACCAACGTTATTATATCGCTAAATATCAGGGATGTATTAAGTACCACAAAAAATGTCGACAAGATTCATCATTTGATGTTCCAAAATGGTTATGGGTGTCTTGAAGGAAGGGGGGGGGTTGGTTCGAAGATAAGTAACATAGCACCATGTGACTTTTTCTTCTTTCTATTGGTTTCGAAATAGAAATATGTTTTAAGCCTCTTGAAGCTGTAACGAATTAAATATTTACTTACCAAAGGTATATGAAAGGTGTTGTTGCAAATGAAAAAGAAAATTGATTATGGAACATTTTTTAAAATAAATTTGTATTGGAATGAAGTGAGAATTTGTTTGAGTCTATTGAAGCCCTAACGAGTTAAAAGTAAACTTATCAAAGATATATGAAAAGGAAAATTGGCGCTGGAATATTTTTAAAATATATTTTGATTGGAATGAAATGAGAATTTTTCTTGAGTCTGTTGAATATTTGGCGGGTTAAAATTCATCTTAAAGTCAAGTGTACATGAAATCTGACGGCGCAAATGAAAAAAATTGTCGGTGGAACACTTTTTAAAAATTAGTTTTGGTCCAATGTAGTTATAAATGAGACAGCCTTGTGATTAAGTCATATTTATAGGCTCTCCATCTTTGGTTCTAACAATTCTTTCGTATGTGAATGTTTTATACGTTGTTTTATTGTTCTCCTTTGCCCACCTACATATAACATGATGGCGTATCAAACACCATAGCAGTTTAATTGTTACAGACAGGTCGTATAAAGTATTACTCCGGTTTAACAGTCGCAGCAGTAAAGGTCGTGGTTGATATACAAAAGATCCGAATTCAATGTTTAGCGATAAGGTAGCTTGCAGCTTTCGTGTGCGTATGAATGTGTGTGTGTGTGTGTGTCACAATATGGAACAGCTGGTTACGAATTGACCACCCATACATCTGGCGTGCGCTATCGATTATAATTCTGCCCCCTCAAAAATTTTCTAGCCCGGTATTTGGGTTAAACATTTTCGGTATTGTGTGTTAATCTATTTTTTTTCTCTTCAGTGTTATTGTTACTGTTATGTCGGTAGCTTAGCTATGCCGAAAAACACTCGTTTAAATATTGACGATATTATTAATCTACTGCCAATATTTCGTCCGTAAACGGCACTGGGTTGGACGTTGTTTTGTTTTCCGGCTATCGGAATTATTCAATGTTTGTCATGGGTATCTCGATGTTTCGGAACGGGAGGAATGTTTGTGCGTTCCTACCTTGTTGTTTTACCATATTTTTTTGTTGTTGTGGACCTTGTCTTATCAAGCCTAGTTACATAAATTTAGTGTAGTAAAATAATGTATTAATTTCTATAAATTGGCTGGAAGGTTCTATTTGTTGAGCTTCATTTAGATTTTGTACCATATAAATGGCCTTGAGACGGTTTGAAATCTATTGTTGTGTCACTTCTAAGTTTTAGTTAACGTGAATCTTATCCAAGAATGCCACGAAATCTGCGTTTTCCAACCTGCTTATCATTGATATATATTATTATTACAATTTACATTATGTTACCTTAATTTACAAATTAACTTATTACTTCTGTTGTACTTGCATCAATACACAAGCAACACGTTCTTGTTTTTGGTCAGCAGTGACCAAACGCAGCACCCAATTTGAACAGAGATTTCTCATAGTCAAATGCTCGTGCAATATAAAACCAACACGTTCTTTTGATATCTTTACGATGTTAGCTAGCTCACGCAACTTGACTTTTCGATCATTCAAAATGGTTTTTGGATTTTTTTTATGTTTTCTGGTTTTGCAACCTCATTTGGACGTCCACTGTGTTCTGCATCGTCGGTATCTCTACGACCACGTTTGAAGTCAGCAAACCAACGTTTTATTGTTGTCTCTGATGGAGGGGAGTCATTATAACACTTTTAAAATCATCTTCGCTTGAACGGTATTTTTTTGCCATCAAGAAACAGCGTAGAATTAAAAGATGAAATTGTTTTTGATCCATAGTGTCACTCTTAGCACAGTAACTTGCAAACTTAGGAGTAGAATATCATAAAATTTTAACAGCTTTCTTTTGAACGTTAGTATTAACTAGCGTTGGGAACTATCGACTGAAAACAGTCGAAGCAGTCGATAGTCAAAAATATAAAAATGTACCATTCATACAATAATTTAACGGAAGATTATAAAGTATCCAAAGACTAGCCACAAAATCGGCAGTATAAGCCAATTATTCGGCTTATATAAATGGTCAAGTCTGGCGTTGGGAGCTATCGACTGAAAACAGCCGATAGTCGCAAACCAGTCGAAACAGTCTATAGTAAAAAAAAAAATAGCGACTGAAAATAGTAACTACTATTTTAAGTCAAATGCGCCGTTTGACTTTTTTTTTTCCATTCGTGATGTCAGACGAAGATGTAAGAATTCTTGTCTGTATAAATTGTGAGATAGGAAAGGACGGAGATAAATGCTTGGAGCAGTTAATTTTAAATCTCTTTATATTTCCAATGGTAGTATAAGCGAGACAGAGATGTATATATATTCATTCTCATGTTAACTTTAAAAAATAAAAGGAAAAAAAAGCTAATTTCTATTAAAATATAATAAATAATATCATTTTAAAGGAAGTAGGATTACTTTTATACTGAATGTTCTGTGGATTTGTAAAAAGGAATGGAATAATAACACCACAAATGTTTTATCGTGTTTCAATATATTACTTGCTTTGATTTTTTAACATAGCATAATAATTATAAATAGTACAATAAAACTTAAAACAAAACCTAAAAACTAAAGATCAATAACAAGTTCAATAACCATAACTATTTATTATATAGTATATATATATATATATATATATATATATATTCTTTATATATATATATATATATATATATATTCATATATATATATATATATAAATATGTATTCATATATATATAAATATATATTCATATATATATATATATATATATATATATATATTCATATATATTCATATATATATGAATATATATTTATATATATATATGAATAAATATATGCCAAAAATCTATTGGGTTTTCTAAACGCCCAATATATGGCATTTCCAAATACTGTTTAATCTGTAAAGTTGCTGCAGTACTTGGAGTAATTACTTCTTTCATTCTAGCCATTTTTTTTATCAAAATATCTTCAGATGTCAATACATTCTGGTCAGTAGTTGTGCCTTGAATTTCGAGTTGTGGAATTATATTTGTATTTTTTGAAATTAGAATGGAAGATACCTCTTTTGTGATACCTTTTTGTAGCGCCACAGCATTATTTGCAATACCAAATCCTGCTTTTTAAAATCTAGAATATGAAAATGTGGATTTCCCGCATATCGTGTTCATTTCTAAAATTTCCAGTCTTTTATTGATGACATCTAATAGACAATTTTGTAATTTTTCCCCATTCAGTTGTTAATATCCTGGATTTGATGGAATGTTGCAGTCTTCTTATTAACAGTATAATTAAAGACATTGTGGGATATCTTTCACCAGATAACTCGGTGGTCATTATTTCAATATGGTTTAAAAGTTGAACACATTCTGTTAAGATAGTGCATTCGTCAACAAATATAAACTGTGGAGCCATCAAAATAAATTGTTGAATAGTAAAGTAGAGTTTTCCTATCAAAAAATGTATTTATTACAAATGTATTTAATATTCTTTATTCACCTCTTTATCGTTAATATTTTTAAAAGAAATTTAACAACTGCTACTGCAAAAAAATCTTCAAATCGTTTGGAACGATGCAATTTCTGAAACCTTTGGAACCTAATTTTAGTTTTCAAGATTTTAGGAAAAAAGATTGGACAAACAAAAGGCTTGGACAAAAATCGTGAAAGGTTATCAAAAATGTATATCTATTATGCCAGTCAAAAGTATCTTACTATTTATCATTTACAATTTTATTTGTTTTGCTCTCGAAAACTAGCGTTCCAAAATGCTGCTGTTAATTTACAATATATAGCAATTCACAAGCAAACAACGAAAAAACATAAAATCGCATATATTACATAAAAATCTATATAAACATAAATTCGGCGCATTACTTTCAAGGTCGCGGCTAGGACGACACAGCCAAAAAATAGTAACTAAAAGTAAACGACTGAAACAGTCGATAGTAAATAGTAATAAAATCAGTCGGACCGAAAATAGCGACTGAAAACTAGTACAAAAGTAAAAGTAGTCACTAGTAAAAACAGTCGAGCCTAAAATAGCGACTGAAACAGTCGATAGTAAAAAGTAGTCAATTACTATCGATACATCGTACAGTCGATAGTCAATTTGAGTCGATTGTTCCCAGTACTATTATTAACTGAAGAGGCGTTAAATGCAATAAAACTAGCGCCATCTATGTGTTTCGCCATGGGACTTTTCAGCCCATTATCTATTATTAGTTATAATAATAAGTAGCTTTATGTTGATTTCGTACTGAACTTTTTTAACCCTTTACTGTTACAGATGATTTTATCGACACCATGTTTAGATACCATTTATATAATACTGAAATTAATTTTCCCCAATGTAATAAAATTATTTAAACCGTATTTTTTCCAATCGTGTCTATTACAACATGATAATATTGACGATATTATATATATTGATAATATTATCTTATCAGAGATACACAACCCCGCTGTCTGTCGATATGTTGAGCCGCCATAACGATTTATTCACCAATCCGTCAATATCCAACCAAAGCGTTGATACATCATCGGTCGTCGGATATATATTTTTTCTAATTCAAACAAGCGTTTAACGAAATATCGGTCGGTCTAGATTCCATATTAGGCTCGAACTTTACGCAATCCCGAGCAGAAACAAAAACGAAACGCTTATGTAGGTCAAGAACGTGACAGAAAAAAAACGCAGTGTTCCTTTCGTTTAAAAACAAACGACTACCGTTTGGGGACTTGATTGTTTTCGCTCTTGTGTGAAATAGATAATTTAATATCAGATACGTCTAAAAATAATCCATGTTTATTTCCAATTAGTTTCTTCTTTTTTTAAAATGTATCACTTCTTAAAAATAATATGTTTTGTAGTTATATAGTGTAAGAAATGCTTTTATTTCTTGGCAAATAAAGTACACATGTTCAACAAACATTATAATGGTCTATCTTGATAATATACAAGGTGTTCCAACGGTGATAACAGTCGTCTATCAACTACGTCAGCAATATAGTCTTCGAGAGACTCTAAGAGGCCATATCATTTCTAGTTTTTTTTTCGTTTACTAGAATGACCAGCTAGAACCAAATGGTCTTCGGCTGATGTCGCTTCAGGTTCGGGATATGATTGTTTTGTGGCCGACAGAGACCCTGAGTTAAGACTGGGACTGTCGTAGTTTGTTTACTATCGGGGTTTGTTGACGGATAGGGATTTTATTAAGGTGTTATCGTGTTCTAAGGTTCCTATGGAGAACCTCACACTGAGCATGTTTATGAAATTTTTCACAAAAAACGGGATGCCTTATTCGATGTGTGTATTGACGTTCCTCGTCAACCAAGGGGCTCTGAGTAACACACGGACTTTTGTGGATGAGAACACTTGGAGTAGTTCAAGTTGTCTCTCCGAGACATTGTACCACACCTGTTATCCATTGAGGCAGGTTGGACGGGCTAGCATTTAATATAGAGTCGCTTTCTGTAGGAATGGGAGTTTGCCTTTTCTGCAGAATAAAGGAAATAATAGGCTGTACACGCCATTTCATTTGCAAATGGCGCGTGCTGGATTTGGGCAGACCATTGGAACCTGGGGTCGAACTGGAGAGCGAAGTATGAGACTTTCTGGAGCCAAGGGATAGGGACTTTAGCCAATATCTATAGCTAGTGTTGGGAACTATCGACTGTTCACTAATTGACTACTTTTTACTATCGACTGTTTCAGTCGCTATTTTTGGTTCGACTGATTTTACTCCTTTTTTTTACCAGTGACTGTTTTCAGTCGCTATTTTCGGTCCGACTGACTTTGTTACTATTTACTATCGACTGTTTCAGTGGTGTACTTTTAGTTACTATTTTTGACCTTGACAAAAATGTGCCCAATATTTGCTTATATCGATTTATATGTAATATATATAGTTTTATGATTTTTTTACTTTTTAGGGTTTGTTTAAGTTCTATTGTATTGTCTATATTTATTATAGTATATTTTATAGTACATTTTTGGGGTATTATTCTATTCCATAGAAAAATTTCATTCCTTTTTACAGATCGGCAGAACATTCAACTATAAAAGTAATTCTACTTCGTTTAAAATGAAATTATTAATTGCACGTTAATAATATTCAGTAATTATTTTTTTTCCTTTTCTTTTTTAAAGTTAGTACGTGAAGGAATACGTTCATCTCCGTCTCTCTTATACTACCGTTAGAAAATATAAATACATATAAAGTTAACTGCTCCAAGCAATTATCTCCGTCCTTTCCCCTCTCACAATTTATGCAGGAAAGTGTTCTGACATCACGAATTGAACAAAACAGTCGAACCGTGCATTTGACTGAAAATAGTAATTACTGGATTTTTGACTACCGACTGTTTCGACTGTTTTGCGACTATCGATTTTTTCGACTGTTTTCAGTCGATTGTTCCCAACGCTATCTAGAGCCATTTGCTATGTTGCCGGCTCATGTAAATTATATGTATATTTCCAGAATATGTAATTCACCCACCACATTGCATTTTTTGGATTGAAATTGGCAAATTGGATTAACTTCTATGTTTTATTGGGTTAATTTTTCCAAAAACAAATTGAAATACTATTTGTTGTTGGTTCTTTGAAGGCCTTTAATTGGTGGCTGGCTGCCATTTGCTACGTTGACGGCTCTTGCAAATTGTATGTATATTTCAAGAATATATAATTCACCACGTTGAAATTCTTGGTTTGAAGAATTCTGTTAAAATTTCTGTGTAACGAACAAATTGAATTAATTGTCATATTTTATTGAGTTATAATATTTAATTTTGGAGCAACTAGCCATCAAGATTATTCTTATACATTAAGTCGCGATTAATTCATTTTAACTTTTGCAAAAACAAATTGAAGAACAATTTGTTGTTGGTTGCCTTGGATGACTTTAATTGGTAACTGTTTGACATTTACTATGTTGCCGGTTCTTGCCTGGTTAAAGCCCTTGAAACGGACACCGTACATATTGTTTAGAATGTGATCGAACACATCATCTATTGGAATTCTAGGTGATTGATGATGGATTTAAATATATTTTTGGTAGAAATAATTTACCTAGGCTATTTTCGTGTCCCATATGTGTTTTAATGTATTTTATTTTGCATTTTCTTGCCTTTTGTGATAGTTTCAAACGCGTCTCACCTATTTTTTTCTTACCCTAAACTTCAATTCTACTGTTTATGTTTATTATAACTCATGTAGTTAGTAAACTGACAACTTTTTTAAAACTACATCATACATTAGATATGCTTACTACAATTTTAATTTATAAAAGTGATTTATTTCTATTCTGTTGTACTTGCATTAATACATAAGCAAGTCGAGTACGGGATTAATACATCAGTGTGTATTTTATAAATTAAAATAAAACTAATCCACTTAAGCTAAAGATAAGAATACACTTATACACTAAACAAGTTCGCTTCAATCTTATGATTTCCTGCGTATTGTCCAGTAGCTGTATTGCTTCCACGTTGCTATGATTTAGCAACCTTATTTAATGTTTTAAGGTGAAATCTTGGATCATTTCGTATATCCAGGTGATTTCGACATTATCTTGCAGCTCATCGTTGGTTACGGAGCGTTAAGAATTGGCAATTAATCGTATAGCTCTGTTTTGCGTGCGTTGGATTACTAGTTGGTTTGATGTCTTAGTGCTACCCTATATTTGCACCCCATAGCTCCAAATTGGCTTTATGATTGACTGATAAACCAATCTCTTGAATTTTAGGTCAAGTTGGGAGTGTCCTCCGACAGTCAGTGCCGTTCTGTGATTTTGAGTCCGATTTGACCTGTTTTTTTCCATAGTGTGATGTAAATATCACTGGAATTATATGAAATATTGAAGATGACTTGTCGAATTGGCGTTATTTCTATAATAAAAAGTGACATTACACATAGACTCCTTGATTTGTTCGCTTCTTTTTGGGGCGAGCCTCGCGAGCTTCCACCTTTCCTAAAAATAATTCTTTTTCCGCCGGGCTTTTCATATCGGCTTCTCCCCGGCGACGTCCTAAATCATGTCCGTGTCATTCGCAGCGGGCCGTGCCGCAGTTGCCCGGCAACCGAATGGGACACAATTGAAAGACCCGCCGCCCGAGCCGCGGCCGCCAGTCAATTGCCCCCGGCCGTTTTTTGTTTTCGTTTTTTTTCTGTCTCTGGAGCCTCGCGTGCCTCTGGTTGATGATTTTTCGGGCTTCCGTCGATGACCCGTCAACTTAAAGGCCCACTTAAGATAATTGGCTGATGAACGGGGCTAGCAACACGAAACTTTGACGATGTAGCGCTGATTTTCCATGCGGGTCGGGTTCGGTCGGTACGGAGGTTTATTCGGTTGGGATTTTTTTTCTACCGCGTACTTGAAGGAAACTGGTTGTTTTACTATTTTTTTCCACATAGGGTGGTCACGCGTTGGTTTACGCGTCACGCAAAATTTATTGAAGAAGATTATTCAGTGACATCATTCGCGATTTTTATATCCTGCAATATTCTTAGGCGTCTCACCAGCTTTTGATCGGATATGGTATTTGAGACTAACCTACAAGATGAGCAAAATACTACCACGGAACTACTGTCAACTACTGGGGTCATATCTTTTCGAAAGATATAGAGTTCCGCATGAAGGGGCATTCTCAACACTTAAACCTATTTCAGCTGGAGTTCCCCAGGATAGCGTGGTGGAGCCATTCTTGTATCTACTCTACACTGCTGATATCCCAATAACAAAAGAAGCAGTACTTGGAATATTTGCCGACGATATAGTTATCATGAAAAAACATATACCTCTGCCTAAGAGTGCAGAAAATGTACAGGTAGCAGTCGACAAGATCTACAAATGGACTAAAATTGACTGGCAATAAAGAGTAGTTCTATAACGACAATCCGAAGCATTAAACATAGTGGGTTAGCCCAGGCGGGGTATCCATATCGACACTGAAACAAAATATTATGACCATATATCCTTATACAAGAATATATGGATTTCTATAGTGAAAATATAATAATTATCCTGATGTTATCTTGATTTGCGATGGAAAAACATTGATTTTTCGGGGATATTATTGTAAAAGAGATCACAAAGCATCTCTGATAACGCATTGATTGGTTTTCGATGTATCCGCAAAAATGTTTGGTATTGTAGTTACGTATCTGGTCGGCTACTATTTGGTTATATATGCTGAAATTCCCAGAAAACATTATTTTTGTTTTATCGCCAATAATAGTCAATAAAAGACTCTTTTCAAAATCACAAATTTGAAGAGTTTACAAATACATACCAGTTAAAGAATTTTATTTACCTAAATACGCTATAGTTTTGTCGCTACGTTCGAGCGGCACAATTTTACACGGAACCTATAACTAAACAACAGTGGTCTTTAACCGACTTATTCTTTTAAATGTATGTTCGCCAATTCCTCCGTCGATAATGGACCAATTTTCAAAATTCTTCTTTTATTCGAAAGAGTGCACTTCCGAGGTGGTCCCATTGGCACTTAATTAGAAATCCTCAAATTTCAAAGACACGTACAATGTTTTCACATATTTTTTATCTAAAATAATCAGATATTGGTGTATAATATTACTTCTGAGCTGATGTGACGAAAAATCGGAACAACTTCAGTGTAAAAGTCAGTCAGTTTGCTTTTTAAGCACTAACCATATCATATGAGACGTCGTAGAAACGTTGTAGGTAACTGTTTCTATGATGTAATGGTTAGAACGTTGGGCTCACACGCGGAGGTCGATCATTCAATTCCCAATAGGGTAGCATCTTTGTTTGTTCTAGTTTGATTGGAACATTTGTCAAATCACTTAGACTAGGTAGTGGACCTCAGGACCTGAAACGTGTCTTATTTTCATTGTTTCTTTATTCCTATTTGCGATATTATTATGTTATTTATTTTATATTATTATTATTTCTCTTTATTTCCTCATACGGCGTTTTACTTGGGCTACCCATTGTAATCACTACATAGTATAAAACAAAGTCGCCTTTTCTGTCCCTATATCCCTATGTGCGCTTAAATCTTTAAAACTACGCAACGGATTTTGATGCGGTTTTTTTCAATAGATAGAGTGATTCAAGAGGAAGGTTCATATGTATAATACATGCATAATATACTAAGGCAACATTGCTAATTTTAGAGGTTTCTAACGTGATGTCGTAAATTAACCTATTTTTTAGGCTTATTTAGCAATTAGCAAAAACGCTGCCTAACCCTACGAGTTAGATCAAATTAATGTACTACAGTATTGTACACCATAAAAAGGTCTACCAAAAAGTCCGGGATGGTATATGTTTATCTCTTAGGGATAACCCACATTAACCATTTTTATTGTTTACTTTTTTCGTGAGAAAATGGCTTATTTACGAAGCTATTTTAAGCAATACGGCATTAATCCTTATCGAATTAAGTACCTTAAATACAGTGTGCAATTAATATAGATCAATATGGTTCCTTACAGCATGTAAATTAAACAAATATTTTCGGAGATATTACAAATTTAAAATTTGCGTTTAAAAATGTGTAATGTAATAAAAATTGTATGAATTTAGATATTCCAACGATAGCAGGAAATCTTCATAGTAAGTATAGGGGAAGAGGAATTGTTTTACTCCAAATTTAATGCGTGCAGGCCAAGGGCAGTAATGAATGAACCAAAAATACTGGATCGATTTTAATCATGTTTTCATTGAGTGACATAGGCATATATATTTTATGCCCGTGCAAAGTCGGAGCGGGCCGCTATGTTTTTATATACAACGTTCATATTTTTTCTGTAGTGTATTTAATTTAGTATCAGCATTGAACCCGTGCGAAGCCGGGGCGGGTCGCTAGTATTTAATAAAATAACTGCGTAATTTATTGAGTAAATATCTAACACTAAAAGAGAAGAACAAAATATTTAAAAAAAATAGAACCGATTTCAAAAAAATAAATAAAGAGTTCGCTATAAAGTAAAAAATAATCAAAATTAGATTTTTAACACAAAAAATGACTTGACTAAATTAAAATAAGCGAAAAACTTATTTAAACTATCTATTACACGTATTTTATTTTCTACTATGTACACACAATTTAGCTTTTCAGATTTCAGAGGTCAGTTAAACTTTGCCTATTAACAAACTCACTATCATTATCAAATGTAAATCAAATGCTGTTTTTGATATTTAATCGCAACCTAGTATTTCTATAGATATTAAGTTATGTTGAAATTATACATATCGCTAGAGAAATTTCTTTTTAGACATCAGCTTCAGAAAGGCAAGAGAATCTAAGATATTTCACGAGCATTTCAAGAACTTCGATCACATTTAAGATAACATTAATTAACATACGTAATTTGAATGAAGCAGAATTATAATACGCTTACGATTAAGGAAAAAACACGACAAACACTTTTCGAACGCCATGATATTTCGAAAAGGTCGCCGATAATTTATAATTAAAATATGATAATGGTGCTACGCGTAGAGGCACAAGACAATGAGGCTGGTACCGTTGACGGATCTTTTACGATTCGTTCGGCACTTGGGCTGCTTTCTATCTGATTTACATTACAGCCAGAAGGCCGGAAAGAAAATGGTCATGGGCTGCAGAAGTTGTTATTGAAACGTGCCGTTTAGATAAAGGGTTTAACGGACACATTCAGTAATCGCAGATAGCGTTAATATATTTCTCCTACTGCAATTTCACCGAGTATTTCCTTGGGTCATCGAAAGTCGATATCGTTAACAATTTTACTCATTTGTTCTCATTAATTGAGAAATTAAGGATTGTTTTTATTTGAAGCTTTACTGTGAGAAATCGGTACAATGTATTTTATTCAAAGTTTTGTTCATCGATAACAGCTACTTTTCCCCATCTTTCAGGCTATTTCTGGACATTTTTGGATACATTTTTTGGTATGAGAAGTGAGGCGCTTCTCAGACAGATCACGAATCATCTGTCAGAATAAGTAGTAAGCAGAAGGAGCAAGGTCTGGAGAATGCGGCGGGTGGCATTCTCCATTTCAGTATGTTTTCACCAGTTTTTGCAACATGTTATGATGGATAATAACATTGTTATGTCTTTGCTCCTATTCCTTAAGCGCGCCAATTCTAGTCGATAGTGGTCCCCATTGATGAGTTCATCGAGTAATGCCTTCAAACCTTTCTTTTGAATTTTTTTTCCAGAGCTCCAGAAGTGAAGACAGAGTTTCAGTTTCAATACCTCCGCTTTCAAATCATTATGAAGGTCTTCGTGTAATTTATTGAATGAAACTATGTCTCGCTTAACACTTTATTAATAACCCTAACTATTATACAACTAATTAACTATTGAAAATGTATGAATGTTTGATTATTGAAAGAATGATTGTTGATTGAATGTATGATGCTGAGACGCCGAATGATGAACGCCTCTGCTGTCTATTTTTTTGCGTGCTCTTGATGGTTTTTGGTCAATCTTATTCTGTGGCCAGTTCGCGATAAGAAGAAGAGGCCTGACAGTGCCCCCCCCCCCTATCGAGCTGGTCGCGGGAATTTTTGAATCCTATAGATGGGTCTTATGGCTGGTTGACAGTAGGAGTGTTCTTCATATATTTGGGAGTCCTGAGAGATATATGCTAGTTTTAAACGATCGATCGATACGTTATCTTCTTTTCCATTTTTATCAATTTTGAAATTTTCTTTCCTGTGCAAGACTCTGAAGCGCCCTTCATCACATACTGAAAAGAAAACATAAGAAATAAGTCCGTTAGTGAATCTTCAACATGAAATTGGTTACAATTGGAAATTGTTCATCTGCTGTAAATACTCTAAACAGGTCAATTGAAAAGTCCCCGGCCTGACACATAGATGGCGCTACTAGAATTAAATCCATATGGTTTTTATTTAGCCCTAACCCTCAAAAGATACGTGTATAAATTTGACAGCTATCGGATCATTAGTTTGTGAATAATAGCATTTTGAGTGAAGCAACTTTTGTTACTGTGAAAAAATGGATAAAAAGGAATTTCGCGTGTTGATAATATATTACTTTTGAAGGAAAAAATACAGTTGAAGTTTTTCCTGTAAGTCTTGTTTAAATGGAGATATGTTGATAACACTAACAAGATTTACGGAAAATTGGATACAGATTATTGTATAAAGTTATTTTTCTGTTAAAAGAAAAAGTTTAAGAGGCTTGTTATTTTTTCGTAAAATCGTTAACATAATAACATAATCCTCTGAAAAATCCTCAGGATTACTTGAATATTTTTTAGTGTTTGAGATTGTTTTTCACAATTCTGACACACACATATACCGACGAAAATAAACATATATACATTTCAGCGGATTACTTCCGTCATTCTTTGATATAAACTTTCTTTCTTAACACTGAATGGCGTTATGGATATTGTGCGGTGTTAAAAACAAGAAACGACCATCGACATAATAATCGTCGCTTAGCATTTGCTCGGGCGGCGGCGGCAGCAGCTCCGAAGGATAAAAAGAACGGACTTACGGTCGTCATAATAGCGCCAACAATATCATTATCATATTATCATAATAAATAAGCTTCAACGTCGCGAAAAAGAGCCGTTACACTGGAAGATATTAAGCCGGCTTTTAATGGTCAGGTCATAACGTGAACTCGATGCTAATTAGGACCAGTAATAGAGGCGTAAGTGTCGCAAGACGCGCTCTGCTCCGAGCGGTCGAAATCGGACAAGGATTTAAATGCAGACGACATTAAAAAACGAGGAAGCCTCTAGAAGATTGCTAGTGATTAGCTCTAGTCTCCTAGAGGCCTAATACACCTAATTTTACAATTATATATCCATGTAATGTATTTTACTTCCACTAGTGAGGATATCTACGTTTTACGCTTAATTGTTGTTTCGTTCGGTACAGTGTTTTCTTGTAAAGTCATTTTGGTATGACTGTATTTCTCCTTAGTTTATTCTGTTCCTATCTGTATACATCTCTCTTGATAAAACTAGATTTAATCACTGCATTCTCCCTAATACACCTTGTCCACCACCTCATCCCCTTGTCTTGGAAATTGTCAGCATTATAACATAATCCCATATTCAGAGAGTTTCATTCAAGTGAATAAGTAAGCTGTTAATTTCCAATTCCATCGTTTGCCAGTTTATTCTTTAATGTGTCTTATCGTGTTCATCCAAACTGAGTGTATTATTAACCTTTCCGTTTCCAGCATGAAACACAGTATATCTGCAAGGAATGATCAATAAATGTTATGACTAATAAAACCTCAATCAATTGTTTATGTTTAAAGGTTTACCTTTTTCCATCTACTTTAGTTGTCTAAACACTATTTTTATTATCATCTCGCCATGAGTGACCATTGGGTATATTGGTTCCGTTCTAAAATATCCATGTCTCATCTAAATACACAAATTCAAATAATAAGTTTTTCCTTGATTTTGTTATCTGCTTTTTAAAACTGTACTCTTTTAAAAGCAATGTCTGGAAGTTCCATTAGTAGACCTCTTCGATAATTTACAGACTAATTTCCTTTGAAATAATTGTATTAAATTATGTTTATGTTGAAAAAGCTACTTACTGTTTATATTCATTTCATATATTTGATCTCTGATAGAGCTAACATCAAACTGATCTTGATGTACAGTGTTTTCTTGTAAAGTCATTTTGAAATGACTATATTTCTCCTTAGTTTATTCTGTTCCTATCTGTATACATCTCTCTTGATAAAACTAGATTTAATCACTGCATTCTCCCTAATACACCTTGTCCCCCACCTTATCACCTTGTCTTGGAAATTGTCAGCATTGTAACATAATCCCATATTCAGAAAGTTTCATTCAAGTGAATAAGTAAGCTGTTAATTTCCAATTCCATCGTTTGTCAGTTTATTCTTTAATGTGTCTTATCGTGTTCATCCAAACCGAGTGTATTATTAACCTCTCCTGTTTCCAGCATGAAACACAGTATATCTGCAAGGAATTATCAATAAATGTTGTGACTAATAAAACCTCAATCAATTGTTTATGTTTAAACGTTTACCTTTTTCCATCTATTTTAGTTGTCTTAACACTATTTTTATTATCATCTGGCCATGAGTGACCATTAGGTATATTGGTTCCGTTCTGAAATACCTCTTCGATACTTTACAGACTAGTTTCTTTTGAAATAATTGTATTAAATTATGTTTGTGTTGAAAAAACTACTCGCTGTTTTTATATATTTCATATATTTGATCTCTGATAGAGCTAACATCAAACTGATCTTGATGTACAGTGTTTTCTTGTAAAGTCATTTTGAAATGACTATATTTCTCCTTAGTTTATTCTGTTCCTATCTGTATACATCTTTCTTGATAAAACTAGATTTAATCACTGCATTCTCCCTAATACACCTTGTCCTCCACCTTATCACCTTGTCTTGGAAATTGTCAGCATTGTAACATAATCCCATATTCAGAAAGTTTCATTCAAGTGAATAAGTAAGCTGTTAATTTCCAATTCCATCGTTTGTCAGTTTATTCTTTAATGTGTCTTATCGTGTTCATCCAAACCGAGTGTATTATTAACCTTTCCGTTTCCAGCATGAAACACAGTATATCTGCAAGGAATTATCAATAAATGTTATGACTAATAAAACCTCAATCAATTGTTTATGTTTAAACGTTTACCTTTTTCCATATACTTTAGTTGTTTTAACACTATTTTTATTATTATCTCGCCATGAGTGACCATTAGGTATATTGGTTCCGTTCTGAAATATCCATGTCTCATCTAGATACACAAATTGAAATAATAAGTCTTCCCTGATTTTGTTATCTGCTTTTTAAAACTGTACTCTTTTAAAAGCAATGTCTGGAAGTTCCATTAGTAGACCTCTTCGATACTTTACAGCCTAGTTTCTTTTGAAATAATTGTATTAAATTATGTTTATGTTGAAAAAACTATTCACTGTTTTTATACATTTCATATATTTGATCTCTGACAGAGCTAACATCAAACTGATGTTGATGTACAGTGTTTTCTTGTAAAGTCATTTTGAAATGACTATATTTCTCCTTAATTTATTCTGTTCCTATCTGTATACATCTCTCTTGATAAAACTACATTTAATCACTGCATTCTCCCTAATACACCTTGTCCTCCACCTTATCACCTTGTCTTGGAAATTGTCAGCATTGTAACATAATCCCATATTCAGAAAGTTTCATTCAAGTGAATAAGTAAGCTGTTAATTTCCAATTCCATCGTTTGTCAGTTTATTCTTTAATGTGTCTTATCGTGTTCATCCAAACCGACTGTATTATTAACCTCTCCTGTTTCCAGCATGAAACACAGTATATCTGCAATGAATTATCAATAAATGTCATGACTAATAAAACCTCAATCAATTGTTTATGTTTAAACGTTTACCTTTTTCCATCTATTTTAGTTGTCTTAACACTATTTTTATTATCATCTGGCCATTAGTGACCATTAGGTATATTGGTTCCTTTCTGAAACACCTCTTCGATACTTTACAGACTATTTTCTTTTGAAATAATTGTATTAAATTATGTTTATGTTGAAAAAACTACTCACTGTTTTTATACATTTCATATATTTGATCTCTGATAGAGCTAACATCAAACTGATCTTGATTCGTCACCCGCTTCGTATGAGGACGGTTTCTTTTTAGTGAATCCAAGATTATATTTTTCATTTCAGTGCAGCTGCATCACGCCAAAAGTATGTTCAATAAAAACCGCAGAAACTATTTAACAGTATGAATGCTCTAATGAATTTTGCTGGCAAGAGGGGCTTCCATTATCTCGTTCTTGGTCGAAGTACGATTTGAAATTTATTAAAACAAATAAAACTTTAGAACGTTTGCCGATTTATAACCTGTAATTATTGCAATTTATAATTTTTTGAAGAATTTTGCAGACAAAGACAAAAAAAGAAAAGAAAATACTGTCTGGTGTTAAAACGAATTTACAAACGGCAAAAGGCATTGCGTTGTACATCTTGATGACGTGAGTCCACCGCTACTTGGCATGGACTATGCTTAAATCTTCCGTAGACTGAACAGCTACTTCTCCAGCGCGAAATTTCATATTCTATCAGTTCATGATCAATTCGTTTTGATCCGAAAGCGTTGGAGCATTTAAATCGATATCAATTATTCAGCAGTTGTCGTTAAGCGTTACATTATTTACGTTCGTATGTCCGAAGAAACGCCTGATTTATATGGTATCATAATTGGCCGCATCAGAAAATATAATTAGGACGATTTAAAATCTTAATAACAAGGACGATTTAAAATCGAAACACGTAAACGTAACGCTTTTAAGCCGGTCGACATTAATTATCTGTGGCGGATGTGTTATTGAACATTTATTTGTCCCAGAAGGGATGTCTCACAAGCTTTTGATCGGGTTTGGCATTTGGGATTAATCTGTAAGATGAGCGAATTGTTCGAAATGGCGTTCTGGACATTTAAAACTATTTCGCCTGGAGTTCCACAAGGTAGCATCTTAGGACCTCTTCTGTATCTGCTCTACACTGCTGACATTCCAACCACAAAAGAAACACTACCTTTGCTGACGATACAATTATTATAGCAAACGACATATCTCTGCCTAGGGCAGTAAAACAAGTACAAGTGGCAGTCAACAAAGTCTACAAATGGACGAAAGATTGGAAAATTCAACTTAATAGCTCCAAATCTGTCCACGTTAATTTTGCATTAAGGCGAAATAATAAAAACTTAATTATATTATTCAATGGATACCCAATTCCTCAAGCAGAATCAGCTAAGTACTTCGGAATCCATCTTGACGGTAGATTAAATTGGAAAGATCACGTTAGACAAAAAGCAAAACACATTAGAACCAAAATAAAATAACTATACTGGTTAGTCGGAAGATACTCTCAACTTGATTTAAAATCAAAGAGGTTGATTTTTAAGACAATCATAAAGCCAATTTGGACCCATGGGGTTCAAATATGGGGTTGCACTAAACATTCAAATCACCTAGTCATCCAATGCTGTCAAAACAAAGGGTTCTTCGATTGATTACCAATGCCTATCGCTACGTAACCAACGAAGAACTGCACGATGCCCTGGAAATCAAATAGATTTGCGAAGTTATTCAAGATTTCGCGTTGAAACACGAAAGAAGATTACTAAATCATACTAACGTGGAAGCAATACAACTGCTGGACAGCGCGCAGGATGTCAGGTGATTGAAGCGAACAAAACCATACGAACTAATATAAAATGTATACCTTTAGTGTAAACTATAGCTTAAGTTATTATAATTTTATAATTGAGGAATACATATTGATCTATTTTCTCGCACTCGTCTTGCTTGTGAATTAATCCAAGTACTAATGAAATGTAGTAATAAATCAATTTATAATTAAGATTGTATTAAGCGTACTTAATAAAGATTTTGTTAAAAGTGTCCCAGAAAAACGGCGCCCCACTGATGAATAGCCATTTTTTTCTTTTTTTTGTTTGGGCCATTTTTTCTAGTGGTCCTAACGCGCTTTTACGCTTTGGACTTGGCCATTCTGTTGGGATACTGTTAGTTTTCAGTCCCTTCGTGCCCGTCAATTTGTTTATTTCTTTTTGTTCTCCTTAATTACCGAATAATGGCCATTGACAATTGGTTATTACAGTTTGTCTGCTTATTTATATCAATATTAATTATCAAATAAGGTCCACTTAGCCAATCTACTTGATCGAGTTCATTGTTTTTGCCTCCTGACACTTCCCGTGTCCGATCTATCTGCCTCCGCCGAGTTATTGATCAGGTATATATCTGAACTGTTATTATTCCCCTATGGATCTCTACATTGGTAAGTCCCCACGGCCCTGCCATACAGATTTCTGGCCCTTGTTCTTTCGTCCAGGGTGCATTCGACCATTATGTGCTTGGTGTCCTCCACACCATTACCACATTCGCACAGACCTTCACTCTCCCTTGATCTAAATATGCTGATGTATGTAGCCATATTTCCATGGTCTGTTGTTAGTTGTACCGCCTTTCTGCTTAAGCTCAATCTCTCGCATCCCACCCTCTCGCAGAAGTCATGGAGAGTTTGGCCATTGCTGGAGTTGTTCTATGCAAGCTGCCATCTGTCGATTGTTTCGCTTTTTTTACGCATTTGATCTGTTTCTTACTTATCCATACCTGGTTATCCATGTCTACTATCGCCTTTCTTGTTGCCTCATTTACCGATCTGTCTACCCTTATCATTTCTGGTGTAGACATGGCCTTTGTCTATTGTGTGTTTATATTAATAGAAATTTCACTCAGCTCTTTCAATGTCGTCCTGAGGCTTTCTATGTACATATTCTTTCTTTGCGAACCGAGTTCGGCCCACCATAGCGCTATCAGTCTCAGTTCTGATAATGTGTTTGCCAGTTATTACCCAATTATTATTATTACCAATTATGTCCGCGGTAAGGCTGCCATTTAGCTTAATGCTATATGATATTTCCTGTCCATTCCTTGATCTTTCCAACATGCCCACACCTACTCCATCCAAGCCAGCACTAACGTCCACCCATATTGTTGTGTCTGATTTTGCCAGTTCCATATTTCTCCAGGCAATCTCCCATGGCCACGGTTCGGATTTTGAATCAACTGCTTTGGGACCCGTGTGGTAACCATATCGTTTGCTCAAAGTGTATGCAAACAATCCCCCCGCTACAACCCTCAAGGTTTCGGTTGATGTAGTTCTATAAGTCGCCGCTATGGGTGTCAGGAGCGGTCTCCGTGCATTGGACAAAACTCTCTTCATTCTTGTCTCGTCTGCCTTGATTCCCCATATCTCTGCTCCATACAGTGCCGCCGGCTTTATAAGCCATTCGTAGAGGAATAGCCGCTGTCGGTTTTGATCTAAATTAGATCTTGTTAATCTTAAGAATCTGTCAGTTATGTCGTGACATTATTGTCGCAGCTGCCATACTCTCAAGACATTGCTCCGTCCGACTATCAAGTTTTCGCATCAATGGGACACGCGTTTGCTGAGCAGCACTTTGCTAATTTTGGGGAAGAAAATGGTTCGATGAATGGTTCTGCTCAATGGACGAACCTTCTCTTTGGGATGACATCCATAAATTGCCTGAAAGATGGACAAGATGTACAGAATTAAATGACCAACAGTTTTCAATTTTATTGAAAATGATATAGTTGTTTCCGAAGAAAAAAAAGTTGAAAAAAATGCCTTTCCGGTACACTTGGTAAATGAAAATGGGACAAAACCGTACGAGTGCATTTTCTTGGCCATCGAGCGCGTTGATGTACAAGGGGCCGTTATTCGACTGGCAACGCTGAATGATTAGCGTAGGAATCGGCACCAATCTCGACCGGGGCGCCTTTCTAATTTACAGAAATACCAATAGCGACGGTTAAATGGCTCGTTATCATCAGTTCGAGCCCGGTTCACCTTTGCCGCTGCCACTTCTCGAGTGTGACACCTACGGTCCTGCCCGATCAATTAAGTGCAATACGCACGTCACAAATCAAACGACATCAACTAATAAATCTGGCCCGTTACGTTCGCTGGCATTTCAGACTCCCACTAGGTGTCGTATCGATAGGTCTCCGGCTTGTGGCGGGCTCTGATTGATGTACCGGGTCGCCTTTAGCGCGAATTCTCTTTTAGATTGGGTTCGCGCGACGTATCTTTGTACTCTCTAATGAGTACACACCTTTCAACTTTGTGTTTCAATACTTAGAGTCGTTTTGTCATCTTTAACCTCAGCAGTATTATTAATGAATTGATCGAAATCAAGTTCTATCCTTGTAACTTTTACCCCTCCTAGAACATTTAATGAATAATCACTTTAGTGAATAGCATGGTCACTGATTTTGAAAAACTATTTTATGAGAATTTATACAATTCAAGCTCACTGAACATTTACTGCTGTTCATTACATAACAGGTCAATTGAAAAGTCCCCGGCCTACCATAGTTTATTCAAGATAATTCCCTTCAAGGGTGATACACTGATTATTGGGGCCGTCCAACTTTTCGATACCATTTCTGTAGTACGATTTGTCCTTTGCTTCAAAATAGGCCTCAGTTTCGAGGATCACCTCTTCATTCGACGAAAATTTTTCCCAGCGAGTATTCTTTCGAGATCTGAGAACAGGAAATAGTCGCTGGGGACCAGATCTGGGAAATACGGTGGATGAGGAAGCAATTTGAAGCCCAATTCATGGATTTTTGCCATCGTTTTCACTGACTTGTGATGGTGCATTGTCTTGGTGAAGCAGCACTTTCTTTTTATTCAAATACGGCCGTTTTTTGGAGATTTCGTCCTTCGAACGGTCTAATAACGCTATGTAATAGTCGCTGTTGATGGTTCTTCTTTTTTTCTGTTGATTGATGCATTTTCCCACGTTTTGGAGCAGGTTCATCGTGTGCAAACCACTCGGATAACTGTCGATTCGACTTCGGAGTGAAATGATGGAGCCATGTTTCATCCATTGTCACATATCGATGCAAAAACTCGGGTTTATTACGCTTGATCATCTTCAAACTCTGCTCCGAATCATCAACTCGTCGTTGTTTTTGGTTAAAAGTGAGCTCGTGCGGCACCCACTTTGCATAGAGCTTTCTCATACCCAAATATTCGTGAATGATATGATGTACACGTTCAGTTGATATCTTTAGAGTGTCTGCTATTTCATTCAATTGCAATTTATTAGTTTAACAGCCTCTTTTTGGCGTCCACTGCGTTCACCGTCTTTGGTGCTCATTTCACCACGTCTAAACTTAGCATACCAATCCTTGATGGTTGATTTTCTTGGGACAGTGTTCGGAAACTGGGCATCGAGCCAAGTTTTTGCTTCAGCTGTATTTTTCCCTTCAAAAAGCAATATTTTATCAACGTGCGGAATTCCTTTTTATCCATTATTTTCAAAATAACAAAAGTTGCTTCACTCAAAGTGCTATAATTCACAAACTAATCATACACGCATCTTTTGAGGGTTAGGGCAAACTAATAAACATATGGATTTAATTCTAGTAATGCCATCTATGTGTCAGGCCGGGGACTTTTAAATTGACCTGTTAGTTTAAGTAGTTTATTTTTATTTTATTTTGGGAAATACATCTGCCTGATGACATACATAGTCCCGTACTCACTTTATTTGTGCAGTAACAAATTATTTTTTAAATTAAGATTGTACTAAGCATATCGAATGTAAGATGTAATTAATAAAGAATAATATATAAAATACATTAAATGACACATCACAACAACATTAAATGATCCGGAAGTTAAAGATAAACGAAAATTAAACTAGGAATACTGGAAAGATCAACAGAACGTCGACAGATCAGCGCAAACATATGACCGTATATAAAAATCCGGTCTCCCTAACGATACCGGGATCAAAGCAGGCCTGGCCGTAATCCTTAAACGGTCTCTATTAAATTAGTGTTAATTTTACATTAGAACTTTCCAACGGAGGCAACGACGTAGCTCGGTGGGGCATGGCAAAATCGTAATAAGTCCTTTAGCGCCGGACCATTTGTCGTAAATAAGACCGCGCGCTACTTTCGTTTAAATAAAAGCCCGGCTTTTCTGTCGTTTCCGCTTTTATTAAATTCTCATCCAACTCTTGTACATGGGCAGGAGGAGGAGCGTATAAGCAGAGTGGTTGAAGCAACGTTTACCATATGTACCGGAAAGTCATTAAGGGTTTTTCTAATAGATGTCGTTAGTCTCAAGTAGCAATGTTATGATTTGGTTTATATGTTATTTCATTCTACCAACCACGAGTCATAGTCATAGTTTCGTTTCGTGCCTAAAAACGTACATTTGCGGTACGAATTATTTTTCTTATTTAACCTAAAAAAAATCCGCTGAAAATCATTCTCAGCTGATAGCTAAAACATGTGAGGCATGGTTCGGTCGATCGACTCCAAGGCCAAATCGTTTTGGTCGCAAGTGCTTCTGTGTTTGGTGGGACCAGAGTGGCGTGGTGGTTTAGTAATGGGTGGTTTAGAATAGTTCGTAAAACTATTGAAATTTGGCGAAACAATTAATAGTCATGGTTACCGAACCATGCGTTGAATGAAAAACGTCCCGAAGACGTGGTAAAGTGATTTTGCAGCGCGATAACGCACTGTCGCATAAAGCAAAACCGGTCGAGGAAGCGTTGAAAGCACTTCCACGGTACATATTATCGCAACCGCCGTACTCTCCAGACCTACTATCCGTCCCGTCCGACTATCAACTTTCTGGCTTTCTGGAAAATGGCTCGATGAATGGTTTTGCTCAAAGGACACCATTTTTTTGGGATGACATCCATAAATTGCCTGAAAGATGGACAAGATCTATTGCATTCCAATGTTCCAACGGGCTGGTATGCGGCTTGCAAGATTTAACCACATTTCTCATTTCGGAAAAATGTTATTTCTGAAATGATGAAGAGAAATGAGATTTTTCTGAGAATTTTTTTTAATTATAATAATAAATTATTGAAATAATACATAAATAAGACCTGTACCCATACAAATCTTTCATGGCGACCAAAATAACTACGTCACGGATCAAATTTGGATCCTTTTAGCGCTCGTTTAAAATTACATTATCTCAAACGTTCATTTTTTTGCAGAAATAACTTTTATTCTGGGTATTGCAAACACGCAGTATTGCCATAAATGTAGTTTTTCGAAAATAGTCGTCTACAATTACATAAAACGAACATTTAATTTACATTTACCAAGTGACAATTTGAAATAGTTTTCTCTCTTCAGCATACAACATTTGGTGTCCATTCCTTATTTACGGCCTCTGTCGATCCACTTGTTGGCATCTTTTCCACCAGTGGGCTATGGTATAGAGCATTGTCCTGCTAGTAATAATGAACAAAACCTGATCCAATGTTATTATTACTTTTACCTTTTTGCATCAACTCTTGTTCTTTACGCCATTTTTTAAATTATTATCTTGCCATGAGTAGCCCATTGTTCCACTCCAAGATTATCCAAGTTTCATCTAGGACTACCAAACTTAAACATGTAATCTTCGTTGATTTGTTTATATGTTTTTAAAAATATGTATCGATGAATACTTTTCATATCTCTCTTTGTCCATAAGTTTACTACTTGTTTGCGACGTATAAGTTCATTTGTTTCATCCAGACAAACAAAATTACAATACTTTCTTACCAATCCGTAACTAAGTGGATTGTATTATTTTGTTTACGCGCGACTGAGGCATTTCATTTTATATCTGTTATTCATCAAGACTGTGAAATACATTAAAATATACGATGACATAAGGAACAATACTTATTGTTGGCCGTAATCTTTTAAGATCTGGTTTTGCAGCGGCCTTGACTGAGGTGAGGCGAGAGTTAGAATCGTAACTGTTTTTGCAAACAGTGACGCCATCGCTCGATTTGAACCGATGCTGTTAGCGTATTTTTTTCACCGCTTCTTTTTCTTTAATGTGTAGAAACAGGCTACAGGGAACTGAACAAGAAGTAGTATTTAATTACATGACATTAGTAGTATAACATTTCAATTTAGTGTGGTTATATTTGGCGTTTTTATTCTTCACACGTCCGCATTTTGTGGAGAAGAAACAACTCATCACAGTTATGAATTTTTTAGGGCAATTAATGGAATTAGAGGTCGAAAAACGAAAATAAAAAATCAATCGTATCAATAAATAGTTATTATGTTGTTCAAATTTTCTAATATACTTTTCTTTTTCAATAAATAACTTCAAATAATAAATAAAAGCTTTTAACAGAGGTATTGAAAATATTAATGAAAACGAAAGAAACAAAAAACAAAATTGATGTAAAATATGGTATATTCGCATATTATTGTTGTATTTTAATTACATTTTTTACATCCCTTATGGGCTCTAATGTATCTTGTAGTTTGGATTATTCTCTTATAACTTTATATTTTTCGCCTAGTAGGATCTATGTATTTTGCATACTCGAAAGATGTACAATATTGTCTGCATCAGCGTCAGTACATATTGCTTATTGTTATTCTCATAAAATATACGTGTTTTGATACACCATACTTTTTAATAACCAATTAATTTTATGATGTCAAAACGTTATGCAATGTATATAATAACATTCAAGTCAATAAATAAGCCGTCAATTTTCAATCTAAATATAAGGTTCACGATTCCACCGTTTGTTAATTTCTTCTTCACTATGTCAGACGGGGTTCATCCAAACTGAAGGTGTTATTATTGACAATTCTTCTTCCCACATATCCAGACAGTTCTTGCTTATATATCCTTCTCGACCTGCGTGTCTATTGTAATAATTCTTTACCAAATGCCATATAAATTCAATTGTATTGAATATACATTGATACGGAGGAAGGCGTAATACTCTGTGTTCATATTGTTCAGCCAGTTGATCTACTTTGCCTTTTTTCTTCAAGCCTATTTATAAAAAAATTACATAAAACGCAATTAAATATTTCATTTATATTTACCGAGTAACGATTCGAAATAGTTCACTCTTTAGCATGGTAAATTTATGTGTTGCAAGTCATTACTTAGTTACACACTTTGTCGATTCACTTGTTGAGATCTTTTTCACCAGTGTACTATGGTCCTGTGGTACTATGGACTTGGGGGAAAATACTAACTCTGCTCCAGGAATAAAACCATTCCTGATTCCAGCATGAAGAATGATATATCTGCTATGAATTATCAATAAATATTATGACTAAGAAAACCTAATCAAATGTTATTCTAAAGTTTACTTTTTTCCATCCACTTTTGTTGTCTTTCCATGTTTCATCTAAATACACAAATTGAAATAACAAGTCTTGATAGTCATTGATTTTATTGTATGCTTTTGAAAGCAATATGTGAAAGTTCTATTAGATCTCTTCGTGGGTTATCTTTACACCACTTCATGTATATGTTTCGTAGCAGTGTGGAAGGATAACTCACATCGCTCAAAGAGTTGTATTTAAAAGTTTTCTATGGATACTTTCCAAACAGAACCAAACAGAAGAGAACAGATAGTAGATATTTACTGGGATCAATATCTATTCATAGAGTCAATTAGTCGTCTCAGCTTCGCTATAGTTTACTAATTTTTTCGATTACTAATAAAAAGTAGTGTTTTGTTCATTTTTTTCTGAATTTCATCGTATTTTCACAGCCGTATTCAATAGATTTACGAGTGTGTAAAATTATAACCATATAATTAGCACATTTTAAACTTCTTGTTCAGGTACTGCTTTTGTTCACTTTTATGTAGTCTATTTCCATGTTGTCTATAGTAACACTCACTCGTTGTGTAACTCCGTGACGCTTTTGTTCTTGCAGTCATCAGATAGGGGTCTCTATGACCAACTTAAAGACCAACGACAATTATTAGTCATTAACATTCATATTATGCGGATCCGTTGTTGGATAAGAGACGGCGGGAGAACGGGGGGAGGAGGTGGAAGCAAATATCAAGTTCATATTTTGTTCGGAGGTAATTTATTTATGACTTGCGGTGACATGTTGCTTTTTTAATGACCACAGAACTAGATCGAGAAAACTGGCGGCCGGTCCCAATCACTGTCGTCGCGCCTCA
Source organism: Rhynchophorus ferrugineus (assembly GCF_030347505.1). Lineage (NCBI taxonomy): Eukaryota > Metazoa > Arthropoda > Insecta > Coleoptera > Curculionidae > Rhynchophorus > Rhynchophorus ferrugineus. The sequence continues at coordinate 3,909,731 of NW_027472589.1, read as the reverse complement.
TACATATTCATGACTCTCCGGAACGGTGAACTAGCTGGATTTTTATTTCTTTGTCGATTTAGAACAAAAAGAAAAAAATTAGAGGTACAATGATGCATTAACTTAACATTGTTTTTGTTTTGAGACGTCGAAAATTACTGGTAGATGTCCTCCGAGCGGTTGTGGACGCCAGGGTCGTCACTTCCTGCTGTTTTGACGGGGTCAGGAATTTCTTTCGACTTCCTGTGATGTATTGGTTTGATGTTTTATACTAGGAAGTATTTTTGTTCTCTCTGTTTTGCTATATGTGTATACGTAATTATTACGAGCGATATTGAGATTATTTGATTTTCTAGTTTAATTGATTTGTTGACAAATTTTCAGTTTGTGGTCTCTTATATATTTTTTATTTGTATCTGTAGTCTATTGGGATCATAAAAACTACAAGAAATATAAAAAACAGTTTTATAATCTTTGTTTTAGTCTTTTTAATATTTAGTGATACTACCCTTTGTTGCAATAAGAGCTTCTATGCGTCGAGGCAAGCCCTCAATACATGTTTTCTCATCTTCCTGGAGTTTGGAGTTGTGATGCCGTTCTCTGATGAGAGTTTCAATTAACTGTTGCTTGGTGCTAATCACTTCATTTGCAATCGTCCATTTAGCGAGTTCCCACTATGGGATTCGTGTCTAGTGAATTCCCTGGCCAAGGCAAAATAGTGATTTTTTACCACCAAATATCCAGTAACACTTCTGGTTTTGGAACACGGTACCGAATTTTGCGTAAAAATGTAGTTGTCAATTCATTTCCATCTCCTGGCTTCCATTGCTTTCGATTTCTATGCCCGAATACTTAAAAACATTTAGTTGTTCTATTTTTACATCAGTTGTTTGGATATTTATTATTTCTGGAGCTTCCACCATCATGAGTTTGGTTATGCTTTTATTCATTTACTTTCCATGTTCTATTAGTATCATATTCTATATGTGGGCTCCATCTCCAATAAAACTGAAAACGTCACTCGTCCTTTGACATTTTCATTCGCTTCACAAGATGATCTGTTATATAGCTTGTAAGTTTGTATGTATATATATATATATATATATATATATATATATATATATATATATATATATATATATATATATATATATATATATATATATATATATATATAATGTAATGTAATGTAAATTATATATAGCATTGTTAAGAGTTCCCTCCACTCAACCTACCACCTTACGGGGGTCCCGAGGGACTTCAGTGTCATGTTATTTGATCCCCCATGTTTATGCCCGTGTACGGCAGTGTCATTAAGATTCTTTTCGTGGAGGGTGTCTGAAGATGATCCTACAGGGTGCTGTTACTGCATTGGTTGTAGTTTCGCCCTAACTGTAATCCGAATTGTTTTTATAGTCCTTTATAGCTTTATTTACATTTGTTTTGTTTATGAATATATGTATGACTGTACTGTATTCATTCAACTTATTCAACTTCACGTATTATTTTTAGTCTAAAGGCTTGAGTTATGTTCTCTTCGGTATTGTTGATGAAATAGTTTGTTTCTGAAGTTAAAAAAGAAGAAACTAAGAAAAATTGATCTAATGTGTTTAAATAAAAGTAATGTTCATCGTTGAAAATCTCCCTTGTACTTTGACATCTTCATTCGCTTCATAAGAAGTGATGATGGGTTTATAAGTTTGTTAAGGAGATCACTTACTGAAGCGATCTTTTTTATATATTACTACAGATATTTGTTTCCCCTTGGGTAGATTGTTGAATGCTTGGAAATTAAAAAAAAGGTGTGAAGACGCTCCAATAAAAGGGAATTCATGGGAAATTTTATTAATACAAGCACACTGTTTTACAAAAAGTAGAACTGTAATAAGAAATAATAAAAAAAATGCAGCTGAGACATGTAGGGCGATAATGGGGACATAGAGTGATGAGTCTCTGAATGAATAAAATATGTGGCGAGAGTTGTCGGGGGTAAGCTGTTGCAGCTTGAATGGGAAGTTCTGGTACACCCCACTGGATGAGTCCACTGACTCACCGGGCCTAACGCCTTTTGATTATCACTTGCTCAAATTGATGCAGTATAGCTCGGCTGGCACACGGGTTCGAAATGCTGAAGAAAAGCGAAAATAGATCGATGATTGGATCGCTGCCAAACATCGTATGACCATATAGTCGGAAATATCGGAAAAATTTGTAGAAGGTGATGGAAAATATTTTGGTTGATATATATTGTACCAACGTGTTCCAATTTCCTCATCCAGATTATGAGCTACTAAAATCTTACCTCACAAACCGTTATTTTACTGTAAAACGAGGGGATGAACATACCGAATTACATGCAATATATTCAGGACTTCCCCAAGGTAGTGTACTGGGTCCAGTATTATATCTTCTGTAGACAGCTGATCTATCTACAACAAAATAACCGCTGTGGGAACATACGAAAACGACACGGTAGTCTTATCCTCTCATGAAGATCCAGCCATAGCATAAATTAACCTACAAACACACTTAAATCAAATACAAATATGGCTGAAAAGATGAAAAGATGAACGTGTCCACCAGTCTATATAAATAATTGTCAACTTCCGCAAGCAGAGGATGTTAGATATCTTGGTATGCATCTAGATCGACGCCTAACTTGGAAGAAGCACATATTCGCCAACTTGAACTTAAATTCTACCAAATGTATTGGCTTATCGGGGTACAAATCTATACTCAAGCCTATTGGGTCATATGGAATCCAACTATGGGGAACGGGGAACCGCTAGCAAGTCTAATATATCCATCAAACGACGGTTCCAAAATAGTATTGCGTGCCATTGTCGATGCTCCGTACTATCTTTCAAATGAAGTGAAACAACGCGATATTCCTCTAGAACCAATAACGAGTGTAATTCAACGTGTTTGTGTGAAATACTTCAAAAGAATGTCAGTGCATCCCAATGTACTCACTAATCGGCGAAATTTTTGAAGTAACAGTGAAGAGCGTAGAGTAACACGTCTAACACCATCGGGTCTGTTTATTGGAGGGGAGTGATCACTTAATGTAGTGATTACATACCATGTATATACGAGGGTCACTATTTATATTTCGGGAATTGGCAACATTGTTGTCATGCGAGTCCATATTCTGATTACATCGTGAAGTTTAACATTTTTGACGATATACATACTCAGAAAATTTTGTCACATGTACGCTATTTGTTCATTTTATATTTAGTTGAAAGTTTCGTTTTGGCAAAAAATGGAACTGAATCGTGAACATTTTCGTGCGATGACTTTTTACGGTTTTTGACGTGGATTATCACAAGTGTGCATCAATCAACTTAATTTAACTTTTGGCGATAAAGCTCCATCAAAAACCAGCGTGTATTGCTGGTTTAGTAAATCCAATCGTGGTCGTAGATCGCTGTCCGACGAGTTTCATGAAGGTCTTCAAAAATCGGCTGTTGTGCCAAAAAACATCGATGCTGTTTGCGAAGTGATTAAGCAAGATCGTCATGTCACCTATTGTGAGATTGAGGCATCTCTAAACATTAGTTCCACCAGCATATATGCGATTCTACATGAACACTTATGTTATGTTCGCGTTGCATCCCACACAATTTGACGGCTCGTGTCAATTGTTGCAAAGAAATTCAATCGCGGTGCTTCGAAAGACGTTTATAAAATCGTGACAGGGGACGAATTATGGATATATTCGTATGAGCCCGAAAGTAAGCCGCAGTCGACTGTATGGGTGTTCCAAGATGAACCAAATCCGGCAAAAGTTGTTCGCGCACGAAGCACTTCAAAGAGAATGGTGACCTGTTTGTTTGGGAAAACTGGTCATATTGCAACAGTGCCTCCAGAGGATCGTAGAACAGTAAATTCTGTTTGGTACACAATCATTTGTTTGCCAGAAGTCTTCGGTGAAGTAAGGAAAACAAACAAAAGACGTCGGATTGTTTCTCATCATGACAATGCGAGCTCTCACACATCGGCTCGAACAAGATACTATTTAAGCATTCAAAACATCGAATTGGTGGGTCATCCGTCGTACACCCCTGATTTGGCACCCAGTCATTGCTTTTATTTCCTATCCGTGAAGAATAAACTGCGTGGTTAACGATTTTCATCGCCCGAAGAAGCTATTGAAGCGTTCAAAAATCACGTTTTGAAGATACCTCATTCGGAATGGAATAAATGCTTTGAAAATTGGTTTAAGTGTGTGCAAAAGTGTATCGATCATCGTGGCGAGTACTTTGAAAAACAATAAAAATGTATTCGCAGCTTAACTATTTGTTTTTTTCCTATTCCCGAAATATAAATAGTGACCCTCGTATAACATAAACATGACAGATACTTATCGCCCTCTGGGCAGATTGTGGGACTATTAAGAGTGATAAAAAATGTTTTCCAATAAATGCCTTTTTTAATTAACACTAACGTTAACCGGCGTTGCTCCTTCGGTATCAACTCACCGCGGCAAAACCGCATCGGAATACACGACGCCAACCAGGAAAATAGACGGTGAAAGTCTCCGTTTTCTAATCGGGATATCGAACTCGTTATATACGACCGAATCGAATCGGCCGCGTTTGTTTGTTGTTTTGTTTTCGCTTGTCTCTCGATAGATCGATTAATGTCCCGATGGGACTAATTGATTCGCTTTTAATACCCCCATTAATTCTGCGTTTTATCTTTTCGAGTGAGACCACGACAATGATTTAGTGGCTCGATTTGTCATTGGCGTGCGTCTGCGACGGAGTTTCCAGTCGCGCGAAGCGATATTTCGCGTTTTTGTTATAACTGGAGGGAAATTGCTGTGGTGAATCTGGGGAATCTTTGGAATCCTTGTTTCGAACGGTATCGTAATCATCGGCACTTTAGATCTGGGATCTGGTCATTTTAGAGAATAATAGAGTGAATGAGTAATTTAGAATTAATAGAGTGTGAATATATTCATATACGAATGTTTTTGAACTATACTGGAAATATTAGAAAATATATCGATCCAAACCAATATCGTATGACCATATAGTCAGAAATATCGGAAAAACTGGTAGAAGGTGATAGAAAATATTTTGGTTGATATATATTGTACCAATGTTTTCCAATTTCCTCATCCAGATTATGAGCTATTAAAATCTTACTTCACAGATCGTTATTTTACTGTAAAACCAGGCGATGAACATACCGAATTACATGCAATATATTCAGGACTTCCGCAAGGTAGTGTACCGGGTCCAGTATTATATCTTCTGTAGACAGCTGATCTATCTACAACAAAATAGCCGCTGTGGCAACATACGAAAACGACACGGTAGAATGCTACGGTAGTCCCTATCATCTCATGAAAATCCAGCCATAGCATCAATTAACCTACAAATACACCTAAATCAAATACAAATATGGCTGAAAAGATGAAAAGAAGAACGTGTCCATCAGTCTGTATCAATAATTGTCAAGTTTCCAGTCGCGCGAAGCGATATTTCGCGTTTTTGTTATAACTGGAGGTAAATTGCTCTGGTGAATCTGGCGAATCTTCGAAGTCCTTGTTTCGAACGGTATCGTAATCATCGGCACTGTTTAGATCTGGGATCTGGCCATTTTAGAGAATAATAGAGTGAATGAGTAATTTAGAATTAATAGAGTGTGAATATATTCATATACGAATGATTTTGAACTATACTGGAAATAGTAGAAAATTGATCGATGATTGGATCGCTGCCAAACCAACATCGTGTGACCATATAGTCAGAAATATCGGAAAAATTGGTAGAAGGTGATGGAAAATATTTTGGTTGATATATATATTGTACCAATGTTTTCCAATTTCCTCATCCAGATTATGAGCTATTAAAATCTTACTTCACAGATCGTTATTTTACTGTAAAACCAGGCGATGAACATACCGAATTACATGCAATATATTCGAGACTTCCCCAAGCTAATGTACTGGGTCCAGTATTATATCTTCTGTAGACAGATGATCTATCTACAACAAAATAACCGCTGTGGCAACATACGAAAACGACACGGTAGAATCCTCCGGTAGTCCCTATCATCTCATGAAGATCCAGCCGTAGCATCAATTAACCTACAAACACACTTAAATCAAATACAAATATGGCTGAAAAGATGGAAAGAAGAACATGTCCACCAGTCTGTATCAATAATTGTCAAGTTTCCAGTTGCGCGAAGCAATATTTCGCGTTTTTGTTATAACTGGAGGTAAATTACTGTAGTGAATCTGGCGAATCTTCGGAGTCTTTGTTTCGAACGGTATTGTAATCATCAGCACTTTTTAGATCTGGGATCTGGTCATTTTAGAGAATAATAGAGTGAATGAGTAATTTAGAATTAATAGAGTGTGAATATATTCATATACGAATGTTTTTGAACTATACTGGAATTATTATAAAATAGATCGATTATTGGATCGCTGCCAAATCAACATCGTATGACCATATAGTCAGAAATGTTATTATATCTTCGGTAGACAGATGATGTATCTACAACAAAATGGATGGATTTTTTTAATGTTTTCGTCGGTAACAACCTCTTTTGGTCGTCCACTGCGTCCACCGTCATCGGTGCTCATTTCACCACGTCTAAACTTAGCATACCAATCCTTGATGGTTGATTTTCTTGAAAGCTCGGCATCAAGCCAAGCTTTTGTTTCAACTGTATTTTTTCCCTTCAAAAAGCAATATTTTATCAACACGCGAAATTTTTTTTATCCATTTTTTTCACAATAACAAAAAATGCTTCATAATTCACAAACTAATGATCCGACAACTGTCAAATTTATACACGCATCTTTTGAAAGTTAGGGACTAACTAAAAAACATATGGATTTAATTCTCGTAGCGCCATCTATGTGTCAGGCCGATGACTTTTCAATTGACCTGTTATATTCAGAATGAATAACAAAAATAAAATAATATATTGTCGCGTCGCAACAGTAGGGTCTGATTTGAGAAATATCTATGGAATCTGAATAAAGGGAGAGTAATTGGTACGTTTATTATACGTATTTATTATACATATTCAGTATTGAGGATAATTTGACAAACTAATCAATTTCGGGTAGAAGTTGTTAGATGTGCGTGGAAGCGTGCAACATATCCATATGCCCTGGCCGAAAATAACCGGCCGATAAGTTAAAAAATAACGGGTAACAGCTGCGGTCGCCACTTCAGAATCATTAGGCGAGCTAATAGTGAGCAAGCGAGGGTATTTTTAAGCCGAAATTGGGGCCTTTTCACGTGAGTCTCGCCAGCCCTACAAATTGAGCGCTAATTTAGATGTATATCGTCGAAGTTTCGGGCTCTTTTTTAATCGTATGCCTAATATATCTAAGAAGTTGATACTTTTTAAAACTTAATTCTGCCTCTGCAATTCTTATCGTAATATATTGGGTGCTTGTATATATTCTGATTATTTCAAAGAAGGAGGACAGTTGGTACGATGTATCAAAATCAAAGTCTTTTCAATAATTTTGTAGAACTTTTCCCATCTTTCTGGTACCATAGCGATGCCGTGTCGACTTCTTCGGAGTTTCGAAACCGCCTGCCATTCAAGTTAGGCTTCATAGATCTGATGAAGTGGTAATCCGAACACGCTTTGTTCGTGAAGGGCGCTGGGTTCTGCAGAACTTTCCATTCCAGCTACAACAGTGTATCCTTCACATTTTTTGCAGCGTGTCGCGCAAGAGGTTGACTTTGTGACTGCTACACACTTTTGCTGCTGGTCTTTTTTTGCAACAGTATGTCTTTCGCTTTGTTCAATTCACCTCAGTAATAGGTCAATTCCTGGCCTACCAAAGTAAAACACATTTTTTTGGCAAAATTATTTTTTTTTATTCAAAACATAAGTGTGATACACCGATTATACCGACCCCCCAACTTTTCGATACCATTTTGTGGTACAATTTGTTCTTTGCTTCAAAATAGGCCTCAGTTTCGGCGATCACCTCTTCGTTCGACGAAAATTTCTTCCCAGTGAGCATTCTTTTGAGATGAAAATACATATGAGCTTATATGAATATAATGAAGAACATGGACAAAACAAAACAAATAAAAAATATAGAGATGACGAATTCATACCTTTAAATATTCTAAAATTTTCAACTAAAAGAACCTTCTGACAGAGAAATATCGCCAGTTCTGACAATATGTTTATTAATGTTTCAGCGAATTCTTATATGATTATGAATATATGAATTAATATGAAAATGGGCTTCATCGTGGAGAAAATGATATTGTTAAAACTGGTACATCTCTCAAAGAACTGTTCAACATCACCTCCCAAGAAGACGAATCAATAATAACACATCTGCCACCGCAGGAATTATGTCATTAATCATTCTGTGGATTGTTTTAATATTTTCTTCGGTAATAACCTCTTTTGGGCGTCTACTGCATTCACCGTCTTCGGTGCTCATTTCACCACGTCTAAACTTAGCATGATGGTAGATTTTCCTGGGGCAATGTCCGGTTAAGTCAAGTTTTTGCTTCAACTGTATTTTTTTCTCTTCAAAAGGTAATATTTTATCAACACGCGAAATTCCTTACCTATTTTTTTCACAGTAACAAAAGTTGCTTCACCAAAAATGCTATAATTCACAAACTAATGATCCGACAGCTGTCGATTTTATACACGCACTTTTGAGGGTTAGGACTAACTTAAAAACATATGGATTTAATTCTAGTAGCGCCATCTATATGTCAGACAGGGGACTCTTTTCAATTGTCATGTTATTTTGTTGAAGCAAGTACCTATTATCATTCTTTTTGGAAAGAATGTCACTAATGATATAACACATGGACTGAAGAGTCCCGGGTGTAACAAAGAAAACGCGTTTTTTGTTTGTTTAAGGTTGCCTTTATTCATCAACTTAATCTCCATCAAGAGCCACACAATGATTCCAGCGCGGCTCTAACATTTCAATACAACATCACCCCCCAAGAAGACGAAGCAATAATAACACATCCGCCAATAAATACATCTGCCATCGCAGGAATTACGTCAGTAATCCTGTTTTCCCGGACGATACGTTCACGATACCGCGTGTTTTTCCTTTGTTATTATTCTAGCGCGCTCTTCTCCTGTTTTCCCACGATGATGTTACTCTTTCTTTCGAAACCAAAGTAAATACGGCACCCCGCATGACCAGTTGGCGTATTTCCGATGCGTACAAATATTTTGACAAGCAATAATGTAAAAACAGAGAACGAGAAACGAAGCGCGGAGGTCGGCGAAGAAAAAAATCTATATATCTGCAGGGAAAATTAATTATGTATTACCGGGCCCCCCTCGATATAAATGGCGTGTTTATTCGACGGTCTTGTTTGGGTTTTCAATGAAGCCAAGAGGCTGCGTCGACCGATCAATAAATTAAAGTGTTTTGATAGAAATGGTGCTTATTTTAATCGTGGACTTGCGAGAAGTGCGACGTGGAATATTACATATATTCTGCAATTCACGTTTATTTAATTATTATAACAGGTCGATTGAAAAGTCCCCGGCCTACCATAGTATAACACATTTTTTGGCATTTTCTTTTTATTCAACATAATGCCCTTCAAGGGTGATACACTGATTATAGCTACCCTTCAACTTTTCGATACCATTTTTCTAGTACGATTTGTTCTTTGCTTCTAAATAGGCCTCAGTTTCGGCCATCACCTCTTCATGCGACGAATATTTCTTCCCAGCGAGCGTTCTTTTGAGATCTGAGAACAGGAAATAGTCGCTGGGGGCCAGATCGGGAGAATACAGTGGATGAGGAAGCAATTCGAAGCCCAATTCATGGATTTCTGACACGGTGCATTGTCTTGATGAAGCAGCACTTTCTTTTTCTTTAGGTGCGGCCGTTTTTCGACTATTTCGTCCTTCAAACGGCCCAATAACGCTATATAATAGTCGCTGTTGATGGTCCTTCCTTTTTAAAGGTGGTCAATGAAAATTATTCCATGTGCATTCCAAAGTACAGAAGCCATAACCTTGCCAGTCGATTGTTGCGTTTTCCCACGCTTTGGAGCGGGTTCATCGTGTGCAGTCCACTCGGATGACTGTCGATTGGACTTCGGAGTGAAATGATGGAGCCATGTTTCATCCATTGTCACATATCGACGCAAAAATTTCGATTTGTTACGTTTAAACATGATCAAACACTGTTTAGAATCATGAGCACGTTTTTGTTTTTGGCCAACAGTGAACAAACGCGGCACTCACTATGATCACACCTTCCTGATAGTCAAATACTCATGCAATATAAAATCAACACGTTCTTTTGATATCTTTACGATGTTAGCTAATTCAAGCAACTTCACTTTTCGACCATTAACAAAGCGATTTTGTGGATTTTTTTATGTTTTCTGGTATTACCACCCCTTTTGGACGTCCGCTGCGTTTTACATTATCGGCGTCTCCACAACCACGTTGGAAGTCAGCTAAGCAACGTTTTATTGTTGTTTTTGGTGGAGCGGAGGTCTTACAATACTTTTCAAGCCATCGGTTCGCTTGAACAGTATTTTTCCCTACCAAGATCGGCGTGAAATTAAAACACGAAAATGTTTTGAAAATAGCAAAAGTAGTCTCACTTTTAGAACACTAACTCTCAAACTTATGAGTAAAATATCATGAAATTTTAACGCAAGTGTTCTTTTGAAAGTTGAATGCAATAAAACTAGCGCCATCTGTGTGTTAGGCCCAGGGTTTTTCAGCCCATTTGTTCTACTGCAAAGTTATTAAAAACACTGGTGACGATAACACATAAAGTTTACAAATAGACTAGATGACTGCAATAAAGAATCATGAAAATATTGATTTATAATAATAATATAGTTATATTGGTCAAACACAATAAAAATGATTTAAAAAATAATACATCTTTTATAGAATAAAAGTGAGTGAGTATTCCAGACGCATTAACCATGGAATGTGGTAAAATATTGAAGAAGCTTAAGTAAAAGTACCATCAGTACAACACCTTGAAAATAAATTAATAAGTGGTATAACTCTAATCATATTGGTATTTGATTGACACTTGTTGAACGCTTGAATTTATTTAATATTTTTCTTTACCTTTCGAGTAAATATGGTCGTTCAGAAGTGAACCGCGGTGAATGTCCGGTGAGTTAAGTTCTTTTCTGTTTTTGTTGCCAATTAGAGGATATACGAGCACCTAATATTTTAAGAATTCACCTCTTACAGGGTGGAGTAACATTAATATTAAATATTCCAAATTCATCAGTATTTTTTTGCACTGATTTTATCTCATTTTTGTTTTGAGACCTGCCCGGCTTTCAGTACCTCATTAAACTTAATACCGTTCTATAAAACCCGTCTGCCATTTATTTCACCATCCTTATTTAACCACAACAATCATGCGCCATTGTGTCGAAACTTAGCAGCCAAACTCATGAATTTTTATTAAAAAATCCCGATGCTTCAAACAAGGACGACGCTTAACAAGTCAATTTGCGCTGTGCTGGTAAAATAATCGAAGAGTATAACGTATTAATTATTGTGATGGTGTTAATATTAAAAGGACGAGATATAAATATTGATTGTTTAAGTAAGAGACCCATTTCACGTCGCAAGTCGGTCATATTAATGATAAGATCGCGTGAATTGTAGTTTAAACTTCTTTGGTTTTTTTGTTGGTGGTTGAATTAGCTTTGTGTTAGTAAGAAATTATGTGTATTAAAAGACACATAACGTCCAATATGATGCTATGAGCTTCTTAATCGATTTGATGTTCGTTGATGATAGTATTTGTGGTACATATTCTGACGGCGTGATGATTTTTTTTATCATTTGTTATGGAAATCTAGTAAATTAACACTAACAAGCTATTTGTTTTTATCCTAATTGGTTACGGTTTTAAAATTACAAAGTGCTTATTTGAAGATTTACACTTAGGGCTTAACATTCATATCACAGTTTTTAATATACACTGAGTTTTACTTATAACTTTACTAAACTAGATCAAATGGTTTTATTCTTTTTAATATTCTGACTAAGCCATCATTAGTTGGGGAACCTCAACATTAATGTTCTGTTGGAGCCTCTGTTCATGTCTTTGGCCATAGTCCGTGGTATTCTTATCGACACTTTTAGGTATTTATGCAGATTAGCGTAATGAATATACCAAGGAGCAATAATACCTCGCAGCACCTTGTTTTTGAATTTGGTACAATCCCAGAGTTGAACATAACGTCCAGTATGATCCATACTAGGTCCATACTGGTTTCAAGACTTGTGTGTCTCAAGAGTTGGTAAAGCAGAAGCTTTTTATATGTTGACAGGACCGAATATCTACCCAATCGTCAGTACATTTGTTGTACTTGAGCTGAGTTCTTCACATTTTTTCTTACATGTGATTTCCACCTGAAGAGCCAAGCCAATATATATGGCTGTATATCAAGTACATACGCCATCTAAATTTGTGACATCAAATCATCGAAATGTGGCCGCGTCAACTCTGAGTTTTAGTTCAGGTTGGCTTCGACATATAACAAAATTTTAATCTAAATAGATTAATTGAACAAAAAAGTTATCAAATATAATTTATTTTAACATTATAGTACATCTATAAATTACATTTAATTATACAACCACAATAGTTTATAGGTTATAGTTCTAACCTCATATCACCATTGCTTTCAAGAATTTTGCGTACGTCTGACAACCGGACGACTTTGACAGGCTTATTACTTACGGGTTCGAACTAATCGCACAGCATTTTATCTCTTTTCAACTAAAATAAAATGAGAAGGAAAATATTGTCTCATTCTAAAACGAATTTACAAATTACGGCAGGCAATACATTAAACATCTTGATGACGTATGTACAAAAAACTTACTGAATAGACTATACCTACCGTCCACACCGACACTCTACGGATTGCAAGCGGATGCCAACAAACCTTCGTTGGCCGTCGTCAAACCGTCCAAACAGAACTAAAAATATCCCAACAAATCCATTCGTTGGTCCGGTCTGTACGCAGCATAACGGATCGCCTGCTATTGTACTTATCTCATTGGAATTCAAGTAGTTGGGAGAAGAAGGCAGGAGAAGAAAGTGGCATCTACGGCTGAAGTATGAAGTTAATTAAAAAATAATTAGTAATTGAAAAATATTTGTCTGATGTCTAATCAATTATTTTTGGAAGAAGTACGCAATATTTCAATCGAACCTGTAGCTCTATGAATAGTTTTTAGGAAATAGTTTAAACACTGTTCGAAAACGATGTTTTTAAAATAAAAGTTTTGAAAAGATTGTTGATAAAGAACTAGATGGTTATTTCAATAGACTTTCAATAGCTTTGGAAAAAAATAGATGTTTTAACAATTATGAGGTAATAACCTTTCTAGATGCCATTATATTTCTATAATGTTATCACTTCAACCATTAAAAAATACTAAATTAATAAACAAGAGGCAGAAAAAATTATCCTTGTAATAATTTAAAGTATATTACAAATTCAATCAAGCTAGTTATATCGATTGCTAGTTTCTAATGCTTCTTATGCTTTTTTGCATCTTTATAGTAGGCTTGCTAATATATTTCTGATTCCTATTAAATTTTTATACGCATTTCTTTACAAATCTCTCGTATTGTCTAGGCTAAATATGGTTGCCTTGTTGATTTCGATGCTGTAGGAGTTTTAAACATGTAATTTTAATGTAGAAGGTAATTTAGATGGTCGCCCATTTATTATAATTGGATTATTCTATTTTAACCTAATTTAATTTAATCACCACGTGACTTCATGAGTTGAAATAATAACACTGATAGCCCTGAAAGTAGTAGTAGGTAATCTAGATTACAAAAAAAATCGTCTATAGTTGATCAAGTACAACTCAGTTTATAAGTAATCAAAGTTCAATCAGAAATATAAGAGAAACCCATAAAGTTCAAGGTTACATAAAGAGGTTAGATTATATAAAATATTTATAAAATAATTTCCATACAATTCACATCTATCACACCACAAAGCACTCTTTATGAATAACATCTCAAAATCAACACGATATCTCTTCAATACAAAAGTTTTACAGAACTTTTATTGTATGATTCTGGAACGGATTCTGGAATCATCTTGATGACGTATGTGCAAAATAATTTTGAATATATTATATTTGGCTGTATTTCTATACGAAACTACTTGCTGATGTATATAACATATGTTATACTGGTTTTCTTTAATATATTTTAAAGTCTCCTTTTACCAACTATGGGTTTATCTGGACTGGACCTACAGTTTAACGTGGGTTCCGATCCATGGTCCTTGGCATTAAGCCTACCGACTGGCGAGTGACCAACTTAGAAATCATCCCAGAAGTCATCCGGTCTTACCCAGCCTAGTTACTGGCGTGACTGGGATAATTTTTCTTGTTGGATTTTTCACTCTTGCCTAGGACAATCACAATTTTTAAATAATCACAAACATAAATTTACGACCATGCCCCAGTAGGATTCGAACCAGCGGCTATCGCAACAGTAGGAGGTATCGCCTTTACCACCGCGCCATCAAGCCGGCGTAATACTGGTTTGTTCTTGATTTTTTATTCGGGTAGTTAACGTGCATTGATTTATTTTAATTAATTTTGATGCCCCACTTTTCTGTCCAAGATTGTATTTCGGCAATGGCTATTTTCTTTCGTTTGATTTGGTGTTGCTATTTCCAATGACAGGATTGTAGTATCGTCTGTGAATAAAATAACATATCATGTAGGATCATGCGTAAACATGAATTGAATGGGGAAATTAATTTTTGTTTGAATTGGAATTAATTGTTATTGTTATTAATAGAAATTGTTTATCATTCTATGATTATTTCGTTAGATTTGTCTTAGTATTCAGACTATCGTCTTAATGATTTATTCGTTAAATATATTTACTGCAATTAACCAACTCGATGTTCTTAGTGATCGCCAGCAAGTCTTATTCTAATGAATGAAAAAAGGACAACTTCCTGCATATAGTATTTGGTTTGATTGTAATTCGATATCTTCCAGTCTTTATCATCCTATATGAAGTTGGGTGTGGTTGTCTTTTAATTAAAGAAGTAAAATAAATATGGTTTATAAATGCCTGATAAGCCAATAGCTTTGATCTTAGATCAGGTGGGGAATTATCTGATCTGCTCAGTTTTTAACATGGTATTTCCAAATTAATCTACCATCGAGGTGAATGCCTGGATATTTCGCTGATTCTGGTTGAGGAATTAGTCTTTTGTTTCCGCAACGCAAAATTAACAGGGACAGATTTGGTGTATTTTCCAGTTTCTAGCCTCTTTTTTTCTTTTTTCTGTAGCTTTAGGCAGAGATATACCTGTTCAAAAACTAATTACTTTTTATGCAAATGAAACAAGAAATCCGAACCGTGTTAATCAGAATCATCACCGAACAGGCAATCAATCCTCGACAATGGCGTTGTCCGGATCCAATTAAAATAAAATACAACCCAGTAGAAACGATAACCGAGCCGAAGGCCCCGAACAAGAGCCAGAGCAAACATGTAATCTGGACCTGTTACGCCCCCTTGTCGAGATTGAGGGTGGCGCAGGAGGAGGAGGAGGGAACCAGATTGATCAAAGTCTTATTTCCGTCGGTTGATACGCCCATGGCCTGGGAGCTGGCCCGTCAGCGCGCGACAGACCTTGTTATGGTTTTAATCAAGGCGATATTAGAAGCACTCGCTCTGAGTTATGAATTTTTTTAATATCGCGACGCCAAATCACCGCGGCTACGACCTTAGAGAGTCGCAGCGAATTTATCGCCGTAAAAGAAACGAGGATAGCGGGATGAAATCTGGAGAGTAATTAAGCGTACAAGTATGATTCCGTCTTTTTTTATAAATATAAGTTTCGAGTTGAACTGACTTCGGTAATAATCTGTGTTCGTGGGTGTAGCGCAAGCCTTTGATAAAGCCTGGCATAAGGAACTCATGTATTAACTCCAGTACGTTCAGTTCTTAAACTCATGCATCTCTGGAAGGATGTTTAGCGTTGAACAAGAAGAATCTTCCTCAGTTATTTTGGAGTTTCTTATATGGCTTGGTGAATGGAGGTAAAACGAAGTGAAACAGTGCTTGTTTACGTTTATGTGGAAAATACAAATATATAAAAGTAAAGGGCGCTGGTTTTACCTAGTGACGAGGCTTGAGACAGTCGATAGTGGCACGTCTGAATTGAACCCTGGTCAGTATCAGAATGAATGAATGTACCCTTCAAACGTCTCGGGGTTGTAGACCGTTATTCCACGATGTAAAATTCGACATGCCTTAAGGTTGCAAAGTAATGAAAGAATGAAAGGCAGGTATGCTGTTTTAGGTCCTGTTTTTTACCTACTCTATTCATGTGATATATCACAAATAATAAAATTACTCACTTTTGGAAAATATAATTTTCATTGTACAACTTTTAAACTAATAGATGTATGAAAATTATAATACTACCATTCGATTCAACGTAAAATTCTGTACAATTCCTGCAATTTTTATTAACCTGTCATAATTTGAACGGATATGACAACAAAAATCTCGATAATGGCAAAAATCGCAGATTTTCACGACTATATATATGGAAAAAGTGCTAAAAAAATATATCTCTCGGATAACGATAGAAATACAGTATTTCGGGCCGAAATAAATGAAAACCCATGTTAAATTTCTTTGGAATTTATAATTTTTAAGGCATGTAACAAAAACAGAAATCTTCTAATGTTTTTTATATAATTTTTTCATCATGTCTTAAAGAAACATCTCCCTCATTCGGAGTATCATTTCGGACATTTTTCTGTAAAATAATTCAATGAGCATACCGACTTACATAGAATATATTCAGGAGTTCCGCAAGGTAGTGTACCAATACTATATCTTCTATATACAGCCGATCTACCCACCAAAAATAACTACTGTGGCAACATACGCAGACGCCCCAGAAATCTTAGCATCTCATGAAGATCCAGTCACAACATCAATGAACCTACAAATCCACCTGGATCAAACATAATTATGGTTGAAGACATGGCGCAGTAAAGCCAATGAAACAAAATCCACCGATATAACTTTTACCTTGCGTAGAACATCTCCACCAGTGAATATCAATCAATCTCAACTCCCCCAAGCAGAGCGATGTTAAATATATTGGTATACATTTAGATCGACGCCTAACCTGGAAGAAGCACATACTCTCTAAACGAAAACAACTTGGACTTAAATTATATCAAATGTATTGGCTCATCGGGCGCAAATCCAAGTTATCATTAGATAACAAGGTATTGTTGTATTAGTTTATATTCAAGCCTATTTGGTCATATGGAATCCAACTATGGGGTACTTCTTGCAAATCTAATATATCCTTCATTCGGCGGTTCCAAAATAATGTGTTGCGTGCCATTGTTGATGCTTCGTACTATATTTCAAATGAAGTGATACAACGCGATATTCCTCTAGAACCTATAACGAGTGTAAACGAGTGTGTTCATCCCAATGTATTCGCTAATCAAGCATATATGCGACGTTGTAGTGAAGTGCGTGAACTATAACGTTTTACACCATCTGATCTGATTATTGGACATCATATATAGACTTTAGAATAAGACTAATTAATTAAAATAGTATTTTATATAGGGGATCGCTTAATGAAGTATAAAACAAAGTCGCCTTTTCTGTCCCTATATCTCTATGTGCGCTTAAATCTTTAAAACTACGCAACGGATTTTGATGCGGTTTTTTTCAATAGATAGAGTGATTCAAGAGGAAGGTTTATATGTATAATACATGCATAATATACTAAGGCAACATTGCTAATTTTAGAGGTTTCTAACGTGATGTCGTAAATTAACCTATTTTTTTAGGCTTATTTAGCAATTAGCAAAAACGCTGCCTAACCCTACGAGTTAGATCAAATTAATGTACTACAGTATTGTACACCATAAAAAGGTCTACAAAAAAGTCCGCGATGGTATATGTTTATCTTTTAGGGATAACCCACATTAACCATTTTTATTGTTTACTTTTTACGTGAGAAAATGGCTTATTTACGAAGCTATTTTAAGCAATACGGCATTAATCCTTATCGAATTAAGTACCTTAAATACAGTGTGCAATTAATATAGATCAATATGGTTCCTTACAGCATGTAAATTAAACAAATATTTTCGGAGATATTACAAATTTAAAATTTGCGTTTAAAAATGTATAATGTAATAAAAATGGTATGAATTTAGATATTCCAAAGATAGCAGGAAATCTTCATAGTAAGTATAGGGGAAGAGGAATTGTTTTACTCCAAATTTAATGCGTGCAGGCCAAGGGCAGTAATGAATGAACCAAAAATACTGGATCGATTTTAATCATGTTTTCATTGAGTGACATAGGCATATATATTTTATGCCCGTGCAAAGTCGGAGCGGGCCGCTATGTTTTTATATACAACGTTCATATTTTTTCTGTAGTGTATTTAATTTAGTATCAGCATTGCACCCGTGCGAAGCCGGGGCGGGTCGCTAGTATAATATAAACATAAGAAATACTTATTGCCTGTTGTGCAGATTGTGGAACGACTAAGAGTAATAAAAGAAATATGTCTTAAAAACACCAAAGGTCATATAACAATTATTACCATTCGATTTAGCGTAAAATTATTTAGGATCCCTTTAATTTTCATTAACCTTCGATTGCCTTCGAAGGCTATGAAAAGGTTTACTCCCAACGTTGTCTATATCTATTTTATCGAATTTATAACAGATGAACAATCATACCCTTAACTTCCTAGAGACACTGTAAAAAATATTAAATTTAGAAAAGAGAATTTTTAAAATTTACGAAATCGCTTTACTGAAAACGGAAATTACTTTTTCACCAAACTAAATACCCTCTATTAACACGTATATTCTTCGACAAGACCTCCATCATTCTCAGATCCTCCTCCACAGGACCCCGCTTCGTAAACTTGAGGGCGCATTGTCCAGAACCGAACACGGAAAAGTTCAAATAAGTCCCGACGACCGACGTGGGCAAATTGTGATCATTGTTCACGCGAAATCGCTAGATTCGGCCGAGATAAAAGCCGAAAAAACACCCCCCTCCTTCGTCTCCAGCCCCGCGCTACCCTGTTCGTTTGTGTCAGCTTGTCCGGCTGTCGTTAGCAATGAATGAAACGCCGAATTCGTCCCCTCCTAAAGCGTGGCGCCTCATTTTTCCATTAAATAACTTTTCCCCAAGACTTGAACCAACAGGGGACGCAACTAGATTAAATATTGATAAGACTGGACCTGGCAAACGGTCCGAACTTGTCAATAGTCGTTTAATTTTTCCTGGAAAAAAATCGGAACTGTATTTTGGTCGAAGTCTGTGTCAGAACGGTCAAAAGAATAACGTACGAAGACGCGGAGGGTTTATAGTCATTACAAATCCTTCAAACTGGGATCTAATGTATAGTTGAATACGTGAATGTGTTGAAATAATCATTACTAGAAGGATTTTCTCACAATAACATTCCTTTTCAGGTTATTGAAGTGAACTGTTCGAAAATTTCCTCTGACATCAATGTCTCAGTCAGATGAAACAGTTTTTACAGATTTTATGACAAAGTGCCATATGGAGGATGTTATTTGGAGTAGATATTTGGTTTTGACGTATGAATATGAGCTGTTGAAGCATTTAAATATGTAGAAAGCACCTACTGTAGTTAACGTGTTGGATCACTTCAAAGATAATATAAATTAAATACATTTAGTCTATCCAAAGAAGTTTTGAACATACGTCATCTAAATTTGTGAAGTCAAAACGTCGCAATGTTGCCGGATCAACTCTGTGTTTTAGTTCAGTTTGGCTTTGACATACATCAAGAATCTAATGTAAATAAAATAATTAAACAAAAATACTGTTATCAAATATAATTTATTTTAACATTATAGTAGATCTTTTTTTATTATTTAATTAATATATTGTTACTAGTCGTTTCCGTCTAACCTACAATTTGTCTTTACGATAAATTAAATCTAGGTATATAACTAGGATGACTCATCGGCCCTATCTCATTCTCTGGTGAAATAATGTTTATACATGTTAGTGCTGTATTTTTTAATATATGCACAACACAACACTACACAAGATCAGATGGTTTGATTCTTTTGAGTCTGTGTCCTGTTCTGGTGGTATCCAAAAGCTGCAATATTTCAATATTCTCATGAGAATAGAATATTTCCTCATGTCCCCTTGCAATTCTCTTGATTTCTTGACTGACTGTGGGTATCTGAACGTCTCGATGTAGGTAATCAGTTCTATAGTATTTGGGTTCACCCACAATACCTCTTAGGACTTTGTTCTGAAAAATTTGTGTTTTATTTATATTACTCTTTGCAGAACATCCCCATTATTGAACTCCGTATGTCCATATACGTTTCAATATTTGCTTATATAAAAGCAATTTATTTTGTACTGACAATTGTGATTTTCTTCCAACTAGCCAGTATATTTTCCTGTATCTCAATTCCAGTCCTTTTCTTCTTTATATGTTCCTTCCAGCGAAGTTTTGCATCGAGATTCATTCCGAGATATTTAGCGTTGTTGCTATTTGGAATGATAGTATTATTTAATGTTATTGGTGCTTGTACGGTCTGTTTATAGGTGAACTACAGATTTACACATATACAGATTTACTTTCATTAATTTTTATTTTCCAAGCTTGTGTCCAAATTTTTATATTGTCACTTGCCTGTTGTAATTTTCGTGAGGCTTCTTCACTATTTCTCCGACAGCTATAATCGCACTATCATCAGCAAATGTAGCTATCGTGATATTTTCCATTTGTGGTATATCACAAGTGTAAAGTCGATAAAGCATTGGTCCCAGTACACTTCCTTGTGGTACACCTGCTTTAGCTTCTTTTATTGTAGAGTAAGCTTGTTCTTGTTTGACTCTAAACATTCTGGTTGTAGTGTATGATTTTAATAGTTCGGTGTGTTGTTTTGGTAGCATTTTTTGTAGTTTATGAACAAGGCCTTCATGCCAAACCTTATTGAAAGCTTGTGCTACATCTAAGAATATAGCTGAACATACTTTTTATTTTCGTAAGCTTTTTAAATAACATCTATTATTCTGTGGACCTGGTCAATTGTTGAATGCTTGTTAATAAACCCAAACTGGTGTGTTGGTATTAAGTTTTTTCTCTCTATGATCGGTTTTATTCTTTTCAAGAGGAGTTTTTCAAAAACCTTAGATATTACTGGCAGCAGTGATATAGGTCAATAGGCTTTTATTTCGTTTGGTGGCTTCCCAGGTTTTGGAATTATAGTAGATCTAATGCATATATTATCGAATGAGTTAAACTACAATTAATTACACAGCTATAATAGTTTGTAGGTTAGGGTTGTGTTTAATTATATTTATATTGAACTCTTCCATATCACCTATGAGTTAGAGCTGTAGGCGCTTTTTTGTGTGGTTATATCCCCTGGAGGCCTAATCTATCTAACTAGTAGTCCAAGTAATATAGTTTACTTTTATTAAAGAGCATTTGTACCTTTTACGCTTAGTTCATGTGTACATGGTACAGTGTTTCATTGTAAAGAGATTTTGATATCGCTGTATTTCTCCTTAGTTTGTTCTGTTATTACTTGTATACATCTTGATAAAACTATATTTAATCAGTGCATTCTCATTAATGCATTTGTCATATCTGTAAAATGGTTACTATTCTTTCTCTCCTGACATATTTTAACGAAATGTTCATATATATTCAGTATATACAGTTATCATACGTTAATTATATATTATATATATATATATATATATATATATATATATATATATATATATATATATATAATACACACACACACACACATATATGTGTAACCACTCCTGCTTCCAGCATGAGATACAATCTATCTGCAATGAATTATTAATAAATGTTATGACTAACAAAACTTAATCAAATGTTATTCCAACGTTTATCTTTTTCCATCAACTTTTGGGTGCTCCATCATCTCGTTCCTGTTCACACTAACTAATTAGAGACGCTATCTCTTCTGTCGGACTTCGGAATTTTCAATCAGAGTAATATTAGGCAGCGATTTGAAAATTATCAAAACAAGCAAAGCATTAAAACAACATTTGCCGGTTAATAACTTCTTATCACTATTGTTTTGAAGAATATTGCATACATTTGACAACCTGATGACTTTGGCAGGCTAGTTCGGTTACACGTCCGAACTTATCAGATAACATTATGTCTCTTTTAAACTAGAATAAAATGAGAAGTAAAATATTGTCAGATTCCAAAACGAATTTACAATTTGCGGCCGGCAATACATTAAACATCTTGATGACGTATGTTCAAAACTTCTTTGAATACTAGATAGTAACACCGTCTGTTGTAAATCTTTAAAAAATAACTTATAGCAGTCCTGATAGCAATTTGTAATGTTTTAAGAAAGTTTAGAGTTCTCGTCAGTCGACATAGCATCACGGAACAATGACAAAAAGACAATAATTTAAAAAACGATGATAAGGACAAGACTGCGACCCCATCCCGATAATAAGGCCCCGTCGTAACGACAAGCTCTCTTGTCCCGGAGACGATAAACTTTTAAACAATTACCATTACTCAGGCCGACGAGAAAAAAATGTTGTTACATCGAAAAGTCCCCGATAACATTTAAGAAGGAATAAAAAAAATGGACCCTTGTAATTCCTCGGAAGCGTCGTCCCCGGACCTTATCTCTCCGGTCGGTCGCCGAATCATTACATCCCGCCGTTTCCGTCACTTTATCCCGCACTAACAACCCCCCTCGATTCCGCCGCCCCACCGGATCCCTTCGACGAGGCAATACACTTTTTTATATTAAATTAAAACGGTTATTATCTCGAGATGGCTTTCGGGGAAAATATATTAGTTCCTCTTTTTTCTCTCCCTCCCTCCTCTCTCTCTCCCAGTCAAATCCCGTAGTTAGTCAGGCTTACGCGAGATGGCCCGGAAAATATCCGTCCGGCGGGAGGGTGTCGAAAAGAAGCTGGTAAATCGTCGGGAAGATATCGATTCGGGGGGACGCCCCGGGAATACTGGCTCGTCGAGATGCCGGAAATAATTCAATTTTAGTCGCGGACTCCTGGGCGCGTTCGCCATTCTATCGCTACACTGAAACCTCCGCCAATTCGTTTCAATTAACGATACTTAACATCTAGCGTTGTTAAATCACTGTTATCGTTCTTGGCGTTCCCCGCGATGATATCATCGCTAAAAGGCCGCCTGCGCCGCCCGTACCAACGACACTATTTATTACATCTCGTTAGATCCTATTAATATTGAATCAAATTAGGAGCACACAAGTCGTAAATTCATCAATCAGTACGGTACGTGTTTGGGTAACTAATAACAACACGTTCGTTAAACATACAAAAGGAAAAAACGTACTTAAAATTATCATTCGGTACGGTTTCGTGTACGGTGCTATCGCTTGAGTTTCCTTAAAAATTACCATTCGGAATTTGTTATTAACAAAATACAGTTCATCGTTTAAAATAACTTCTTATACTAGCAGGTCGGTTCAAAAGTCCCCGGTCTAACACCATATGGTTTTTAGTTGGCCCTAACCATCAAAAGATGCGTGTATAAATTTGACGGCTGTCGGATCATTAGTTTGTGAATTATAGCATTTTGAGTGAAGCAACTTTTGTTATTGTGAAAAAATTGGATAAAAAGGAATTTCGCGTGTTGATAAAATATTGCTTTTTGAAGGGAAAAATACGGTTGAAGCAAAGACTTGGCTTGATGCTGAATTTCCGGACACTGCTCCAGGAAAATCAACCATCAAGGATTGGTATGCGAAGTTTAGACGTGGTGAAATGAGCACCGAAGACTGACCGTAGTGGACGCCCAAAAGAGGTTGTTACCGACGAAAACATTTAAAAAAATCCACAAAATGATATTGAATGACCGTAAATTGAAACTGAATGAACTAGCAGACACTAAAGATATCAACTGAACGTGTATATCATATCATTCACGAATATTTGGGTATGAGAAAGCTCTGTGCAAAGTGGGTGGTGCCGCGCGAGCTCAGTTTTGACCAAAAACAACGATGAGTTGATGATTTGGAGCAGTGCTTGAAGATGATCAAGCGTAATAAACCCGCGTTTTTGCGTGGATATGTGATAATGGATGAAACATGACTCCATCATTTCACTCCGTCCAATCGACAGTCATACGAGTGGACTGCACACAATGAACCCGCTCCAAAGCGTTGGAAAACGTAACAGTCGACTGGCAAGGTTATGGCATCTGTATTTTGGGAAGCGCGTGGAATAATTTTCATTGACTATCTTGAAAAAGGAAGGACCATCAACAGCGAATATTACATAGCGTTATTGGACCGTTTGAAGAACGAAATCGCCGAAAAACGGCCGCATTTGAAGAAAAAGGAAATGCTGCTTCACCGAGACAATGCACCGTGTCGAAAATCCATGAATTGGGCTTCGAATTGCTTCCTAGTCCACCGTATTCTCCAAATCTGGCCCCCATTTCCTGTTCTCAGATCTCAAAAGAATGCTCGCTAGGAAGAAACTTTCGTCGAATGAAGAGGTGATCGCCGAAACTTAGGCCTATTTTGAAGCAAAGGACAAATCGTACTACAAAAATGGTTTCGAAAAGTTGGAGGATCACTATAATGAGAGTATCACCCTTGAAGGGAATTATGTTGAACAAAAAAACTAATTTTGCCAAAAAAGTGTATTTTACTATTGTAGGCCGGGGATTTTTCAATTGATCTGTTAAAACTTATTTTGATGACTGTATGTGGGAAATTATACAGCAAAACCAAAGAATGAAAGAAGAAAACAACAGAGTAATCACTATCAATACATCCTGAAGTGTCATTAACTTTCTATTCCCATTGTCACTCTAGGAATGAAACAACATAAAACGTATTTTTTCTCCGCATCAAAAGCGCCTTCACATTACTCTGATTCACCCCCCGTGCACACAGTTTTTAACATAATTTTATTATTTGTAACTTGCTAGGCATATGCCGGGAAAAGACCCCAACAAATCTAATAAAAAACCGGGGCAAATGGGAAGACGGTCTTTTGCGAGCTCTCAAAGAGATTTCCCGACGCACAAAGCTTCATATAGATCGGGGTTCGGCCCGACTCCAACGAACAGTCGGGTTTGTCTGTGTTTTAAGGGCGTCGGTCCAGAGACTTGTTAAATCTGAATCTGAAGTATGTTTTATTTCTTTAACTTTTTGTTCCGGCCTGAAAGCAGGCGGTGGAATGCATGACGCATACCTGATTAGAGAGACTTGCCCTGGAGTGATAAGTTGGACCGGGTTATGTAGGTCTGTCTTCTGGGCTTACCATTACACTAAACCGAAACCGCCTCATGGTTGATCCCTGCGATACTGCTACTACATTGAATTTGGGGATATGGAACCCACTGATCCGGGAGCCGTTATTCTACACGAGGACCCGGTGAAACTAGCTATAGATTCGCGAAATTAAGTTAACACACGTCTGGATGCCGCCGTATGGGTGCAAAAGTTATGACAGCAGCGACGGATGAGGTCGTTTCAGCCTGGAATCTGGGGGAGGTTAGCGGTGACGCGGTGCTAAGCTCTCAGTATGTCGAACAGCTCGCGAACAACCGTGTTTTCAGGAGAACTTGAGTTGACTTATTGCTTGTGGAATGATTAAGATATGAAGTGTCAGTTTCCTCATGAATTTGATTATTTCTGACAAACCATGGAGCGTTTAATATTCTCCTGATGAGCTTATTCTGGAAGACTTGAATCCGTTTCACCTGGTTGGGTGTAACAAACTTGAAGTTTTATTTCCTTTCCTCTGTGAACAATAGAGTTACTCTATCCGTAGTATTCTCCAGACCATACTCCTTCTGATGAGAGATATTGATCGACTCCTGGATAGCCTCAAAAGATACGAAAACGGAATCCGTAAATTGCCTGGGATGAGGATGAGAGAAAGGCTATCGATTGAGGATACTTTAAATAAAGTCTTCATATTTTAAAATTAATGATTTTTATTGGCATAAGGAGTATCACTTTTTCAATACAGATGATTTGTTATCAAAAACGATGTTTTTCACGAATAATATCGTAAGAAATCGAGCGCTATCTCGAGAAAGTCTCATTCGGTGAACTGGTTTCGTATCCTATATACCCGTGTTGTTTTCAATCGCGTATTAATTGAGCGTATACGTTTTTATATGGAAAATAAACGGGACGCGACCAGTCTTAAAAGGCCTTTTGGCCCGACAACTCTATAAATAACGACGTGGGACACGGCAAGACAGATTATGTCAATTGATACTGGACCAATTTCGTTTTACGTTCGGATAAGAACGGCTGTAAATAAAATTTCCGAAAGAATAATGCATTCTGACGTTGGTGGCGTTGATTTTGACTTTGTAATGGTTGGAAATAATGATATATACTGGAATTTACATTTTTTTTAACAAAGGAGTTGTATGTGATAAATTCCATGTGTCCGTATTGGATGACTGTCGATTGGAATTCGGAGTGAATTTTTTTATTATTTAATTATTATATTGTTACTAGTCGTTTCCGTCTAACCTACAATTTGTCTTTATGCTAACTTAAATCTAGGTATATAACTAGCAGGACCCATCGGCCCTAACTCAGTCTCTGCTGAAATAATGTTTATATATGTCACTGCTGAATTTTTTAATATATGCACCTCACTACACAATACTACAAAAGATCAGATGGTTTGTTTCTTTTGAGTCTGTGTCCTGTTCTGGTGGTATCCAAAAGTTGCAATATTTCAATATTAGTATGAGAATGGAGTCTTTCCTCGTGCCCCCTTGCAATTCTCTTGATTTCTTGAGTGACTGTGGGTATCTGAAGGTCTCGGTGTAGGTAATCAGTCCTATAGTATTTGGATACACCCACAATACCTCTCAGGACTTTGTTCTGAAAAATTTGTATTTTATTTATGTTCCTCTTTGCAAAACATCCCCATAATTGAACTCCGTATGTCCATATAGGTTTCAATATTTGCTTATATAATATCAATTTATTATGTGCTGGAAATTGTGATTTTCTTCCAATTAACCAATAAATTTTCTTTTATTTTAATTTCAGATCTTTCCTTCTATTTTTTACATGTTCCTTCCAGCGAAGTTTTGCATCAAAATTCATTCCGAGATACTTACACTCATACTTATTATATAAACAATTACTGAAACCTATATGGACATACGAAGTTCAATTATGAGGATGTTCTGCAAGGAGAAACATAAACAAAATTCAAATTTTGTTTATGTTAGTAGTTGCAAGAACAAAGTACTGAGAAGTATTGTGGGCGCACCCAAATACTACAGGACTGACTACCTTACATTGAGACCTTTTCAGATACTCACAGTTAGTCAAGAAATCAAGAGAATTGCAAGGGGGCATGAGGAAAGACTCCATTCTCATAAGAATATTTAAGTATTGCAACTTTTGAATACCACCAGAGCAGGACAGGGACTCAAAAGAATCAAACCATCTGATCTTGTGTAGTGAGGTGCAGTTAATAAAAAATACAGCAGTGACATGTATAAACATTATTTCACCAGAGACTGAGATAGGGCCGATGGGTCCTCCTAGTTATATACCTAGATTTAAGTTATCATAAAGACAAATTGGAGGTTAGCCGGAAAGGACTACTAACAATGTAATAATTAAATAACAATAAAAAAATAAATTAAAAAATAAATTCTCTTTGGGTTGATGCCTATATGGAACTTTGCAATGCAATATCTTTTTCTTATGTTTCTACTTCGTGGCCTTGGTCAGCTGAAGCTGTCTTCATTGTGTTGACGTTAATATTATAGTCGAATTCTATTATTATACATTAGAAGGTCTTAAATCTTTAAATATTCACGGTAAAATATTTGAATGACAACGCGCAGCAGCACAAACGATAAAATATCATTTCTGATGCCCGTTGTGCAACTCAACGTCCATATTCCGGAAGCATCTCGTCTAATAACGTCGTTTCTTCTTCTCTAAAGCCGCATCACCGCCGCGGATTTATTTCGGTGGCCGTGTCGGATGTTTATTGGGGAAATGGTGAATGCGTTTCCTGGTTTTCTGTTTTGTAATTTTGAACCGAAATTTACGACGATTTTAGTTCGAGATTTTGGACCGCTTGATTTACGGTAGAGGGGAACGGGTTTTTAGACGCGTCCCGCTTATATTTATCGCGTTATTAGTTTATAACGCGCACGGCGAAGAAGCGTCGCATAATATCTGTCTGTTATTTGTGACTTAGATCGAGTGAAAGAAGGGTCTCTCTTTCAATGCGGTCTTATAATTTGGTTTTTATTTATATTTATAGCATATCCTCTGTCCAATAACAACAGTTTTCGTTTTTTGAACGAAAATAATCACACGGGACTAAGTTTGATTAATACGCCGGTATGTTCGTTCCGTTTTTTTCATTGTACGCGATGGTGATATGTTTTTAGATTATTGCTACACGCACTTGAGGGCGTGCCTAGCGGATTTATTTGATTTGATTGTATAACTAACTGATACTTGACTGACTGATAATTGCAACATTTGATCTGTATAAAACATTTTCAAAATACATAAGAAAGAATATCTAATGTGACAACTGTGACAAGTTATTTTCTAATGGTACATTGTTATTCCTTTAAATATTATAAAGTAAAAAACTGTAAATTAAAAAATCCTAGATATATGATACTTAAAAATACAATATTTGAATTTACTGAATAATGTGATTGATATTATTATGAACATTATGTTACATTTATAGAAAGAAATCTGTTATCTTTTTACCTCCTTTCCTCTACTGACTTGACGCACAGCGATAACATGGTAACGTGTGGTCGTGTCCATTTAAGTTCCCATTCTATATTCTTATGTTTTGTGGCCACATGCTTAAAGAACATGACATATAGTTTAGTGCCGGATATCATTGGGTCAGACCGGAGACTTTTCAGCTACTTGGTGTCATGTTAACTACACGCACATATTAATGCCGTACATCACGTAGTTTCATCGCCGGAGGCCATAGTTAAATAAAAATCGTAAAATGCTAATGAAAGGGTCCCGAATGACTGCAGAAGTGACATTGTTACTTTTCCGGCGTACGAAAAGAAATAAACCGAGTATTTTTATGAAAAACGTGACTGGCTTTATAGGCGAACGATGCCTGGGCTTCGTCGAGACGTAAAACATACACTGCAGCTCAAGAGTTTGCATCGGGAGGTTTCCTCCTGACAAAGAGTAAGGCTTCTGGTGTATATTTTATGTTATGTGGGAGAAAGGAGGGGGAATTGCTGGATTAGGGTCATGCATTTTGGGTCTTTAAACTTATTTGTTAATATTTGGACATTTTTTTCATTGTTTTCTCCAAAATTGGAGACTTCTATGTCTTCTTGTCATGCTAGAGGATGATTTGGTGTCTGTTACTCGCTATTTGCTGGTCTTTTTGCAACAATACGTCTTTAAATTTGTTCTATTTATGTCGGCTCATTGGGCATCAATGCTTTATGACCATGAATGTTTTTTTGGTGTCGATGTGGTCGGCTTCTTTCCACCAATCCATGACTTTTCTTTGTCTTTTCTTTGAGTCCATATCTGAAAATTCTTTGAGAGCTAGAATTTTCGTACAATTACAAGCTTGACATACGGCTTTAAGACATGAGTTCAGGGCATCAAATAACGTTAGGAATCGTTAGGTCCAAAGTTGATCCGAGTTCGTAAACTTGCGTTATTATATTTCTTTATACATCAGATCAATTGAAGCTGGCCAAGTTTTACGGTTAGACGTTAAGAAAGATCCTAATAGCTTATTTGTGTAATTTGTATGAATAGTTGTCAGTGACGTTTCGTTTTGGTGAAACACGGTGTAAACCTATCCTGCTCTAAACCTACGTATAGAGTTTGGGTCGCTTTTTTCTTTTCCTGTCAGAATTCGTTCTAGTTTTACTGCCGCCGATAAAATTTATATTGTCGATATATTTGTGCAGCCCAGCGATGCTATCCACGAAGTTTGCAGTTTCTAAATAAAATGTTAAACTTGAAACTGTTTGTGTTGTTTTTAGTCTCGTGTTTTTTTGTCCGTTTTAATCTGGTTTTCAGTCAGTTTTCCTCGACGAATGTTCCATAGTATTGTCTTATTGTCATCCGGAAGGTATTGATTGATTTCTCAGTCCTCTGGTTCGGAAATTGACAGTTTATCTAAAATAGCATCACTATTTTTATAGCCTTTTCAAGATCAAAATTTTTAATGTATTGCCTGTCGTAATTTGTAAATTCGTTTTAGAATCAAACACTTCCTTCTCACATTTTCCTTCTCATTCTATTCTAGTTAAAAAGAGACACAATGCTGTCTGATTAATTGGGACACGTAAAGGAATGAGCCTGTCAAAGTCCGGTTGTCAGACGTATGCAACATTCCTGAAAGCAAATGTGGTAAGAGGTTATAACTCTAACCTATAAACTATTGTGGCTGTATAATTAACTGTAGTTTTTAGATTAGAATTTTGTTGTATGTCAAAGCTAAACTGAACTTTGACGCTTTGATGTCACAAACTTAAATAACATGTGTACAAAATAACTTTGAATAGACTGTATGTGTTTTATTATTTAGGCTTGACAAGAAGTGGCATTTTCTTGTGTACGGTGCCAATATAGATGCGAAACGTGATAATAAGATGACAAGATGGATGGTTGAGCCTGATACTATAGCTCTAAATTTAAGTAGCGTCCAGGTATCTGAGGAGTTATGTTCTTACGTTGCCTCTAAGATGGTGTTATATATTTTACAAATAACTATATTCAACTGAAACATTTTCCTCAGTGGCCAGACATTAGTAAGAGCAGATTATATTTCCCGTTTATGAGGTGTAAGGATGATGCACATTTAGAAATCTAGACACTGCCGTGTTGACGTGGTTCTGCGGCCTTCTTTGTTAGGAATCGGCAGATCTTCTGATACTATGTGTGGCCCTGTCAAAATGTGGGTCGCGATAGAGAGCCTCCAGCCCAGCACATCATTTCGGAACCTTTAAATCACTTGAATGAATTCGGTAGCTCCATAGTGGGCTTAGTATTTGTTTATATAAAATAAGATTGCTGTAAATAAATCTCGCGCGATTCGGTCAAGCAACCAATTTTCTTGGACTTGCTGAATTTGTCACGTCTCTTTTTCAAGGTTGAGCTTAGGTCTTTTGACGTTTTGGCATATGGAATTTCCACACTTTTAATGAAGACACGTTGTGGCGTGATCCGGATAACAACTTTATCAAAAGCCAATTGAAGTCTTCGAATGGAGCTCTTGTAAAGCCTCTTCTACTACTAACATTGCCGTATATTGCGGGAAGAACATTGATGTAAAGAAGATAGAGCACTGGTTCCAAAACATTTCTTTATGGCACGCCGGTTCTTATTAGTTTTCAATTGAGTATATATCTTCATGTTTAAACGGAAGTATCGATTAATCAAATACGTTTTTAAGAGCAGGTTGGGGATATGACACTTTATTTTATTAACCGACTTTAAAAAAGGACGTTTTATGTTATGATCAGCTGTTTATATATATTTTTTAATGTATGTTCGCTGACTTCTCCGTCAATTATAGACCGATTTTCAAAATTCTTTTTTTATTCGAAAGAGTGCACTTTCGAGGTGGTGCCCATAGGAGCCAAGTTCTAATCTGATGGTGAAAAGGGGGGAAAATCAAGGGAGAACTTTGATCTCAGTTAACATGGAAGTGAAGTCTATCCTGCTGTCTGATTGAATATTATGTTTGTTTATGCAGTATGCCGATTTGTTTTTTATCTACAGCTGCCAGTTTATCTCCATCAATCAGTATGGACCTTTGAGTATTATACAGAGTGTTAACTTAATATATATTTTTATTTATTTACGTTTTATTTTATTTTGATTTGTTAAATATCAGTACATAGAACTGATTGATTGTAGGGATTATATGTTTGTTTGCTTAGCTTTGTGCTTACTTGTATATATATTTTTTAATGTATGTTCGCTGACTTCTCCGTCAATTATAGACCGATTTTCAAAATTCTTTTTTTATTCGAAATAGTGCACTTTCGAGATGGTCCCATAGGAGCCAAGTTATAATCTGATGGGGAAAAGGGGGGGAAAATCAAGGGAGAACCTCAAATTTCAAAGGCACTTATAATATTTTCACATATTTTTTATCTAAAATAATCAGATATTTGTGTATAGTGTTACTGCTGAACAGGTGAGACGTATAATCGGAAGTAATTCAGTGTAAAATTCACTCAGTTTACAATATTTTAACTACTACCAACTAATCAGTTTGAAGTCGGTGGCGAGTCTAAATGTGCTTGTGCATAAAACAGTGAAGTCAAATATTATCTAAGCTTTTGCACTAGACATGTATGAATTGGTGAAAAAAAAACACTGTTTACTATTAGAAATAAATTAATGAAGAAATCATCGGTGAATTAGTGTACGAATTGTTTCAACATCCACCGTATTCACCAGATTTAGCTGCCACTGACTGCCCGGTGCTTTTCACACAAAATTGGTCCCATGAAATCTGATCCATATTTTATTCATTTGTAGTAATTTTCGCTTCGATTTTATAACTAATTTCTGTTCTTGTTTCAGGTAAGTTCTAATTGGTTTTTCATTAAGTAACCTTCGCAGGACGTCGTACAAGCTAATGGTATGTATACAGGACGTAAACATTTGATTATTTCGGCCAAATAAGCTAACTATTCGTGTTTGTTCTGCGGCCAGCACGTTAATTAATATCCGAATGTTGCTGACTAAGAAAATAGCAGTGATAGATTCACGATACCATCGAATAGATGCTTATCCGTTAATACGTTTCACGGAATGCCCCGAGTCATTGCGGATTCGATCCGAGAGCGCTGACAGCTACGGGCAAGGACCCATAGTGTTGTTGGGCACGAAGATTGTTTTTTTCTATGACGGGACTGAAGAGATTGCATCAAATATCGTCTGTGTTCATTGTCAGCGATCGTGATATGGTTGTTTTTTGGCGAATAGTCGTCGGAAATTCGACAGGTGATCATTAGAACTAAACTAAATCTAGGGTAAATCCGGGAGATGTAAAAAAATATAGTGGGTCGCCCCCTCCGTGTTTTTGAGTTAGTTGATCAAAGAAGGGTAAGGAAAGGATGGCTAGTACTTAATTTTACTTCGTTGTGTTCCTTTTTGGATCACTATTGTGACGTTCATTTGTTTATTTTGTTTAATGAGTGACGTGTTATCCAATGGAGTGCAGTTTTCGTGAATCCATAGCTGGTAATTATACAAATTGTGGTTCTAAAGTGATTCTCTTTGCGATTAAGACAAATGTTTTTTTGTTCTCGTCTTTGCCTGATTCATTAGATTTTATCTTTACCATTTTTAGATATCATCATCATTGCCTATAGTTTTTTTGTTGTATATAACTGAGTAGTTTACTTCAAAGAGTAATCTTTAATATAAGGCGATAATTTTTGTTAATTATTCTAAATATTTTCTTGTTTTACAACTTGTCAGCTCTAATAGATTCTACAACATGTTAATATTGGAGTTGGTGATAAATTGTTCAAAAATGATATTTAGTAATTGTTGTTGACCAATTTCCATGAACTGAGACTAATTTTTGCGTTATTTTTCACTTGCTATGCAGCTAATTCTTTCACTGGCGATTTTTAACTATGTAAATTGTGTATTTCGAATGGATTTTAGTATAATCTTAATTTACAAATTAATTAATTACTACTGTTGTGTTGTACTTGTTTTAATAAAGAAGCATTTCGAATACGGGATTAATACATTACTATGTATTTCCAAAATTAAAATAAAACTTCTTAAGCTAAAGTTAAGAATACACACTGGTTCGCTTCAGTCTTCTGATTTCCTGTATGTTGTCCAGTACTGTATTGCGTCCACGTTCCTGTTGATTTAATATAAGTTTTAGTTTGTAAAATATTGTTTCTTATCTTTAAATCTAGACGTGCGTGATCTGGTCAATATGGCGGTTATACTAATTATTTAGTAACTCTTTTAATGTTGATTTTCACGGACGTTGCAACGTTTCACTGAATATTGTGTTGTTGAAAAAATCATTATCCAGTTATGGCCTGTCTAATACAAGGTAAAGCTTCTTGATGGTAGATCATGTAATTTAAAGTTCAAGTTTAACTCTTTTTTATTTGGTACTAGCGACCCGCCCCGGCTTCGCACGGGTGCAATGCTGATACTAAATTAAATACACTACAGAAAAAATATGAACGTTGTATATAAAAACATAGCGGCCCGCTCCGACTTTGCACGGACATAAAATATATATGCCTATGTCACTCAATGAAAACATGATTAAAATCGATCCAGTATTTTTGGTTCATTCATTACTGCCCTTGGCCTGCACGCATTAAATTTGGAGTAAAACAATTCCTCTTCCCCTATACTTACTATGAAGATTTCCTGCTATCTTTGGAATATCTAAATTCATACAATTTTTATTACATTACACATTTTTAAACGCAAATTTTAAATTTGTAATATCTCCGAAAATATTTGTTTAATTTACATGCTGTAAGGAACCATATTGATCTATATTAATTGCACACTGTATTTAAGGTACTTAATTCGATAAGGATTAATGCCGTATTGCTTAAAATAGCTTCGTAAATAAGCCATTTTCTCACGTAAAAAGTAAACAATAAAAATGGTTAATGTGGGTTATCCCTAAAAGATAAACATATACCATCTCGGACTTTTTTGTAGACCTTTTTATGGTGTACAATACTGTAGTACATTAATTTGATCTAACTAGGGTTAGTCAGCGTTTTTGCTAATTGCTAAATAAGCCTAAAAAATAGGTTAATTTACGACATCACGTTAGAAACCTCTAAAATTAGCAATGTTGCCTTAGTATATTATGCATGTATTATACATATAAACCTTCCTCTTGAATCACTCTATCTATTGAAAAAAACCGCATCAAAATCCGTTGCGTAGTTTTAAAGATTTAAGCGCACATAGGGATATAGGGACAGAAAAGGCGACTTTGTTTTATACTATGTAGTGATTTATTTATATATAGCCTACCATTTGTCTTTACCATACCAAATACATTGAGGGGCCTTTGGTTCTATCTTAAGTATTTGCAGAAGTTGACACCTGAATATTGTTAATTAACATTTTACTATCTTTTTGTGTTACATATACTCACTTATATTCAAACTATATACATACACACTATATAACTACACAAGATAAAATAGTTTGATTCTTTTGAATCTACATCTTACTCAGGTGTTATCCAAGAGGTGTCCAAGTTGTGTCAACACTCAGGTGTTATTAACCGACTTTAAAAAAGGGCGTTCTATGTTATGATCGGCTGTATATATAGATTTTTTAATGTATGTTCGCTGACTTCTCCGTCAATTATAGTCCGATTTTCAAAATTCTTTTTTTATTCGAAAGAGTGCACTTTCGAGGTGGTGCCCATAGGAGCCAAGTTATAATCTGATGGGGAAAAGGGGGGAAAATCAAGGGAGAACTTTGATCTCAGTTAACATGGAAGTGAAGTCTATCCTGCTGTCTGATTGAATATTATGTTTGTTTATGCAGTATGCCGATTTGTTTTTCATCTACAGCTGCCAGTTTATCTCCATCAATCAGTATGTATCATTGAGTACTATACAGAGTGTTAACTTAATATATATTTTTGTTTATTTACGTTTTATTTTATTTTGATTTGTTAAATATCAGTACATATAACTGATTGATTGTGGGGATTATATGTTTGTTTGCTTAGCTTTGTGCTTACTTGAGTTCAATATTCTATTAAAATCTCCAAACCAGGAAACAAACCAGTTGTCTGTTATTGCTCGGTAGGTTTCGTCTTGGTTGACTCTAAATATTCTGGGTGATGTATAACAGTTGCATAGTTTAGTGTATTGCTTCAGTGACACTTTCCCTTGTTTGTGAAGCGTCCGAAAATATAATTGAGAAAACTTTTTTCTCTTCATAAGATCCAACTAGTTAATACTGTTATCTCAATTGTGTAATTGCGGTTATTTTACATTGTTGTCTAAGATCTCTGATATAAAATATAAAAATAGAATAGCTATGTCCCTTAAAATTAATTCACGTTTATAATTAGTCGATAAATTGATGCACTTCTACTAGATTGTCGCGTATTTATTACGGAGTTTAACCTGATTTGGCTGGATTAGATAATAACGGGAGTATGTAAGAGGTTGTTGCATCCTCAGGTGATCTGCCAGGATAACCAATACGAGTATATTTTTCAAATAGCCTTCAGGCGCCGTTTATTTCGCAAATATCGACGGATGAATATTCATCCGCCATTGTTTCGCGATATTTTCGATCGCGTGACGTAAATTTTTAAGCTATCTCCGCTGTCGTTTTTTTCTTTCGTTAAGCAACTGGGTCAGCCCGTCAATAGGATCGACAAAATCCGTATTGGAATCGTACTACGAGCGATACGAGATCGCCGATCCTCGATTGGCCAATTAACAGTCTATTGTGATGGCGCCCACTCTCTGATCCCATCGTCTGGTCTCTAACCAGACTCCCATTAAGATCGAATTCAGTGTCAAGGTTAATCGACGAATCGAGCGGAAAAAAATCGCGGATTTCGGTCGTGGGACACTGATGGTAAAGGTTCGATTCATTATCGGTCATTAGAAACACATTTTTTCCGTCGGTATTTGCATGAATTAGATGTTCAACTGGCAAGAGCTGTATTTGTTTTTCAATAGCACAATAGTTTGGCCGTGTCATGCCTAGTAAATTTTGTTAAACGACAATATTGTGGTAAATGTTGCGAAAAAATCTTCATAATCGTTCTGATTTTTGTTAATATACTATTATTTGAATGGAAATTGTAAATAATAACGTAGAAATGGCAGGTAATTCCGAATTTTCACGACTACATGTTGAATATAGGTCAAAGTATCAATGTATATGTGTTTTTGGGCGAAATAAAGAAATGTCCGTGTTAAATTGCTTTCAAATTTACGTTTTTTAAGTGATCTGAATCATAAATACAAATTCACTCCCATTTCAAAAGTACATTTTTTTTTATTTAACCTAAAAACTGAAGGTAGTATAAAAATTATAATACCACCACTTGATTAAATGTAAAATTCTTTATAATTCCTCTAATTTTTACTAGCCTATGAGTATTTGAACGGAAATGACATCAAAAAATGTGAAAATATCAGAAAATTGTACATTTTCACGACTATATGCATGAGAAAAGTGCCAATTTTTTAAAATCTTTTGGATAAAGGTAAAAGTCTTAAAATATATGTATTTTGGGGTGAAAGAAGCGAAAATCCATGTAAAATTGCTTTAAAATTAACAATTTTTGAGATATTTCATCTAAATAGAAATTCACTCACTTTTCGAAAATACATTTTTCGCTGCATAACTTAAAAACTGAATGTATTATAAAAGTTATAATACCACCACTTGATTAAACGTAAAATTATTTATAATTCCTGTAATTTTTACTAGCCTATGAGTATTTGAACGGAAATGACATCAAAAAATGTGAAAATATCAGAAAATTGTAAATTTTCACGACTATATGCATGAAAAAAGTGCCAATTTTTAAAATCTTTTGGATGAAGGTAAAAGTCTCAAAATATATGTACTTTGGGGTGAAAGAAGCGAAAATCCATGTAAAATTGCTTTAAAATTAACAATTTTTGAGATATTTCATCTAAATAGAAATTCACTCACTTTTTGAAAATCCATTTTTCACTGCATAACTTAAAAACTGAAGGTAGTATAAAAATTATAATACCGCCACTTGATTAAACGTAAAATTCTTTATAATTCCTCTAATTTTTACTAGCCTATGAGTATTTGAACGGAAATGACATCAAAAAATGTGAGAATATCAGAAAATTGTAAATTTTCACGACTATATGCATGAAAAAAGTGCCAATTTTTAAAATCTTTTGGATAAAGGTAAAAGTCTCAAAATATATGTATTTTGGGGTGAAAGAAGCGAAAATCCATGTAAAATTGCTTTAAAATTAACAATTTTTGAGATATTTCATCTAAATAGAAATTCACTCACTTTTCGAAAATCCATTTTTCACTGCATAACTTAAAAACTGAAGGTAGTATAAAAATTATAATACCGCCACTTGATTAAACGTAAAATTCTTTATAATTCCTCTAATTTTTACTAGCCTATGAGTATTTGAACGGAAATGACATCAAAAAATGTGAAAATATCAGAAAATTGTAAATTTTCACGACTATATGCATGAAATAAGTGCCAATTTTTAAAATATTTTGGATAAAAGTAAAAGTTTCAAAATATAGGTACTTTGGGGTGAAAGAAGCGAAAATCCATGTAAAATTGCTTTAATGTTAACAATTTTTGAGATATCTCACCTAAATAGAAATTTACTCACTTTTCGAAAATCCATTTTTCACTGCATAACTTAAAAACTGAATGTAGTTTAAAAGTTATAATACCACCATTTGATTCAACGTAAAATTATTTATAATTCCTGTAATTTTCAGTAACCTATGATTATTTGAACGAAAACGACAAAAAAAAATAGCAGGAAATTGTCACACATGTAAAAGGTGCCAAAAAGTCACAAAATATATATATATTTTGGAGAGAAAGTACCAAAAATCGAAACTAACTTGACTAAACCATCTATTTTCTTAACAATTATATCAGGTGTGTTAAAATCTATCTATATTAATATTATCCCAATCATTAAACTGGTTCCCAAACTCTCTGATCAATTACTAATAAGCATTAATACAGGCATTGTTTTTTAAGGAATGACAGGTTAATTACTGGAAATCCGTTTGAAAAAAGAAACAAAAAACGGTACCTATCGAATCAGTGCGGGGCATTTTAAAAATTCGTATTGCTTTTCGAACAAGCGGTGTATTACTTTTTTATGTTTAATTTATATTTTTGTAACATGTACTGCACATTGCGTTATTTTTTTGTTTATGAATATCGTGGTTTTGTTTTCAAAATATAGACTAACAGCTTCTGTATATTAGTCAGTATATACTAAGCTTCTATGTAGAGTATTTATTTCCCCTTGTTCTTTCTTCACTCTCTTTATCCATGTCAGCTTGATATACCTATATATTTTTACCATATTTGCGATAACTTTTGATAATTAATATGTTTTACTTATAATAATCGGTTGTATAACGATAATGTAATTGTATATGTTAATATTTATGGTTGTAATAATAGTTATAATATAACTGTTGAGAAACTGATTCTGATATTGACGTTCACTTAAACACTATTTACCATAAACAGCACGTAATGTTCTGTATACATAATTTTTATGAATTAAATAGCCAAATATGGCGAATTTCACCTTCTGGAATCTCCATTTTCAAGATTCAATAACTTTTCACCGATCAAATGAATGATGCTACTTTTATTCTTCATTGAGTACATTTCGTTTACTATGAGATATGTTAATTTAAGTCCATCTCTTAGGAAAGAAGAGTTAGATCAATTAAAGTTAATAAATGTCCGTATTTTAGTTGTAATATCGTGTGAATGTTGATATCTTCTGCGTACATGATCGGTACTGTGTATATATCGACCCTAAACAGACAGGAATATTCCGATTTATTTCTGTTTACCCATCAATATTAGTTTACCGAACACAAGCCTTCATCTAGTCTATTAAATATATTGTTGGTTATGACGAGATATTTCGTGGAAGCGTACTTCGGGATAGGGTCGGTTACCGTTGGAGCAGAGCCCCACTGAACAAATACTGCTGTTAATCTCATCCCAGATAATAACCCGTCGTAAAACGACTCGGTTTTCTGATAATTCGAATGGAGAGTTGTCGTTGGGTTCGTGAAGGTCAAGATGATATGTAGGTGTAATTGAAATGGTGGCAGTACAGTGTGTTCCTCTTGTATGTTGGTCGTATCTGTATTAGAGTAAAATATAGAGTCATTTGTCGATCTCATTCATTCTTCAGGGATCTAGAATGTTCGAAGCAAAATGAACTGATCTAAATATGAATGAATGCTAGAGCAATATTGTTTTTTATTTTGATCAATGACTTTGTATTCATTAATATAATTATTAATTTAATTTCAAGCTTTATTATGAAATATCCGTACAACGTACTTTACTAAAAGTGTTGTCCATCAACGGGCCTACAGTTTTTCTCATCTTTCAGGCAATTTACGGATTCTATCGCTTAAGAACAGTTTATCTTGGGACTATCCACGAATTAACC
The DNA here is from genome assembly GCF_030347505.1 of Rhynchophorus ferrugineus. NCBI lineage: Eukaryota > Metazoa > Arthropoda > Insecta > Coleoptera > Curculionidae > Rhynchophorus > Rhynchophorus ferrugineus. Next base: position 3,869,415 of record NW_027472589.1, on the reverse strand, counting down.
CATATTTTTGGTGTCTTTGTAAGAAGTGAAGCGCTTCTCAGACAAGCCACGGCTCATATATCGGAACAAATACTAATCAGCAGGAGCAATGTCTGGATAATACGGCAGGTGGGGTAACACTCCATTTTAATGTTTCCAAGTATGTTTTCACCGGTTTTGTGGCATGTGGTCAAGAGTTGTCATGCTGAAGAATAACATAGTTGTTTTTTGCTCGCGTTTCGGTTAATTTTCTCGCATATCCTCGCCTTACATTTTTGCTGTCAAGAACGCTCTTTGCCTTCGGTGTCAAAATTACCAATTTTAAAATTATATATATATATATATATATATATATATATATATATATATATATATATATATATATACATATCTATATATATACATATATATATATATATATATATATATATATATATATATATATATATATATATATATAATCTGATGGCGTTAAGAATAGGTGATATAGTGGATGGGTACTGATTAGCCCGATCATTGTTTGTTTAATTTGATGATATTTTGCTTTCCAACTTTTGGAAGCTTACACGAACCAACCTACTTTGGAGGGTAGAAAATTATTTTGAGAATATCTTTCTGAAATCAATGATGAACCGATGGAAATTATAAAAAAATGTGTAAATAAAATAATCTATCTTGGAAGTGTTCTTAGCTAGAATGTCGTTGCAGTTCTAATATGACATCACGTCTAAATTAATTTTTATGGATTTACAACAGATGGTGTTACTGTGTATTATCGCATCGAGTAGCTTCTTTTTCTTCTCAGACTTCACATTCAGTATGTGTCACTAGGTTGAAATGTGAACAAAATAATAGTTTCAGTGCGTCGAACATGCCTGACTTGGTACTGAGTAAATCGCTTTTGCGGGAAGTACTTTTTGACGGTCTTGACGTTTCTCGACACAAACTGACACTTTTTCCAGTTATTATTATAAAGTTATTCAGAGTGGCATCTTCGAACAATCCTTATTTTGTTCTCTTCTGATGCTGCGTCATATCAGAACTTCCCAGCGACTTAGCAGCTGATGAATCAACTGTTTCGATACAGAAAGATCCAAAAGGAGGGAAGATGACTAACCGCCGTGTTCACCAGGCATAGCGCCTTCAGATGACCACCTGTTCAGTTCGACGCAGCATGCTTCGGCTGGCACAAGGTTTCGAAATGTGCGAAAATCCAATTTTAACATGAAGATTCGATCGGAATCAATGCAAGCACCTAATAAACGCCATCAGTACGTGGTTTATCCAATTCGTATAAACTCAATAATCACCCCCCTTCCACCATTCCTAACCACCTAGAAGATTGCGGAATGATTACCGAGTAGACCGCCGATGCGGGGCACCCTCTCCGCCTCGTATCTGCAGGACGTAATCTAATGAACGATGGGGCCAATAATCGGATATTAAAACGGTAACTAATGGATGCGGTTTATCGGGGCAACTGCCGAACTTGGAAGGTGTTGCGTCAGTTGATTATCCGGCAGGGTATTAGCCACCGTCCCCTCTCCGCCTCGATCCCGTCGCCCTCCGACATCGGCCGGAAACCATCCCATTTCCTTTTTGGAAGCCCTTTTAACCGACGACCCTCTGTAAGAAGCTCGGCGTTTGCCCGATAGATACGGGAGACTAACAACGTGATGTTAGCCGATATCTTAAATGTTAAATGGTGTAGAAGTTCGTCGTACTTAGATACCGGAAAGCAAACCGATTGGAACCATGATACAAATTTAAGTAACACAGCTTGTACGACGAGAATGTTTAAAATATCAAAGTAGACTGTCGTTTTTCGTCTCACGACATCGTTAGGGGACCATTTAACAGGTGAATTGAAAAGTGCCCGACCTGACACATAGATGGCGTTACTAGAAATGCATATATTTTTTTAGTTAGCCCTAACCCTCTACAGATGAGTGTATAAATTCTACAGCTGTCGGATCATTAGTTTGTGAATTATAGCATTTTGAGTGAAGCAACTTTTGTTATTGTGAAAAAAAATGGATAAAAGGAATTTCGCGTGTTGATAAAATATTGCTTTTTGCAGGGAAGCAATACAGTTGAAACTAAAACTTGGTTTGATGCCGAGTTTCCGGACAATGCCCCAGGCAAGTTAACCATCAAGGATAGGTATGCTAAGTTTAGACGTGGTGAAATGAGTACCGAAGGCGGTGAACGCAGTGGACGCCCGAAAGAGGTTGTTACCGACGAAATCATTAAAAAAATCCACAAAATGATTTTGAATGACCGTAAATTGAAATTTAATGAAATAGCAGTCACTCCAAAGATATCAACTGAACGTGTATATCATATCATTCACGAATATTTGGTTATGAGAAAGCTCTGTACAAAGTGGGTGCCATTTGAGTTCATTTTTGATGAAAAACAACGAGTTGATGATTCGGAGCAGTATTTGAAAATGATCAAGCATAATAAACCCGAGTTCTTGCATCCATATGTGACAATGGATGAAACATGGCTCCATCATTTCACTCCAAAGTCCAATCGACAGTCATCCGAGTAGACTGCACACGATGCACCCGCTCCAAAGCCTGAGAAAACGGAACAGTCGGCTGGCAAGGTTATGGCGTCTGTATTTTGGGATGCGCATGGAATAATTTTCATTGACTATCCTGAAAAAGGAAAAGAACCATCAACAGCGACTATTACATAGCGTTATTGGACCGTTTGAAGGACGAAATCGCCGAAAAACGGCCGCATTTGAAGAAAAAGAAAGTGCTGCTTCACCAAGACAATGCACCGTATCGCAGATCCATGAATTGGACTTCGAATTGCTTCCTCATTCACCGTATTCTCCAGATCTGGACCTCAGCGACGATTTCCTGTTCTGGGATCTCAAAAAGAATGCTCGCTGGGAAGAAATTTTCGTCGAATGGAGAGGTAATCGCCGAAACTAAGGCCTATTTTGAAGCAAAGGACAAATCGTACTACAAAAATGGTATCGAAAAGTTGGAAGGTCGCTATAATCAGTGTATCACCCTTGAAGAGAATTATGTTGAATAAAAAGAACTAATTTTGCTAAAAAAATGTGTTTTACTATGGTAGGCCGGAGACTTTTCGATTGTCCTGTCATTCTCCATGCCTGGCTGCATTTATTTATATTATTACTTCCTTGTAGATTTCTGGTTGCTTTTTCGCCATGGTCTCCATTAGCAAGTATCGCAGTTTTATCAGCAAATAAAAATATAATAAAAAATTTTATTTGTGGTGTGACACATGTATACAGTATGTAAAGAATAGGTAACACTACCTTGCAGTCTTTTTGTTTCTTTAATTGCGGAGTAGGTTTCTTTTTATTTAACTGTTTAGCATCTTGGCTGAAATGCAGGAGTTTAAGGGTTTAACGTATTGCCTCGGTAGCCTCTTATGAAGTCTATACGTCCCTTATGCTGGACTTTATCGAAGGCTTGCGGTACTTTCAAGAATATAGCTGACAGACTGTTTCCTCTTCATAGGCTTTTTCAATAAAGTTTATGTGACGATATTAGTTTTTTTTTAGCTATGAACCAAATTACATCAATTGTCGTAAAACATAAACCAAAACAATGGGAGTGAACTTGTTTGCCTTGAAAAGGAAGCCTTCGTAGGTCGAAAATTGCAAATTGATCGTTTATATTCCGCGGCTTGATGGACGAGGAGGAAAGAAAAACCGTCGTGCCCCGCTCATTAACGATCATTTTAATTATGACGTCCCATACACGATCATCGGACGCAAATACTGACGGAAACATTCTAATAGGGGCTTAATGAATATTCAATGTTCGACTTTAAACTGCACTCGATGAACCAATTGATTTAATTAACAAACGAAATCGGCCAGCTTTGAACGTAAATGTTGTTATAAAAGGTCGTCCCATAAAAAGTATAACATTTTAATATCAATGGAGACCTTCTATATTATCTTTATAATTTTTTATTCAATGATTTAATTCGGTTAATTTTATTAGTTAGTTCAATAATTTAATATTGAGGGAGAATCACGCTGTGGTAAATCTGTAAAAAGTGCCAGTATCTCAAAGGTTCGACTTTTATTGCTTGGCGAATATTTAAAGGTCAAATATGATTTAACAATGTGGTTTTGGTATCATTTATCAAATTATCATTTTGGAAGATAGTTTAACCGAATACGAACATTAAACGGGTTAGTTCATTTAAACAAGGGCTTTTTTTGAAGTCTTTTAACAGGTCACTTGAAAAGTCCCCGTCCTGACACATAGATGGCGCTACTAGAATTTTTATTTGATAGCTGTCGGATCATTAGTTTGTGAATTATAACATTTTGTGTGAAGCCAAGCCAGAAGTAGATTCTGCTACAGGAAGTATTGCCTAAACCTTGCATAATAGAGCCACCACACAGTAATTAAAGGAAATTAAAGAAATCAAACAAGATTCAAACGCTGGATTCCTTTCTGTAAATACTAATGCCGAGTATTCACTCTGGAAAGCTACTAAATATCTGATTACAGGAGAGATTCTTAACAGGTTAATTGAAAAGTCCCCTGCCTACCGTAGTAAAACGGATTTTTTGGCAAAATTAGTTTTTTTTATTCAACATAATTCCCTTCAAGGGTGATATACTGATTATTGGTACACTGATACTGACTGATACACTGGAAGTAATTCGAAGCCAAATTCATGGATTTTTGCCATCGTTTTCACTGAGTTGTGACACGGTGCATTGTCTTGGTGAAGCAGCACTTTATTTTTCTTCATATGCGGCCGTTTTTTGCCGATTTCCTCCTTCAAACGGTCCACTAACGCTATGTAATAGTCGCTGTTGATGGTCCTTCCTTTTTCAAGGTACTCAATGAAAATTATTCCATGCGCATCCCAAAATGCAGACGCTATAACCCTGCCAGCCGACTGATGCGTTTTCCTACGCTTTGGAGTGGTTGTACAGTCCACTCGGATAACTGTCGATTGGACTTCGGAGTGAAATGATGGAGCCATGTTTCATCTATTGTCACATATCTACGCAAGAACTCGGGTTTATTACGCTTGATCATCTTCAAACACTGCTCCGAATCATCAACTCGTCGTTGTTTTTGGTCAAAAGTGAGCTCGAGCGGCACCCACTTTGCACGGAGCTTTCTCATATCGTGATGATATGATATACACGTTCAGTTGATATAATTAGAGTGTCTATTTCATTCAATTTCAATTTATGGTCATTCAAAATAATTTTGTGGACTTCTTAAATGTTTTCGTCGGTAACAACCTTTTTTGGGCGCCCACTGCGTTCACCGTCTTCGGCGATCATTTCACCACGTCTAAAAATTAACATACCAATCCTTGATGGTTGATTTTCCTGGAGCACTGTCGGGAAACTCGGCATCAAGCCAAGTTTTTACTTCAACTGTATTTTTCCCTTCAAAAAGCAACATTTTATCAACACGCGAAATTCCTTTTTATCAATTTTTTTCACAATAACAAAAGTTGCTTCACTCAAAATGCTATAATTCACAAACTAATGATCGACTCCTGTCAGATTTATACACGCATCTTTTGAGGGTTAGGGCTAACTAAAAAAACATGAATGTAATTCTAGTATTCTATTTGATCTCTGATTTAATTTTTGGTATTAGCATAATATTTCTTTGAATACAAGAAGAAGAAATATACTTTTAACACAGATGAACTGTAAATTTTATTATTTGTTTTATGCGTGACTTTCCTGTTTTCCTATCGTAGCACATCGGCGTTATTTCTCCCGCCTTTCCATCTCGGTATCTCGTATTTCCCTTCTCCCCCCACATTTCACCGCTACTACACGCGTGTATCAGTCAGTGCGTAGTCGTATACGATCGGGTGCTGTTACGGTTCTGTCGTAGACAGCGTCGTTTTTTCCGCGCCGTTGTTATTGTCCCCTTGCGCGTGTGTGCGTTGAACGTAGAGTTTTATCGGTGTTCTCTCTGTTTGGTTTTGCTGGCGAGATAACGGCGATTACCGCGTTCGCTGGAACTTGACGTTCGGATATGTGAGAGGTTTAAATGGGATATTTGTTCGATTGATTCGGAATACCCTTCATCAGGACGATGGGATTGTTGGCCAAACACGGTTCGTATTATTTGACAAGTTATCGTGTGATTTACAGGGTGTACACGGTTTACGAGAGCAATGTTACAAGCTTGGCTTGATTAATTGGTGTTTGACGTTGTCGTATAGCCGTCGAGTTGGGTTCCAATGTCAACTGGTATCTCGAAGAGTGGCATGATGTTGAAACTGGATTTATTTTTTTAATTATTATCGCATCCAAAACCTTGAATAGTTTTCAAAAGACTGTTTAGGTTTTGTGACATCATTTTTATGGTTATGTGTTTGCCGAATCCTAAAATGACTTCATTTTTAACATTGTCATAAGACGACACGGCACGTTTCTTCACAATTTCGGTATCTGATATCTCTGTAAAATCGTTCACCCTGCTCTTCACTCATATCTCTCATATTTTCCTGAAAGTAGTGGAGATGGAAGTGAAGAAAATGTAATTTTAGACTCATTAGGTAACTTAAAGCTTGAAGTGATTTTAGTATTCTTTTAACGATTTTTTCATAGACGGTCTTTATGTCAACCTTCTTTTTGAGGAATCGTCGTGGTCAGTCATAAGCCGTCTAATGTCTGATCACAGGAAAATAGTTTCGCAAAAGTATATTGTATATCTCACAAAATTTTATTATTATTTTTGTATTGTTTGGTCTTGGAACCGACTTCATAGTAATTCATGGTTGGTAGCAGTAAAAATAAAATTGTAAATAGATAAATATGTTTAGGTAGATATTAAGCTAAATTGTGTGTATAAAGTAGAATATAAAATACGTGTAGTAGATAGGTGAAATAAGGTTTTTGGTTATTTTTATTTAGATATTACAACGATTATTATGTACATATCTTCTTTTAAAATGTTTTTTTTTTGTGCCAAAAATCTAAGTTTGATTATTTTTTAATTTTTAGTCAATTTTTTTTTAATATTTTTTTTTCTTTTTTTAGTGTTAGATGTTTACTCAATGAATTACGCAGTTAATTTATTTAATATTACAATGGGTAGACCAAGTAAAGGTGGAGCCCGTATAAGGAAAACTAAGAATAAGGAAACAATGATTGAAAATAAGTAGTAATGTTCTAACTAAACAACTACGACAAGTTATTGTCCCCATCGGGAATCGAACCCGCGACCTCCGTGTATGAGCTTAACGCTCTAACTATTACACCATAGAAACAGTTGCTCACAATGTTTCTACGACTTCTCATATAATACGGTTGGTGCTTAAAAAGCAAGCTGAATGGCTTTTACACTAATACATATACTAAATAATATACAAATATCTGATTATTTTAGATCAAAAATATGTGAAAATATTATACGTGCCTTTGAAATTTGATGTTTTCCTTCGGTTTTCCCCCTTCCCCCATCAGATCCTAACTTGGTTCCAATGGGACCACCTCGGAAGTGCACTATTTCGAATAGAAAAAGAATTTTGAAAATCAGCTCACAAATACATAATATATATATATATATATATATATATATATATATATATATATATATATATATATATATATATATATATATACAGCCGAACATAGAACCTCCTCCTTTTTCGAAGTCGGTTAAAAAGTAGTAAGTTACTAAGCAGATAGTCGTTTTCAGTCGATAGTTCCCAGCTCTGGTTGTTAGGCTAACAAAGATTTTTTTAAGAGATTTCTGTAGTGTATTGTAACTACGTATTGTACGACGAAAAATAGTTCTACAAAATACACACACTACAAAATCACATATCAGGGTCATAAAATTCTTCTGTGCATATAGTGGGATCAACAAGATGTAGCTTATTGCTAGCTACTAAAACAGAATGAAACCGTTACTAACGTTGTCTAAGGTATGTCAATACTCGGTCATACGTTGCAAGAGTTGTGGAGATAGTTGTTCTAATCGATGCAGCACCCTCTGGCTAAAAAAATAGTCTTAAGTTGTATTAATTCTGAAGACGATTGGATCGCTACCAAACCAACATCATTGAAACAGGTGGGAAATGGTCAACAAAGGGTTCTATTCAATTCTTGAATTGTGTATAAAGTTGTGTTAATAAAGTTTTTGATGCAAGTTCATTGGATACATAGTGGTTGACTTCACAATAAGTTAAAAATAGTAACGACAATTGTTTCCATTTTATCATCAGTACTTTTAAAAGCAACATCCATACACGTCGTTATCGGGCTTTTAATGCAATCTTATCTTTTATAACGGTACTTTACGATTACTATCTCTCGTTTATCGCGGCCATTGTTATTATAGTTCTCGAAAGCAGGCACTTGTTTTGTGTAATAATAAGACATAGCGTCGCTGCCGACTCTCTACTCGGAATAATGTAAAGCAAATAAATTCGAATTTTTTCAACGGGCGTTTCTATGCCTTTTTTCTCTACGGCCGAGGAAAATAATGCGCTTTATCGCTGTATTAATATCAAACGGCCTTGTTTGCATTTGCATAATTGCTTATTAAAAGTTTTTTTTTTAAGTTTCCAGTTGTTAGTTCGCGATTGGTGTAATTAAATATCATATTTTTTAATGACAATGTATTTTTAAAATGTCGTATGAGTTTTTCACTCAATATATTGCGATGTTATAAACGTATTTTTGCTGAAAAGTTTTTTTTTGGCAACCTTACGTACATCTTATGTTGTTTTTAACCGACTTCGAAAGAGGAGGAGGTTCTGTGTTCGGCTGTACTTATTGTTCGCCGATTTCTCCGTCAATTGTGGACCGATTTTCAAAATTCTTCGTTCACAATTCTTTTTTTTTTCGAAAGAACATTTTTTATTCGAAAGACTGCACTTCCTAGGTGGTTCCAATGGATGGCGGAATCCGGGGAAATCGAAAAAAGAAATGAAGAAAAACTTGGGTATAATGTTATCAGTGTGCTGATGTGACGGAAAATCGGAAATAGTTTAGTGTAAAAACTATTCAGTTTGCTTTTTAAGCATTAACCAGGTCATATGAGAAGGCGTAGAAATATAGTAGGCAACTGCTTCTATGGTGTAATGGTTAGAGCGTTTAGCTCATGTGTGGAGGCCTCGGGTTCAATTCCCGACAGGGAAATCAACTTTTTGTTGTTCTAGTTTGATTAGAACATTTGTCAAATCACTTAGACTAGATAGCGGAGGTACCCGGGGCCTGAAGCGTTCCTTATTTTCAATTATTGTTTCTTTATTCCTATTTTTATTCATATGTGCTGCACCTTCACATGGCCTACCCATTGTAATACTTGGAGAATAACTGCGTCATTCATTGAGTAAATATCTAACAATAAAAAGAGAAAAATAAAAATATTTTTAACAAAAAAATGAACCGACTTCAGGAAATAAGTAAGGAACTCACTAAAATTTAAAAAATAATCAAACTTAGATTTTTAACACAAAAAAACGTTTTAAAATAAAATATGTACGTAATAGTCGTGGCAATAACTAAATAAAAATAAACCAAAACCTTATTTCACCGATCTACTACACGTATTTTATATTCTACTATATACACACAATGTAGCTTAATACCTACTTAAACCTATTTATCTATTTGCAATATTATTTTAACTACTACCAACTAATCAGTTTGAAGTCGGTTCAATTTTTTTGTTAAAAATATTTTATGTTGCAGGGATGTTTGCATTATTTACACTATTTGTATTGACTTATGCCATATATTTTGTGACGAAAATTCGTGCACGTTTGAGATTACGCGTTAAAGGACATAAAAAACTGAAACAAACAAGTCGTTATGAGCTCATCGTCGCATCAGCTGCATATCTGTGAACTTTCGTACCAAAAATGTATGCCTTTTTTTTCATGTTATTTTGACTGCAAACTACAGATGTTTGTAAAATATGCGCCGAATAACAAGGTTACATCATGCATTTTGATTACATTGTGTGTTATGGGTAAATATTGATAAATATGAATAGTACATATCAAATTCCGAGTAAGAAATTTGTTAATTTTAGAAATACAAATTAGTTTGCTCCGTTTATTTTATCAAAATTAATGAAACAAATAATACTCAGAAGGATCAATGTGTAATTTAAGCTTTTGCAGTGTAAATTTTCCCATATTTTTCAAGAAATAATGGAAATTCTCAAGCCTTAAAATTTCTTGATTCCAAACAGTGAATGCTCGAACCAAAGGTACCAATTTTATTTAATAGTCACCTCTCCGTGATGTTTTTTGTTTTGGTCTACAGATTTTTCCTCTCGTTTTTTGTCTTTGACGCTAAATATACAGTTCTTGAACCTGTGAAACCACTCATGATAATCTACAGATGTTTACTACCATCTGCAGATTGAAGAAGTGAAGTAAAAATTCGCTACAAATTGTTTATGCTTGGTAGTGTCCAGAATATTGGTTGGTGATTTCAAGAAGGTTATGTTGATAAAACTGATAATGATCGTTACGTTAAAATGTCATTACTCAGATGTCCTCGGTTGAGGAGTACTTGGAGTGGAGAAGTATCGAGCTTCATCAAGATATCGAGGTTAATAAAGAAATTAGTAAACCAAAAATGTTATTAATTAAATGTTTTTACACATATAGGCAAAGGGGTGTGTACTATGAACATAAATTGAATTAAATACAGTACTTTAAACACTACAAAAATAAGGCCAACAATAGATAAATAACAAAAAAATATATCTTGGATTACCCCTCAAACCTCTTTCATTCCTTTTACTGTTTTTAGCCAATAATTTTCTTCAATTTGTGCTTACTTGTAATGATTTCTAAACCAAAACCCATTACAAAAACAAACAATTAAGACAGCTTGTTGAATATTACCACTAGACATCAGTTGATTGTAACAAACATGTTTTATTACTTTTAATTAAGTTAAAGACGAATCAAGTAAAAATCCGAGATCCGACAGGAAGTTATATAAATACCTTGTGTTTTAGCCATCTTTCATCGTTGGTTCTTCCTGTTTGACCTTCCAATGGTTATTTCTACTAAGAGGCACTAATAAGACGGTATTAGACATATAAATAGTTTTTGTAAATAAATGGTTAACAGTATTGTACATGAATTATTAATGTCAATGAAATAAAATAAATAAACTACAGAGAAAACGGTACATATAAATAAATAACTAACAGTATTGTCTGCTGTTATTGTTTTTTGTTGTTGTTCTATGGGTGTTTTTGTTATCAAGATATCATATTCTTGTAGTTGTTCTCCATTTTCGCTTTGATACTGAAGAACTCATTGATTCAACAAATGTTCTCGATTGGATTTCTTTTTTCCGTTCCCTATTTTTGTTGTTTATTGTTTGTTATTGCGGAAATGTGAGACTCTTGAGATAGATCTCAATTTTGTTTTTGATATGAATAACGAGGGAAGCTTCAAATATCCGAAAAGTTTGAACAGAATGATTTTTACAGGCTAAAAAATCTAAAATCAGTGCTGAAACCGCATTTGTTAACAGATTTTTGTTGCTTATAATTCTTTTTCTTTGGATAATTTAAAAAATCATAGGTTACTTAATATTAAATTACTAAAATATAAATATATGTTCTTATTTTTTATATATCATTTTCTTTTTTTCTGTAATGAGAGGTTGGCTGGATTTTTCTTTATTGTGGAGCTTTTGATTATTCTCTATAAAGTGACCGACAATGCCTGGTATCTATCTTCTTCGCTTCTTTTATGTCATGATGAAAGTATCAAGAAAAGAGTGGTGGTAAAAGATTTGTTGAGGTATTTCAAAGTTTTCCTTACGGACCTTTGCTTTTTCCAACTCGATGAACTAACAGCTGAAAACGCGTCGTATGGTTGTAATTTGTGAACTCTATCAGAGTCAAATAAGCATGATAAGGGCAATAAAAAGTCACAAACATATTGTTCTATAATAATAATAAGGCAGAGACAGATTCAATTCAATACTTCATCAAGTACTTTACAAAATATGTGTTTAAGGCATGCTTTAACGTATTAAATTCACATATCAATTCTTAAACTAGATCTCTGCCTAGTAATTTGATGGATAACCCTGATGGGACACTCGTTGAAGGCTTGTATTTAATTAATAATTTTCTTTGTATTTTGAGAGGTTGGTATTCTGATTCTGCGTTGGTGAGAGTTGGTATTTCTATTCCGATTTTGTAGGAATATAGGCTGACTTCATGCATATTTATAAAACTATACCAGTCACATTATATTAAATATAATTTTCCATACTATTTGGTAACTGAAAAAGAAGAAAATTATTAGGGACTCATTACACAAACGGATAAGTCCTAACCTAAAATTTCATCAACATTGTTAATTGCTTCGATATTACGTTTTTCGGACACTTTAAATGTAATTAAAGGTTGTTAATGTAGCAAATCTTACATCAGAATGGTCTATAAACAAGACTTGTACCTCTACAGATTGTCCAGTGCCACGAAAACAATTGTTAACTTTATTCTGGATAAAGTAAATAGTTTTTCTAAGTAAGTCATCATGTCTTTTGATCACTTTAAATGAAAGAAGCTTTTTTTTGTTAATGGACAGAGACAAATAATTTTATACCTCTTGTGACTTTTTCGATCAAACTAAAATGTTAAACTCGATCTTTTATCGAGTTTCGTTTGACGCACAAAGATGAACGCGTCTAATCTTACACATGTGGATCGGATTCCGTCCTCTTACGCAGATGCCGGTCTATTTTTTCTTCGATTTTCGACACTTCCGGATCGTTGTTTCCTTCGACGGCTTCGATGGATCATCGGTCGTCTTATTTCAAACGTGCCGGATTGGATTTTTTTTTCATTATGTGCGCGCTTCCTCGGTTCCGCAGCTTTCTAGTGATCGTTTCCTGTTGAAACGTCACGGATTCGTGAGAATGCTATGTCGAAAATGGTCGAGTTCAGTTGCTCTCACCGCATTTCAGGTGACAGAAGTGTTAAAAAAGAAAATGGAATTAATATTCATGATGAGGCAAGAGGGTTTCTAATGAAATATTCTTATGATATCTCGAGAAATACTGTTCCAATAAGTAATTGGCTTGTGATGTTTTTTTTACGTCAAATCAGCAGCCAGGTTTTCAAAATTGGTTCTAGCTTTCGAAATATTCAATAAATGTAATATTTTATTATTTTTGGTCATTAAAAAGGTTATTGATGTTGAGTTGTTAAAGAGAAAAAACAATTTTGCACTTAAACACACACTTAAACCTATTTCGGCTGGGGTTCTACAAGCTAGTGTCTTGGGGCCATTTCTATATTTGCTCTATACTGCTGATATCCCATCGACAAAAGAAACAGTACATGGCAAAAGATCTATTTCTCTCTAAGGCTATAGAAGAGGTACAAATGGACTAAAGACTGGAAAATACAATCCAAATCTGTCCATATTAATTTTACGTTGCGGCGAATTGACAAAAGCTTGATATCACTTAACGGATGTCCGATTCCTCATGCAGAATCAGCTAAATACCTCTGTCTTGACATCATGTAGGACAAAAAAAAGCAAATTAGACTCGAAAGTCAAGCAACTGTACTGGTTAGTCGGAAGTTACTCTGGAATTGATATAAGATCAAAGAGATTGGTTTATCAGTCAATCATGAAGCCTATTTGAACCTATGGAGTGCAAATATGGGGTTGCACTAAAACATCAAACCAACTAGTAATACAATGTTTCCAAAACAAAGTTCTACGATTAATTTCCAATGCTTATCGCTACGTAACCGATGAAAAGCTGCACCATAACCTCGGAATCAAATGGATAGACGAAGTGATCCAAGTTTTCGCCCTGAAACATGGAACAAGGTTGCTAAATCACAGCGACGTGGAAGCAATCCAGCTACTGGACAACACGCAGGAAATCAGAAGATTCAAGCGAACCAGACCACACGAACTGGTTTAGTGTATAAATGTATTCTTAACTTTAGCTTAAGTAGATTAGTTTTATTGTTGTTACAATGGTTTTTTGCGCACGCGAGTTTATTTGTTTATTTAAATGAATAAAATAAGAAATATAAAATTAATGAATATAAATATGATATCTAATGATGAAAATAATTATGAATTTAATGGACATAATATAATGGACTAATCGTCTGTCTGATTTTGCCAATGCCTATACCATAATGGGTCCCAACTGATGCTAATAAACACGACATATAAACATTCTAGCGTTCCGATCTTAATCCTCTGCCTTGACTGTTCCTGATTCTTTTCTTCCTACTCTTGACAGTTGACTGTTCTTGATTCTTCCCTGTTCTGTTTTTCACACTTTGTTCTGACTAACTCTTGACTGTTCTTGATTCTCTTCTTCCTCCGCCTGGCACATAACTGTTCTAACTGTTCTTGTTTTCACTATCTTCGCTGGGTGTCTACTACTGCGTATTTATTGAATTTTACATGAAGGTTTAGGCGTGAGAAATCTTTTTAAAGAACCACAGCCATTTGTATGTTTAGAACATTGTTGTTCATGAGAAGTAAAAATTTATTTCATTAAATCAACACCACTTTTCCCATCAGATCTGATCTCCAGCGATTATTTTTTCACAAGTAACAAAGGGTGTCTTTTGTGACAGAGATATGTCACAACTAAAGAAGTTGTTTCAAATGCAACGGAGTTTTTTTTCAAGAGGTGCATTGCCCTATAAAAAAATGGTTTGAAAGTCGTTGCTCCCTCAGGTTTCAGGTAACTGAGTTATTATAAAGCAACACAATATTAATATTTTTAGTGAGACATGGATGGACATTATATTACAACAAGATGAATAGTTAAGTATTATGGATCGTCAATTTATCTTAGTAAAAAGGTAATTGTCATTAATTTACGCGTTTAAATGTTGCTTTATTGTTATGCGTATATTTATTGTTAAAAGAGTACAAATTGGTCTTAAAAGTCAATTTTTTTTCGAAGGTAACTGACATTCTGATGTTTGCATTTAAAAATGTTCGTTCCAAGATTCAGATAACAGTATTAAAATAATATAATATTAAAAAGAAACATAATATTAAAATATATGGTAAGATATCGGTTGTAAAGTTCTCGGTTTAATTATAAATTACAAAAACAAAATCTTATTGGTACTAATTTATTAATATTGATGCTGTTGTAAATCAGTTTACTTTTAAATGTATATGTATTTGTAGATTTACGGTACAAGTTCAGGAAACCTTGTGATACTGAAACGTAATCGAATGGTCCCGGACCTTAAAGAAGTCTGGGAAACCCTAATAACGTTAACATTGTATTAAGTTTAAAACGTTTAACAATAATCGAAATCTAAACATGATCTGTGAGTTATTGAATCGCTTTTACTGAATCCCATTTACATTACATTGAGTGCGTTTAAATTTTTCCCGTAATTTACATCCATTTCCATTGTAATTGCCTTGAATAATTAAGATTGATGATTATTTCAGGGGCGTTTTCATTTATTAATTTCTCGAACGAATCTTTTGTTCGCTCGAGTGTTTGACATGACGAGATCAATTTAACTTAAGAATATCGATGTGTTTTCATTGTTTTCTCGTCGTTGTTGGATTAGATACTCACCAGTTAGTGTTAAGATGGCAAACAACATCCGAAATATTGTTGATATAGCATTTTAAATGTTATATTGTGAGTTATTCCAACCATTAATTTAGGGGGATTATTCTAGTCTATAAAAGTTGAATAACATCACTACATAGTATAAAACAAAGTCGCCTTTTCTGTCCCTATATCCCTATGTGCGCTTAAATCTTTAAAACTACGCAACGGATTTTGATGCGGTTTTTTTTCAATAGATAGAGTGATTCAAGAGGAAGGTTTATATGTATAATACATGCATAATATACTAAGGCAACATTGCTAATTTTAGAGGTTTCTAACGTGATGTCGTAAATTAACCTATTTTTTTAGGCTTATTTAGCAATTAGCAAAAACGCTGCCTAACCCTACGAGTTAGATCAAATTAATGTACTACAGTATTGTACACCATAAAAAGGTCTACAAAAAAGTCCGCGATGGTATATGTTTATCTTTTAGGGATAACCCACATTAACCATTTTTGTTGTTTACTTTTTACGTGAGAAAATGGCTTATTTACGAAGCTATTTTAAGCAATACGGCATTAATCCTTATTGAATTAAGTACCTTAAATACAGTGTGCAATTAATATAGATCAATATGGTTCCTTACAGCATGTAAATTAAACAAATATTTTCGGAGATATTACAAATTTAAAATTTGCGTTTAAAAATGTGTAATGTAATAAAAATTGTATGAATTTAGATATTCCAAAGATAGCAGGAAATCTTCATAGTAAGTATAGGGGAAGAGGAATTGTTTTACTCCAAATTTAATGCGTGCAGGCCAAGGGCAGTAATGAATGAACCAAAAATACTGGATCGATTTTAATCATGTTTTCATTGAGTGACATAGGCATATATATTTTATGCCGGTGCAAAGTCGGAGCGAGCCGCTATGTTTTTATATACAACGTTCATATTTTTTCTGTAGTGTATTTAATTTAGTATCAGCATTGCACCCGTGCGAAGCCGGGGCGGGTCGCTAGTATCCTTTAAGAATATGCTCTTAATATGATTTTTCAAGATTAAAATTATTTGCGGAGATATAGCTGTTTTATCCAAGCGCTATCTAAAAATCTATTTTTTTTTTGAGAATATTGGCATGATGTTTCAAGTTCTACTGAACCGATTTACTTTGAATTCGGTGTTAGCCTTCTCTATACATTCTTCCATCAAATCTATGAAAGTAAAACTATAACATTTGGTTTCTTACTGTTTTTTTTTAACATTTTTGATATTTATCTTTTTTTCGAACAGCCATAATTTGGTGAAGAAATTTGTTTAACTTTTTTACGTTTATACTATACCAACCCCTGTTTTTTGGCAACTTATATATTGTTATATATCATGAATCATATGTAAATCGGTTTGTTCACCCGAACCCGAAAGGTTTTTGTATTTTGTGGTTAATGAGGTCTCTGGTATGATGAATTATAATTTAATTGCTGCCCAACTATCAGAAATAAAAGATGTCCTTAGAGATGATTATTTAGAAAGAGGGAACTGTGGGTTATATAATTAAACCACAATTTAATTTCTTGATTGTTTGTTTCAATGAAATACCTGTTTTGTCCTCAGTTAGTTTATGATGTATAAGATCTAACCAGAGTGAAAAAACAAGTTAGTATTATTATACGAGGGTAGCTATTTATATTTCTGGAATTGGCGACACTGTTGTTATATGAGTCCATCTGACGGTTCCATCGTAAAGTTTGTTATTTTTGACGATATACGTACTCAGAACATTTTGTCGCACGGACGCTATTTGTTTATTTTATATTTAGTTGAAAGTTTCGTCTCGGCAAAAAACGTGGACATTTTCGTGCGATGGTTTTTTACTATTTTCGACGTGGATTATCACAACAACAGTGCATCCGTCGAAAACCCCCGTGTATCGCTGGTTTAGGGAATTCAATCGTGGTCATAGTTCGCTGTCCGACGAGTTCCGTGAAGGTCGTCCAAAATCCGCTCTTGTGCCAGAAAACATTGATGCAGCATATATGCGATTTTACCTGAACACTTAGCTGTGCGAAAGTTATGTTCGCGTTGGATCCCACTCAATTTGACAATCGCTCAAAAAAGGCTCGTGTCGATTGGTGCAAAGAAATGCTTAAGAAATTCAATAGCGTTGCTTCGAAAGAGGTTTATAAAATCGTGACAGGTGACGAATCATGGATATATTCGTATGAGCCCAAAAGTGAGCAACAGTCGACTGTATGAGTGTTCCAATGTGAACCAAATCCAACAAAAGTTGTTCGCGCACGAACCACTTCAAAGACAATGGTGGCCGCGTGTTTCTTCGGGAAAACTGGTCATATTGCAACAGTGGCTCTAGAGGATCGTAGAACAGTACATTCCGATTGGTACACAGCCATTTGTTTGCCAGAAATCTTCGGTGAAATAAGGAAAACAAACAAGAGACGCCGGATTGTTCTTCATCATGGTAACGCGAGCTGTCAAACAAGATACTATTTGAGCACTGAAAACATCGAATCGACGGGTCATCCGCCGTACAGCCCTGATTTGGCACCCAATGACTTCTTTTTGTTCCGATCCGTGAAGAATAAACTGCGTGGTCAACGATTTTCATCGGCCGAAGAAGCTATTGAAGCGTTCAAAAATCATGTTTTGAAGATACCTCATTCGCAATGGAATAAATGCCTTTAAAATTGGTTTAAGCGTAAGCAACAGTGTATCGATCATCGTGGCGAGTACTTTGCAAAACAATAAAAATATATTCGCAGCTTAACTATTTGTTTTTTTTCCTATTGCCGAAATATAAATAGTGATAGTATAGGTCTTTTCTTGATTATTAGGTTGGTAATTTGGATCTCTATCTCATATCTAGTGTTCTAGTTAGCTATTCTGTCTTTTCGCTGGTATATCGATATGTTTATCTTTTTTTTTGATCATTATGCTGCGGTAACTTTCGGTAGCGCAATGATGTTTTATTTCGTAGTTTAAATAATTTTTATTTCATTTGTGAAATAGACTTTTATGTGCTATGCTTCCGTTAATTTTTAAGAGAACATACGTGCACCTTGTAACGTTGCAAGGAAATTTAGCAACATTGGAAGTTGTCTGTTTAAAAAATGTAAGATGTATTAAATGATACTGTTTATTTACAGATGTTTGATAGGTGTACAATGACAGAAAGGTGCTATTTGATTATTACGTATGCGACTATGATAGTAGTTATACTAGTTATGAAATGAGTGGGTTATAAAGCAAGTTTATCAAAAGATTTCCATTGAAAATTCTTATAATTCTCGCTACTAGAACTATTTTATAATATATATTAAAACGGTCATAAAACAGTTTCTTGTTTTTATTGATTGAACTAATAGATGCCGTCATAAACATTCAGGTAACATTTTCCTTTACAAGAAGGTCGGTAGATAACCCGACGGATCGTTTTTATAGGCTTCGAAATATACAGCTTTTTTTTTACGACAAAATCGCTAGACAACTTAATACCATCCGGAACACCTACCGGGAATGTAACGTATTGAATTCCTTCGTGGCTTCAACGGCGCATGGAACACATTGGATGGGCGTAGGGATGTACTAAAATCGAAAAAAATCGATACTGAGTTTAATAGGTGTCTCGATGTTTCCGATATGTCGGCTGTTCCCTTGAAGAATCATTAAAATTTACTCTCCATGGTATATTTTGTTTAAGAAAACTTAAAAGTTGAGGTCACAAGACGAACGAAACCAAGGAATTCAAGAATACTTGGAGAATTTGACACCAGCCGAAGCTACAGATTATTCGTTATGAAACGCGACAAGAAAGCTCAAAGCCACCAACAACATAACCTACATAACCGCGGCGATTTTAAATTTATTAAAACAACGTTTGCCGTTTTATTATTATATCCGTAACTAGCGACCCGCCCCGGCTTTTCACGGGTGCAATGCTGATACTAAATTAAATACACTACAGAAAAAATATGAACGTTGTATATAAAAACATAGCGGCCCGCTCCGACTTTGCACGGGCATAAAATATATATGCCTATGTCACTCAATGAAAACATGATTAAAATCGATCCAGTATTTTTGGTTCATTCATTACTGCCCTTGGCCTGCACGCATTAAATTTGGAGTAAAACAATTCCTCTTCCCCTATACTTACTATGAAGATTTCCTGGTATCTTTGGAATATCTAAATTCATACAATTTTTATTACATTACACATTTATAAACGCAAATTTTAAATTTGTAATATCTCCGAAAATATTTGTTTAATTTACATGCTGTAAGGAACCATATTGATCTATATTAATTGCACACTGTATTTAAGGTACTTAATTCGATAAGGATTAATGCCGTATTGCTTAAAATAGCTTCGTAAATAAGCCATTTTCTCACGTAAAAAGTAAACAATAAAAATGGTTAATGTGGGTTATCCCTAAAAGATAAACATATACCATCGCGGACTTTTTTGTAGACCTTTTTATGGTGTACAATACTGTAGTACATTAATTTGATCTAACTCCGTAGGGTTAGGCAGCGTTTTTGCTAATTGCTAAATAAGCCTAAAAAATAGGTTAATTTACGACATCACGTTAGAAACCTCTAAAATTAGAAATGTTGCCTTAGTATATTATGCATGTATTATACATATAAACCTTCCTCTTGAATCACTCTATCTATTGAAAAAAACCGCATCAAAATCCGTTGCGTAGTTTTAAAGATTTAAGCGCACGTAGGGATATAGGGACAGAAAAGGCGACTTTGTTTTATACTATGTAGTGATTATAATATTTTTAAGAATTTTCCGACGTTTGGCAAACGGACAACTTTTGCAGGCTCATTCCGTTACATGTTCGAACTTCTCCAACACCATTCCATCTCTTTCTAAATAGAATAAAATGAGAAGGATAATATTGTCTGACTGTAAAACGAATTTACAATTTTAGGCAGACATATATTGACACTCGTGTCAGTGCTATTTTGAATTGACTATATATCCGGTGTTGTGTCCATCCCTTCTGTATAACAGTTACCACAAGAAATACTTATTGCCTTGTGTGAGGAAAATTGTGACAATGTTATATAGTTTTTAAGTACATCGACGTTTTTCGATACATCCTCTACGTCCCTATATGCCTAATAGAACATTATCAGATGGGCGGTACCCGGTAATCAATTTTTCCCTCATTAACTCGCCCACTGATAATTATTTTTGTGGGTTTTTTTTATTGACCGAGGAATCAATAAAAGACGATTTTTACGGCTGCCGGCATTATCTAGGTGGCGCACGAACCCACTCCGTTCGACTCCGATTTGCATTTGTCGTGCTTTTCGTGTCTCGATTCTTCTCGGGCGTTTGTCGTTGTCGTTGTTTTTTATTATCTGATTCGTATAAATTAACGCGCTGACCAGTTCCCGCCGTCATCTCCGACAACGAGGCGGTATGATAATTGTTTGCGATCGGTCGCAGACGGTTTCCTTTAAAATCGGTTTTTTAGTATGCTCGAACGGTGCGCGTATCTGGCGCCATCTGGACGAATTAAATGGTCACGTCGATTCTATTTTAAATTTTTATCGATTTTGATCTTTCCACGATAGTGGGAATCTACCGGCGATCGATGCTAATGGGGTATTCTAGTCTAGAAATTTGAAAAAATCAATTTTCTTGTTCATATTTTCAAAGCCTGACGTTTCAAGAATATACCCTTTAGAGGATGTTTCAAAAATTAAACTATTTTCGGAGATATAGCTGTTTTAGTGACGCGGCATCGATAAACGAAACTTCAGACGGGTTTTTCGAGGCGGTTGGCGTGGTATCAGTTGTTGTAAGTTGTACTAAGCCAAAGAACGTCATTTTTAAAATCATATCTTACGTTGGATATTTTTTTTATAACATCTTTATTAGATACGCTTAGTACAATCTTAATTATTATTATTACAATTAATTTACTACTACTTTTCCTAGTGCTTGGATTAATTAACAAGCAAGACGAGTACGAGAAAATACATCAGTATGTATTCCTCAATTATAAAATTATAATTATTTATTAATTATTAACTTATAGCTATAGCTTACACTAATAATACACACTAAATGTTCACACAAGTTCGTATGGTTTTGTTCGTTTCAGTCTCCTGACATCCTGTGCGCTGTCCAGCTGTTGTATTGCTTCCACGTTAGAATGATTTAGTAATCTTCTTTCGTATTTCAAGGCGAAATCCTGCACAACTTCGCAAATCCATTTGATTTCCAGGTCATTGTGCAGTTCTTCATTGGTTACATAGCGATAGGCATTGGTAATCAATCGAAGAATCTTGTTCTGACAGCGCTGTATGACTAACTGATTTGAATTTTTAGTGCAACCCAATATTTGCACCCCATAGGTCCAAATTGGCTTTATAATTGTATTATAGATCAACCTCTTTGATTTTAGATCAAGTTGGGAGTATCTTCCGACTAACCAGTATAGTTGTTTTATTTTGGTTCTAATGTGTTTTGCTTTTTGTCTAACGTGATGCTTCCAATTTAATCTACCGTCAAGATGGATTCCAAGGTATTTTGCTGATTCTGCTTGAGGAATCGGGCATCCATTGAGTGATATAATTAAGTTTTTATTATTTCGCCTTAATGCAAAATTAACGTGCACAGATTTGGAGCTATTAACTTGAATTTTCCAATCTTTTGCCCATTTGTAGATTTTGTTGACTACGTTGGATATGCTTATACAATCTTAATATACAAATTAATTTATTACAGTTGTTGTGTTGTACTTGCATTAATACATCAGTATGTTTTTCCCAAATTATAATAAAACTAAGCTACTTAAGCTAAAGTTAAGAATAAACTTACACACTAAACAACTTTGTATGGGTTGGTTGAAGCGAACTGATTCTTCTGATTTCCATGAACTATCGTGTCGTCCATGAACTATATTGCTTCCATGTTGCTGTGGTTTAACAATCTTATTTCATGTTTTAAGGCAAAATCTTGAATCACTTCTTGTATCCATTTAAGTTCGAGGTCATCGAGCAACTCTTCGTTGGTTACTTTGTTTTGGGTACATTGGATTACTAGTTGGTTTGATGTTTTAGCACATATTTGCACTCCATAATTCCGAACTGACTTTATGGTTGATTGATAAACAAGTCTATTTGATTGTAGCTCAAGTATCTTCAGACTAACCAGTACAGTTGCTTGACGTTGAGTCTAATCTGCTCGGTATTTTAAGATGTTTCCAATTTAACTTACTATCGAGATGTATGCCGAGATATTTAGCTGATTTTGTTATTTCGCCGCAACGCAAAATTAACATGTACAGATTTGGAGCTATTCAGCTGTATTTTCATGTCTAGTTCATTTGTATATCTTGTTGACTGCTATTTGTACTTTTTCTACAGCTTTAGGTAAAATCGTCAGAGAAATAAAATCTTGTAATTGAAAAAAAGTAACTTAATTACTGTATTCACTGTCAGAGTTTTTGCAAACATAGACAGCATTCACACGAGAGGTGCATTTAACATGAGCCAATTTTCTACAACTAGCGCATTGTACCTACTCTTCTCTTTTGGGGAACTATTTGAATAAAACTCTAGATAAAAAAACGAACTCTAGATAAAATTAATCATCCTCTTCAGTGTTTAAAGGAAGCTGAGTTTTCTTCACATTATTGTTATTCTACATGATGACTTTTTTATTGCTTTTAATTTTTTTTTCATTTTCATAAACTTTTGCAAATCACTTGCTTTGTTGAAATGTATTGATGTAGAAATACATAATCGTTCAAGCATAGTATGACTAAATATTTTACATTAAAATCCATATAAAAGGGGTTTAATAGAATAGGGTGTATTAAAATATTTTCAATTAATAATATTATTTACGAGGACAATGACATATATTAAGTAAGACAATGAATAATATACGAAGAGGAGTACTATTACTATAAGAGGAATGTGGTACCAAGAACATACTCGTCAAGTAATTGAACCCAAGGATGGAAAGAAAGCAGGCGGTGCCGGTCAAATGGCACTGGACAATAATGGGTCTCTAAAACTTCTTTTTCCGGCATCCCTAAGGGGAAATTTTCAAAAAAAAGTTCGATGCTCACTTTCAAAATTTCTAAGTTTAAATATCAATATTTTCTTAAAAAATAAGAACAATTTTCAATCTATCGGTATATCGCCTAAAAATATCGATATTATTGCCAGAAATATTGATGTATCGATCAATTTTTGGGAAGAAATCGTAAAAAAGTACTCGTTTCAATTGTCTTTCAAAATTTTGGGTTTTAGCACCGAATTCTTCGAATAACGGGAGGAAAAAAGAAGAGAAATGTGAAATTCAAAGTTCGATTTTGAAACCGTCGATATTTTTTCATTATAAACTATCGATAACCAAAAATATCGATATTATTGCCAGAAATATTGATGTATCGATCAATTTTGGGAAGAAATCGTAAAAAAGTACTCGTTTCAATTGTCTTTCAAAATTTTGGGTTTTAGCACCGAATTCTTCGAAGAACGGGAGGAAAAAAGAAGAGAAATGTAGAATTCAAAGTTCGATTTTGAAACCATCGACATTATTTCATTATAAACTATCGATAACCAAAAATATCGATATTATTGCCAGAAATATTGATGTATCGATCAATTTCTGGGAAGAAATCGTAAAAAAGTACTCGTTTCAATTGTCTATCGAAATTTTGGGTTTTAGCACCGAATTCTGCAAAGAACGGGAGGAAAAAAGAAGAGAAATATGAAATTCAAAGTTCGATTTTGAAACCATCGATGTTTTTTCATTATAAACTATCGATAACCAAAAATATCGATATTATTGCCAGAAATATTGATGTATCGATCAATTTCTGGGAAGAAATCGTAAAAAAGTACTCGTTTCAATTGTCTTTCGAAATTTTGGGTTTTAGCACCGAATTCTTCGAAGAACGGGAGGAAAAAAGAAGAGAAATGTGAAATTCAAAGTTCGATTTTGAAACCACCGATGTTTTTTCATTATAAACTATCGATAACCAAAAATATCGATATTATTGCCAGAAATATTGATGTATCGATCAATTTCTGGGAAGAAATCGTAAAAAAGTACTCGTTTCAATTGTCTATCGAAATTTTGGGTTTTAGCACCGAATTCTGCAAAGAACGGGAGGAAAAAAGAAGAGAAATATGAAATTCAAAGTTCGATTTTGAAACCATCGATATTTTTTCATTATAAACTATCGATAACCAAAAATATCGATATTATTGCCAGAAATATTGATGTATCGATCAATTTCTGGGAAGAAATCGTAAAAAGGTACTCGTTTCAGTTGCCTTTCAAAATTTTGGGTTTTAGCACCGAATTCTTCGAAGAACGGGAGGAAAAAAGAAGAGAAATGTGAAATTCAAAGTTCGATTTTGAAACCACCGATGTTTTTTCATTATAAACTATCGATAACCAAAAATGTCGATATTATTGCCAGAAATATTGGTGTATCGATCAATTTCTGGGAAGAAGTCGTAAAAAAGTACTCGTTTCAGTTGTCTTTAAAAATTTTGGGTTTTAGCACCGAATTCTTCGAAGAACGGGAGGAAAAAAGAAGAGAAATGTGAAATTCAAAGTTCGATTTTGAAACCACCGATGTTTTTTCATTATAAACTATCGATAACCAAAAATGTCGATATTATTGCCAGAAATATTGATGTATCGATCAATTTCTGGGAAGAAATCGTAAAAAAGTACTCGTTTCAGTTGTCTTTCAAAATTTTGGGTTTTAGCACCGAATTCTTCGAAGAACGGGAGGAAAAAAGAAGAGAAATGTGAAATTCAAAGTTCGATTTTGAAACCACCGATGTTTTTTCATTATAAACTATCGATAACCAAAAATGTCGATATTATTGCCAGAAATATTGGTGTATCGATCAATTTCTGGGAAGAAATCGTAAAAAAGTACTCGTTTCAGTTGTCTTTCAAAATTTTGGGTTTTAGCACCGAATTCTTCGAAGAACGGGAGGAAAAAAGAAGAGAAATGTGAAATTCAAAGTTCGATTTTGAAACCACCGATGTTTTTTCATTATAAACTATCGATAACCAAATGTCGATATTATTGCCAGAAATATTGGTGTATCGATCAATTTCTGGGAAGAAATCGTAAAAAAGTACTCGTTTCAGTTGTCTTTCAAAATTTTGGGTTTTAGCACCGAATTCTTCGAATAACGGGAGGAAAAAAGAAGAGAAATGTGAAATTCAAAGTTCGATTTTGAAACCACCGATGTTTTTTCATTATAAACTATCGATAACCAAAAATGTCGATATTATTGCCAGAAATATTGGTGTATCGATCAATTTCTGGGAAGAAATCGTAAAAAAGTACTCGTTTCAGTTGTCTTTCGAAATTTTGGGTTTTAGCACCGAATTCTTCGAAGAACGGGAGGAAAAAGAAGAGAAATGTGAAATTCAAAGTTCGATTTTGAAACCACCGATGTTTTTTCATTGTAAACTATCGATAACCAAAAATGTCGATATTATTGCCAGAAATATTGGTGTATCGATCAATTTCTGGGAAGAAATCGTAAAAAAGTACTCGTTTCAGTTGTCTTTCAAAATTTTGGGTTTTAGCACCGAATTCTTCGAAGAACGGGAGGAAAAAAGAAGAGAAATGTGAAATTCAAAGTTCGATTTTGAAACCACCGATGTTTTTTCATTATAAACTATCGATAACCAAAAATGTCGATATTATTGCCAGAAATATTGGTGTATCGATCAATTTCTGGGAAGAAATCGTAAAAAAGTACTCGTTTCAGTTGTCTTTCGAAATTTTGGGTTTTAGCACCGAATTCTTCGAAGAACGGGAGGAAAAAAGAAGAGAAATGTAAAATTCAAAGTTCGATTTTGAAACCATCGACATTATTTCATTATAAACTATCGATAACCAAAAATATCGATATTATTGCCAGAAATATTGATGTATCGATCAATTTCTGGGAAGAAATCGTAAAAAAGTACTCGTTTCAATTGTCTATCGAAATTTTGGGTTTTAGCACCGAATTCTTCGAAGAACGGGAGGAAAAAAGAAGAGAAATGTGAAATTCAAAGTTCGATTTTGAAACCACCGATGTTTTTTCATTATAAACTATCGATAACCAAAAATGTCGATATTATTGCCAGAAATATTGGTGTATCGATCAATTTCTGGGAAGAAATCGTAAAAAAGTACTCGTTTCAGTTGTCTTTCAAAATTTTGGGTTTTAGCACCGAATTCTTCGAAGAACGGGAGGAAAAAAGAAGAGAAATGTGAAATTCAAAGTTCGATTTTGAAACCACCGATGTTTTTTCATTATAAACTATCGATAACCAAAAATGTCGATATTATTGCCAGAAATATTGGTGTATCGATCAATTTCTGGGAAGAAATCGTAAAAAAGTACTCGTTTCAGTTGTCTTTCGAAATTTTGGGTTTTAGCACCGAATTCTTCGAAGAACGGGAGGAAAAAAGAAGAGAAATGTAAAATTCAAAGTTCGATTTTGAAACCATCGACATTATTTCATTATAAACTATCGATAACCAAAAATATCGATATTATTGCCAGAAATATTGATGTATCGATCAATTTCTGGGAAGAAATCGTAAAAAAGTACTCGTTTCAATTGTCTATCGAAATTTTGGGTTTTAGCACCGAATTCTGCAAAGAACGGGAGGAAAAAAGAAGAGAAATGTAAAATTCAAAGTTCGATTTTGAAACCATCGACATTATTTCATTATAAACTATCGATAACCAAAAGTATCGATATTATTGCCAGAAATATTGATGTATCGATCAATTTCTGGGAAGAAATCGTAAAAAAGTACTCGTTTCAATTGTCTTTCGAAATTTTGGGTTTTAGCACCGAATTCTTCGAAGAACGGGAGGAAAAAAGAAGAGAAATGTGAAATTCAAAGTTCGATTTTGAAACCACCGATGTTTTTTCATTATAAACTATCGATAACCAAAAATGTCGATATTATTGCCAGAAATATTGGTGTATCGATCAATTTCTGGGAAGAAATCGTAAAAAAGTACTCGTTTCAGTTGTCTTTCAAAATTTTGGGTTTTAGCACCGAATTCTTCGAAGAACGGGAGGAAAAAAGAAGAGAAATGTGAAATTCAAAGTTCGATTTTGAAACCACCGATGTTTTTTCATTATAAACTATCGATAACCAAAAATGTCGATATTATTGCCAGAAATATTGATGTATCGATCAATTTCTGGGAAGAAATCGTAAAAAAGTACTCGTTTCAATTGTCTTTCAAAATTTTGGGTTTTAGCACCGAATTCTTCGAAGTACCGGAGGAAAAAAGAAGAGAAATGTGAAATTCAAAGTTCGATTTTGAAACCATCGATATTTTTTCATTATATACTATCGATAACCAAAAATATCGATATTATCATCCACAAGTATCGAGTTATCTATATTCTTTCGGCATAACTAGTCTATGCTTAACCGGTCGGCGTCCCTGGCGCCATCTGGTCGTCGAATTAAATCGTCGCCGTTAACCGTTTTGAAAAAGTCCGTTCGGGAATTTATATCGATTTGTATTTTTTCGTCGATAGTCGGAATCTACCGGAGACCGTTTATAACGAGCCGTAAATGCAGCGGTGAAAGGTCCCGAATTCTTTGCGGTTTCGTATCGTTTTACTGTTTAATATTGATGTATGTTGAGCGGCGTTGGGTAATCTTTCAGAATTTTATCAAAATATCTGTAATAAATTTATAGAAAGTATATTTTGTGTACGGATAGTTAAAAGAGTTGGGGTAGACCGTGCGCAATTGTCGTTTAACACGGTGTTGCAAGAGAGCACCAGTTTTTCTACCTCAAAACTTACTTATTTGCAACTTAACATTTGCAAAAAAAGAAGAATCTCTTTTATATATTACTATATTATTAGTAGTCGTTGCTCAATAACTTAAATTTGTCTCCACGGTGTCTCGAATTAGGTACTTATCCAGAAAGGCTCATTATCAAGGTTCTTACTTTGTCTCTAATAAAATAAAAGTTAGTATCACAGAATTTTTACCATTTCATTACACAACTATACAAGATTTTGTTCTCTTAAGTCTGCATCCTAGTAGTGTTGTCCGGTAGTTGTAGCACTTTGGTGTTTACATGGGAATGGAGTCTTTCCTTAAGTTTAGTTGCGAATCTCTTAATTTTCTGAATGACAGTTGAAATGCGAAGGTCTCGGTGTAAGTTATTGTGTCTGTACCATCTGGGCGTCCCCATAACCCTATTTCATAGGCCCATGTAAGTTTTAATATGTGATTGTATAGAAGCAACTTAGGATACTAGCGACCCGCCCCGGCTTCGCACGGGCGCAATGCTGATACTAAATTAAATACACTACAGAAAAAATATGAACGTTGTATATAAAAACATAGCGGCCCGCTTCGACTTTGCACGGGCATAAAATATATATGCCTATGTCACTCAATGAAAACATGATTAAAATCGATCCAGTATTTTTGGTTCATTCATTACTGCCCTTGGCCTGCACGCATTAAATTTGGAGTAAAACAATTCCTCTTCCCCTATACTTACTATGAAGATTTCCTGGTATCTTTGGAATATCTAAATTCATACAATTTTTATTACATTACACATTTATAAA
This sequence comes from Rhynchophorus ferrugineus, assembly GCF_030347505.1. Classification (NCBI taxonomy): domain Eukaryota; kingdom Metazoa; phylum Arthropoda; class Insecta; order Coleoptera; family Curculionidae; genus Rhynchophorus; species Rhynchophorus ferrugineus. Next base: position 3,840,215 of record NW_027472589.1, on the reverse strand, counting down.
CGCAAATTTTAAATTTGTAATATCTCCGAAAATATTTGTTTAATTTACATGCTGTAAGGAACCATATTGATCTATATTAATTGCACACTGTATTTAAGGTACTTAATTCGATAAGGATTAATGCCGTATTGCTTAAAATAGCTTCGTAAATAAGCCATTTTCTCACGTAAAAAGTAAACAATAAAAATGGTTAATGTGGGTTATCCCTAAAAGATAAACATATACCATCTCGGACTTTTTTGTAGACCTTTTTATGGTGTACAATACTGTAGTACATTAATTTGATCTAACTCGTAGGGTTAGGCAGCGTTTTTGCTAATTGCTAAATAAGCCTAAAAAAATAGGTTAATTTACGACATCACGTTAGAAACCTCTAAAATTAGCAATGTTGCCTTAGTATATTATGCATGTATTATACATATAAACCTTCCTCTTGAATCACTCTATCTATTGAAAAAAACCGCATCAAAATCCGTTGCGTAGTTTTAAAGATTTAAGCGCACATAGGGATATAGGGACAGTAAAGGCGACTTTGTTTTATACTATGTAGTGATGTACAGATAATTTAAATTCTCCTCAAAAATATCTTTTGTCGAGTTTTTTATTTTCTTTTTGATATGCTCCTTCCAACGAAGTGGGAACGTACATAGCGTTGACAGTGTATGGGATAATTGTATTAACATACAATATTTTGGCTGTAGGTCAGTTAGGTGACAATAGGATCTGTGCCGAATTTTGTATTATTTTTGTATTCCGACCCATTTTCAAACTGGCGCTGTCTCATCGACGTCACGTCATCGATATATCCCCGATATTCTCACTTCATCACCGTCTACGCATAGACGACGGATCCCCAACATCTTTACGACGATGTATCCGCTTCATTTTCGACCTATTTCCATTCAATCGGCCGTTACCGACCCCCCTCCTTACCCCCCGTTCCAACCCGACGTCGTGACGTATTTCGCTCATTGTTCGGATGCCGGACGTGGAATTAGTAAAAGTTACGACGCAGTCAAATTTCGTTCTTATTCCCCCGAGATGATCGTAAACCCGGCCGATTTATTTCAGTTAGATTTCCTCGATATCGATTATTTACCCGCGGTTCTTCGTGTGTTTTCTACGAGGCGTCTTTTCTTTTATCGAATGGCCACGTTTTATCGTCATTGTTTTATATAGAGTTGATATTTTATCGAGGAATGTTCGGGATGTTATTGTTTAAGAGGCATTTCTTACAGAATATATATGTTTATTTGACGTTTAAATTTCAGTTTGCCGTTGTTTGACTTTAAAGGATTTTGTGGGATTTAATTCTGACCTGAAAAATAGATGAAAGTACTATATATGAAAATATTATTACATCATTTAAAAGAACGGTCATTGGGTCTCATACAAACGGAATTGTTGAACGTCAGTGTTCAAAGAAATCACAAAATTATTCATCTGCGCCTATAACCACCTGTTTATCACCTGTTCTGTTTACCAGACTGTGCTTTATGCCAATGGTTTCGAAAATGTCTTATATTTGTACTATCAGTAAGAACGATGCATCTTTCTTACCTGTTACTATTTCTAATCTTCCGCTGTTTTCTGAGGACAAATTAATTGTGATAAAATAATGAAAATTGTGGATATTCCGTTCAGATTTCATCAAACATAGCTTTCAGTCGATAGCAGTGAGTCTTTCAAACCGTTGTGCCTTTTTGTTTATTGAAACAAAACGTTGATTGTCATCATTTCAATTCAGTGCTAATTATTGATGTTTTGTTACACTTGCACTAATATTTAAGCAAGACGAATTTCGCAAATTAAAATTAAGTCAGACTACTTGAGCTAAAGTTAACAGCTACAATTATACCTTCGACAAGTTCGTGTGATTTGGTTTGGTTCGCTTTAATCTTCTGATTCTCTGCGTGTTGTTCAGTAGCTGTATTGCTTCCACGTTGCTGTGATTTAGCAACATTATTGAGTGTTTTAAGGCGAAATATTGCATAAACTCGTAGATCCATTCGATTTCGACGCTATCTTGCAGTTCTTCGTTGGTAGTCCTAAACAATGATGATTAATCGAAGAACTTTGTTTTTATAGCATAAAAAACTAATCTCTCTGACCATGATCAATTGGGAGTACATCTTTGGTTTTGAATCTGATCTTCTCTGCTTTTGTCTAACTTTATGATCTGATCTGAATTCTCATTGCTTTATTACTGATACTTGATTTTACTGAAAAACGAAAGCTAGTAAAAAACTTTTTCATTTCGCTTATCACCAGTTTGGGTTTATTAACAAGCACTCAACAATTGACTGACACTTGATTGAGGTTTGGCATGAAGGCCTTGTCCATAAACTACAGCAAATGCTACCAAAACAACACACCAAACTATTAAAATCATATATTACAACCAGAATGTTTAGAGTCAAACAAGAACAAGCTTACTCTACAATAAAAGAAGCTAAAGCAGGTGTACCACAATGAAGTGTACTGGGACCAATACTTTATCTATTCTACACTTGTGATATACCACAAATGGAGAATATTACGATGGCGACATTTGCTAATGATACTGCGATTATAGCTGTCGGAGACAATAGTGAAGAAGCCTCACGAAAATTACAACGGGCAAGTGACAATATAAATAATTGTACACAAGCTTCGAAAATAAGAATTAATGAAAGTAAATCTGTACATGTGCAGTTCACCTATAAAGACCGTACAAGTACCAGTAACATTAAATAATACTATTATTCCATATAGCAACAACACTAAATATCTCGGAATGAATTTCGATGCAAAACTTTGCTGGAAGGAACATATAAAGAAGAAAAGAAAATAACTGAAATTGAAATATAGGAAAATGAACTAGGACTGATTACCTACATCGAGTCCTTCAGATACCCACAGTCAGTCAAGAAATCAAGAGAATTGCAAGGGGGCATGAGGAAAAGACTCCATTCTCATGAGAATATTGAAATATTGCAGCTTTTGGATACCACCAGAACAGGACACAAACTCAAAAGAATCAAAGCATCTGATCTTGTGTAGTGAGGTGCATATAATAAAAAATACAGCAGTGACATGTGTAAACATTATTTTACCAGAGACTGAGATAGGGCCGATGGGTCCTCCTAGTTATATACCTAGATTTAAGTTATCATAAAGACAAATTGTAGGTTAGACGGAAACGACTAGTAACAATATAATAGATAAATAATAATAAAAAAATTCGTTTATGTATTAGCAAGTTTTTTTTTTGGAAATATTTTATGATGAAATACCATGTGGAATAAATGAAAAGTCTAGCATTGCTACAGATATACTCATACTTTATCAGAGATTTTTCAATTTATTATCGCTGCTTTAAGTGTTTTTTTTTATTTCCAATCATACGTATTACCGAACTATCAATGTCAGTTTATTAATTCAAAAATACTGACCTCGAATGCACTCAAGATAACCCAGATAGTAGTGTAACAACAACAGTTTAAGGGATAATTGGTTTAATATTTACATTTTTAATATCGAAAATGGTTTATTATTAGAAAATATAAGTTGATTAGTGTAAATATATTTTTGTATATTAACACTGTGTTATGTATATGAAATATGGTTTTTTATTATTTAAAATATTGTCAATTTGAAGTTCCTGGTGTTTTTGTTTGCACAAGATTTTTTTAAATCATGAAAATGGTTAAAAATTGTCATTTTTAGTCGTTATTAATATAAATTTGGTAGACTTAACGATATATCATCAATAACTAAGCTCTCAATGCTCATTAACTAAAGTAAAAATTACTCTATGTATTACAAGAATTGTTTTACCACTCGACAAACAACGCAACTATGAAAATAATCTACATATTTGTTGTTATGTTGAGTTAGATCATAGTAAAATTGATTCCTTTTAAATAAAATTTTAATTGTTAAATAGGTTATGTGACTTTGGCTTTCAAAATACAGACTAAAAGCGAATTAACTTTAATATATTTACAATAGATGGTGACAAGGGTCTATTCAGGGTCGTCTGGCATGCGCACTAAAATTCGATTTTGCCACGTTGTCACGTCTTGTAAATTATATCTATTTTTCAGGAATATAATTCAATAAATATAAGAATGTCTTGTTGATAATCTTCGAATTTTTGTAATATCTGACTGCATCCACTGTACTTCCCAGGACTCTATTCTTAAATACTTGTATTGTGTTGATGCTAATTCTCGTATCCCTATAACCGTATGCCATAAATCCATATAGGTTTTATTATCTGCTTCTAGTGTAGCAACTTATTAGGTATGGATAGTTTAGTTCTTCTTCCAAATAACTGCCAACGAAGTTTGCTCCAAGAGTCATCCCAAGGTATTTAGCATTGTTGCTGTATAGGACTAGTAATACTCATATTTCTTGGTATATGGTCAGTTTGGTTGTAGGTGAATGCAATATGTACTCTTGATTTACTCTCGTTGACTTTTATTCTCCATATCTGGCTTCACTTATTATATTATTACTGGCTGTTTACTGATTACTTCTCCGCTATTGTCTCCCTTAACAACAATCGAAGTGTTATGAGCAAATGTAGCCATAGTAATATTTTCTATTTGTGGTATGTCACATATATCATAGGTCAATTGAAAAGTACCCGGCCTGACACATAGATGGCGCTACTGGAATTAAATCCATATGTTTTTTTTAGTTAGCCTAACCCTTAAAAGATGCGTGAATAAATTTAACAACTGTCGGATCATTAGTTTGTGAAATGTAGCATTTTGATCAAACTTTTGTTATTGTGGAAAAATTGATAAGAAGGAATTTCGCGTGTTGATATTGCTTTTTGAAAGGAAAAAATACAGTTGAAGCAAAAACTTGGCTTGATGCCAGGTTTCCGGGCACTGCCCCAGGAAAATTAAGGATTGGTACGCTGAGTTTAGACGGGGTGAAATGAGTACCGAAGACGGTGAACGCAGTGGACGCCCAGAAAAGGTTGTTACACACGAAAACAAAAAATAATTCACAAAATAAGTTTGAATGACCGTAAATTGAAATTGAATGAAATAGCAAACATTTTAAAGATGTCAACTGACTCTGTGCAAAGTGGGTGCCACGTGAGCTCAGTTTTGACCAAAAACAACGAGGAGTTGATGATTCGGAGCAGTGTTTGAAGATGATCAAGCATAATAAAAACAAGTTTTTGCGTCGATATGTGACAATGGATGAAACGTGGCTCCATCATTTCACTCCGAAGTTCACTCCACAGTCATCCGAGTGGACTACACGCAAAAGTGGGAAAAACGCAAGAGCCGGCTGGCAAGGTCGGAATAAATTTTATTGCCTACCTTGAAAAGGAAGGACCAACAATAGCGACTATTACATAGCGTTATTGAACAGTTTCGAAGAAAGAGAAAGTGCTGCTTCACCAAAACAATGCACCGTGTCACAAGTTGGTGAAAACGACGGCAAAAATCCACGAATTGGGCTTCGAATTGCTTCCTCATCCAACGTGTTATCCAGATCTGGCCCCCAGCGACTATTTTCTGTTCTCAGATTTCAAAAGAATGCTCGCTGGGAAGAAATTTTCATCGAATGAGGAGGTGATCGCCGAAACTGAGGCCTATTTTGAAGCAAAAGGCAAATCGTACTACAAAAATGGTATCTAAAAGTTGGAGGGTCGCTATAATCAGTGTATCACCCTTGAAGGGAATTATGTTGAATAAAAGAAACTAATTTTGCCAAATAAATGTGTTTTACTATGGTAGGCCGGGTACTTTTCAATTGACCTGTTAGTATAGGTAAAGCACAGGACTGAAAACACCGATTTGATGTACTCCCGCTTTTGTTTTATTTAATTGTAGAGTAAGTTTCCTCTTGTTTGACTCTAAGCGTCCTGGCTGAAATGTAGGAGTTCAACGTATTCAATCGGTAAGGCGTTTATATAGCGTTTATCCATGAGTTCTTTAAGTTAGACTTTTTCTTCATAGATTATTTCAATAATGTTTGTGATAATATGTGCCAATTTTGCTTGAATTGTTAAACGTTCGCTCATAAAACCAAATTGACGTTCAGGCATTAGATTTTTTTGTTTACTAATGATATAAAATGAACTAGAAAAGTTGACAGCATTCAAATGCTGAATATTTTAATTTTCGTGGTATTTTTTACCATATGCAGGTTAAAAAGTCTCACATATGCTAAAATTAAATCATAATTTCCGAAAGAGAAAAAATAAAACAACACTCATGTCAAATTTTGAATTCGTAAATATACTTTATCTATATTGACTTTAATAATAATTTAATTAATAAATAAACAAGTCGAAATCAATGACATTATCAACCCGAACGAACATCGTATAATCTTGTACAGGTCGTAATAAATACGTTTCAAACACATCACCAATATATTTAAAGCCATCAAGCGATAAACTGTTTAATTGTTTCCGTAGGTATGACACAATTCCAATGCCTAACACGAGATAGGACCGACCGGTATGGGTCATAAAACAAATCTGATGTAAGGAGCTGAAAGTATGTGTGCTTGTGTGACGGTTTTTTTCTCTAGAGTCAAGATCAACGTCCACACCAAGGATGTTAAAGGTCGAGCTGTCTCGAGAGATAATACCCGCGATTTGTCACGTAAATGTCGCTCAACACCACTTAATTTCAACAGAATTCGATCGTAATTCGAGGTAATACATTAATAAAAAATGATAGCGAAAAAAATGTCATAGCAATATCGCGTTTTATATCAAATATCTTTAGTTGATAGTAAACATGCTTGAACTGTAATAAATTTAGAGAGAAAAATTGTGTATTGTATTATTGTATATACCACTTAGTATTGTACGTGCATTATGTTTAATTTCTTTCTCTCTTGCTGTATGTTGCTTCATCTTGTTCTTCTTGCTTCAGCCAGGGAGGAGACACCTTCTAACTCTTCTAAGAGGAGTATTTCTACGATATATTCATTTCAGGTTCGCTTAAGGCGCCTCCTGATTGTTCTCCTCGCCGTCCTTGCTTCCCATATTCGCTTTATCTGTCATGTGTCGTCCTTGCGTTTTAAGAATTTCGAGGAACTCAGTTTTCTCCTTTGTAATGATTCAGTATTGGTATATTTTGGTTTAGTCGACCATGGTTTAACCAAAAATTGATATTGTATATATTTAAACATACTAATTATTAATAATATATACATTTTAATAAGAATAGATTAGTTAATTACAGTTTTTCTCAATCTTTTCGGGGTTACTAAAATAGTCGTTATTGAAAATTAATTAGGTGGTACTTATTGTTAAATTATTCTACTAAAAAAACTGTTACTCTACAATTTCCGTTTTTAGGGCCATTTTCATATAACACATATAATAGGTTTACAACGCGAATTTGTTCATATAAATTTAAAACACCAATTGAAACTCTATGTGCTGCAAATAGTTACATTACTTTATTATCTAGAATGTTTTATGGATTGTTACCTATATTGAGTAAGTATTACTAGAGATATGGCTTTAAAAAACTCATTTATTAAGATTATCGTAAATTACTTTGTCTTCAGTTTCGAAGATTTACTTATAAGCAAAGATATAATGATATATAAGATCTGTCATTGTAGACTAAGTATTGGTTATGGTGTTTGATTTTTGTGAGTTTTAAATGATTTTGTATCAAGAATATTTATAAATTTTGTCATCTTGGTGGTCATTGATCAAAATAAGTGATAGAAGAGAATATCTAATGAATACTGTGTGTGTATATATTACCGACATGTCATATAACCTATATAGTAATAATTTGAAGTTCTTTGGTATTAATCTTGACGCAAAACTTCACTGGAAGGAGAATATCAAAAGTAAAAGAAAATAATTCGAATTATAATAGAAAAAATGTATTGGTTATTGGAAAGAAAATCTAAATTATCCACATATAATAAGTTGTTACTGTGCAAGCTGGTACTAGAACCTATACGGACCCGAAGAAATTCAGGTATGGGGATGTTCTGCTAGAAGTAACATTAGTATAATGCAAGTAGTTCAGTTCAAATACTATAGGAACAATTATTTATATCGAGACCTTCGGATTCCAACTGTTATAGAGGAAAGACTACATTCTAATGTAAACACTGAAGTGCTGCAACTCTTGGCACTAGGACAACTCTTGAACCAGGACGTAGACTCTAAGGAACCAAAACGTGTGATGTTATGTAACATAGTTGTGTAGTAAAGTGCAAGAAAAGAAAAAAAAACACACAATGTTACCAAGTAAGAGCCATGGGTCTTCCTAGATAAGTAGTTTTAAGTCTTTGTAGAGACAAATTGTAAGTTAATCAACAACAATTAGTAATAAATAATATATTAATAATCAAGAAAAGGTTATGGGGAATTTTCATTCTTAGTAAGTTACGGCCATATAAATAACTTAAACCGATATCTACATGGAGATATCAACAAGGTTTCTTCATTGTTAATTTTATACTATATAAAATATATACCTTTTTGAACATGACTAGATGCTAGATATTACATACATTTTATTTGATTTCATTACTAATTATATTTCGTTTCCTTTGTTACAGGTAAGTTCGATTTACGTGTTCTGGAAACTCCGATGAAGCCGGAAAACAAATTACAGATGTGAAGTAACAGGTAGTTGTTTATGCTTATTGCTTTATTGTATAAAATGAATCCTTGATGGACCGCGCGACGCGAGAAATCATCAGGTTATTCCCTTTTTTCCCACCTTCCGACGCCTGGAAGTTTCTGGAAACTTTCTCCTCCGTTCCGTATGAATTATTCAAAATCGGAAGGGACTAATTCTGACCGAGGATCGGCGTTTAAAAGGACGAGGAATTAAATTTCCTCTCGCTCACTCTGTGTTTCTCTCTTTCTCCCGTTCTCCTGCTCTTGACACTTTAACGTCTGGAACACGGACCCAAAGAGAAATTACCCACCTACCTTTTAAAGGTTGATTATTTTTTGCTCGTTCTCCGGTGAAAAATGTCGAGTGTAAAAGGAAAACAGGCGATTTCGGAAAAATCTCGCTCCTCCTGCTTGGAAAAGAACCTATGTTCGTTATTTAATAATCCAGCAGGAATAAGGATGTTGATTTGGATGGTTCATCTTCATTATTTAATTTGTCATATCATAATTTAATTGAAATGCTTTCCTCAATTTTCACCTTTGTTACAATAAACTTCTAAAGAATATCATCTATAGCTATATTTTTTTATCGTAATGCTATATTTCGATGTTCTATTATTATTTTTCTAAACATTTCGTATTTTTTAATTAGAAATTGAAGCAATTTCATTTTCTCTTCTAGATTTAATGAGTTCAAAGCATTAGTTCATTGCAGTTATAGCTACATTTTTGTATTATAGTGATACAATTCAAGGTTTCTGAGTGACCTCCAAACATTTCGTTATTTTTTTAAATTAAAAATTTAGCGATTTCATTTTCATCCCTGAAGGTATTGAGTGTAAAGTCTTAATCATGAATTTATTGCAGCTATTGCTACGTTTTTGTATTACCGTGATACAGCTCAATATTTTTGAATGACTTTTACAAGCAATTCTTTATTTTTTAGGTTAGAAGTTAAGCTGCTTTTCTGTACCCTTAAATGTATTGGATATAGAGTATTTGTCGTGAAATTATTGAAACTATAGTTTTTTGTATTATAGTGATACACTTCAAGGTTTCTGAGTGACCTCCAAACATTTCGTTATTTTTTTAAATTAAAAATTTAGCGATTTCATTTTCATCCCTAAAGGTATTGAGTGTAAAGTCTTAATCATGCAAATATTGCAGCTATTGCTACGTTTTTGTATTACCGTGATACAGCTCAATATTTTTGAATGACTTTTACAAGCAATTCTTTATTTTTTAGGTTAGAAGTTAAGCTGCTTTTTCTGTACCCTTAAATGTATTGGATATAGAGTCTTGTCGTGAAATTTTTGAAACTATAGTTTTTTGTATTATAGTGATACACCTCAAAGTTTTTGAGTGACTTCCAAACATTTCGTTACTTTTTTAAATTAAAAATTTAGCGATTTCATTTTCATCCCTGAAGGTATTGAGTGTAAAGTCTTAATCATGAATTTATTGCAGCTATTGCTACGTTTTTGTATTACCGTGATACAGCTCAATATTTTTGAGTGACTTTTCCAAGCAATTCTTTATTTTTTTTTTAGTTCAAAATGAGGCAGTTTTATTTTTTTTCAGTGTAAGGAAGTGTAAAGTCCTTGCCCTATAATTATTGCCAGTATAGTGATATTTTTTGTATTATAGTAATAAATCTCAATATATTTTTGAGAAACTTTTGCAAACAATTCGTTATTTTTAACTGAAAATGAAGCATTTTTATTTTCACTCATAAATGTACTGAGTTTAATGCCCTAAATATGAGTTTATTGCAATTATATCTTTGTTTTTGTATTATAGTGAAGCACCTCAATTTTTTGAGTGCCTTTTCTAAACGATTCGTTGTTTTTTTTACTAGAAGACGAAGCAATTTCGTTTTCACTCAATACATTATTGAGTGTAAATCTCTAGTCATCAATTTGTGGCAACTATAGTTATGTTTGTTTTGAATTATAGTGATATTTTTAGGTTTTTGAGTTGTTTATGTCTTCGAACAAGTAAATATTTGTGTTTTAGTTATTATTCTGAAGTTACTTAACCCTTAAACTTATTGAGAGTAAGTCCGCGCAATAACTGATTATTTAGGAATGTCGATTTCTTCATCCATCAATATTTGTTGAGTGCAAAATGGATTTATTGCTGTACTTGTAATATTTTTATTTTTTAATTTTTTCATGTCGTTTTATGGCGGTCTAGAGAAAAAAATATCCAGATATCTTATTTACCTAAACAACAGTTTATTACAGATTTTATAGTGAATCCGTTGGGTCTTTCAGTTATATTAGGTGTTTGGTAAAATTGTTGATTGCTAAATTGAACCTATGAGTATTTTTATTTTATGTTGATTAATGTGTTAGTGGATTCAGGAACTGTAAAATTTTCTTTTGTATATATATTAAAGTATTGCTTAGGATCTGAAAGGTACTCATTGAGATAATACTGACCATTCATTGGATTAATTTCTATAGCGACAGGAATATTCTCCTAACCAGGTCCTGTATGTCGTTTTCCAATCTAGTTCTGGGCTCGATGGCTGTTGTAGAGGCGCGCGGAGGGGAAAGGGGGGTCACGACAAACAACGCGAAATAACAGGTTATGTTAATGGCGTCGTTCGATCTCGCGTCCGAACCGAGACCGTGGGGATAATAGGCGGCGGACGATATCACCTCGTGGTTTGGTTTCTTTTCGGGCTGCCGTACCGATCAATCAAGCCGTGTTACCGGAGGCTATCCGGGCCGATTTTTGTGCCGTGTTATGTTTTTTTTGTCGTCTCGTAGCGCGACGGGAAGCCCGTCTCCTCGTGGGACATCGGTATGCACAGTTAGGTGGTTTAATTGAGACGACAAAGAGACGACCGATGAGTACTTGAACGAAATGCGAAAAAAAAAATAGATCGATGGATGAGCGATGATCTAATGAGGCGGTCGGCGTTGGTACCGAGCTGCTAGTACGCTTAATACGGTTAAATGAGTTTTATGAAACTGTATCCGTTCTTTTTTTATGGAGTTATGATGTTGGTGTTGCCTTCATTGCTATTTGATTGATGAATTTATTCGCGGTGATGACAAAGTTGCGATGAGCTTCGTTGATTGTCGGACCATAATCGCTATTTGTTTACTTTTGATGTTACGGTGAAGTATATTCGCTTTCACTCATACACTTATTGAGTGTCGAACTTCACTCGTTGACGTTACAATATGTCTAAAAGATATATCGATTAATCAGTGATGTATTGAGTGTTATTCTTCACTCGTTGATTTTACAGTGATGTACCGACCGAGGCGATGTCTCCTCTTTGGAGGGTGTGATGTTGATGTTATAGTCTATTCATAGTTATTTTGTACATACGTCATCCAAATTTGTGACATCAAAGCGTCGCAATGTTGCCTCATCAGAGTTTTAGTTCAGTTTGGCTTTGACATACGACGAAATTCTAATATAAATAAAATAATTGAACAAAAATGTTATCAAATATAGTTTACTTTAACATTATAGTACATCTTAAAACTACAGTTAATTATACAGCCACAATAGTGTATAGGTTAGAGTTATAACCTCTTATCACTATTGCTTTCCAGAATTTTGTATACATTTGACAACCGGACGACTTTGACAGGCTCATTCGTTTACGTGTTCGAACTAATCAGACAGCATTGTGTCTCTTTTTAACTAGAATAAAATGAGAAAGAAAATGTTGTCTGATTCTAAAACGAATTTGCAAATTGCGGCAGGCAATATATTAAACATCTTAATGACGTATGTATTCTATGTCAAATAATTTTGATGATTTTATTTATTCACTCAAATGTATTGAGTGTTATGTTTAGCATCTTGGTTTTAATAATAATATATCATAATATTTCTGCAAGACTACAATATATGAGTACTGGCATAATATTGAGCGTAATTTTTAACTAATCTATGATTAAAGGAAGTTTGTTTTCAGTCAGAAATGTATTGAGTGTTGTTCTTCTACTCGTTGATGTTAGTAGTACGTCGAATGTCTTTGATGTTATTTTTTCATTCATAAAGGTATAAAACATAACATTTTGCTTGTTGGTTTTATAACATGTCATAATATTTCTGCAAAAATACACTAAATTAATGATTTTTTTTGTTTTTTCACTTATTCACTTATAATTATTTATATTATTACACGTTATTCACATCTTCACTTATAAAGGTGTGTCTTTGTTGTTTGTCGACTATGATGTAACTGCAACTTTATAGTGGTAAGTTTCAAGATTGTAAGATTTTAGAACTATCTGAACGTTCACTAATAGATTCTGTTAGACATATTCATATATTTTTGAGTATCAATTTAGAATTTAAATTATAATCAAAGTTTCTGATCATAGTTACGAGTGTGATCTATCTAGTTCTGTAAATAACTACATATCTTAAATAATTATGTATTGCTGATCTATTGGTCTATTATCATTATTTTTTGTATTGGGACTTAATATTTACATGTTGAGTTTTGTGAAATTTAATTTTTCACTCGATACATTTTTGAGTGAAAACAAATCAACTTCACCATTTAATCACAGAGGAATAATACATGACAGCACAGTTTTTACAAGAAGCTAATTGGCCTACTACTGGTTGAGTGCTAACATGTGCTTTATGAAACACTGTTCTTCTGTTTAGGTTGTGATGTTGATGTTTTCTTTGACCTATCTCGAATATTTTGATGAATGTTATTTGTTGGTTTTTTGGATATTATTTTTCACTCATATATGTATGGAGTGTTGTTTGTCTTGTTGGTTTAATAATAGTGTATGATAATATTACCAATAGTGTTGGTGATTGGTGAAGCAATTACTACAGGAATGCTGATTATAGCTTCATGTCAACTGTTGATATTATGGTTAAATAACTTTTTTCACTCATAAATGTATTAACTGTGTTGTACCCCAACAGATATTTTTCACAGTATCACTTTTTCATTAATTTCTGTGGATTTCTTCGAGAAAGTCATGTTTTGAAGAATATTTTTTTATCATATTTTGCAAATGGATATTTTTTATATATGTATTTTGAATATTGAGTGTTATATAGTATTTGGGACGTAAGTTCACTTTTTCACCCAATACATTTTTGAGTGTTTGAGTTTTTTGAATACATGTTTTGATTTATATATATATATATATATATATATATATATATATATATATATATATATATATATATATTTATATATATAAATGTGTGCGTGTGTGTGTGGTAAAAAAGCAAAATCAACATATATACAGATCAAGAGTCAATCAATCGTGACCCAGATGTGTAAACCCGATAAATATTCAAAATCATTAGCCGCTAATTATCGATACTCTTAATTGATATGGAGGCAAGTCCGTGATATGGTCGGGGAACGTCGTTAGCATATCGATTCTATTGGGTCCGTGCCTCGTTATCTATTATGTTCACTCCCAGTCTGTGGGAATATTGATTATTAATCCCGTCAAGACGCTAATCTACGATATTTTTCCTTTTTTCTCTCGGAGGAGGAACACTTCTCGGAGAACCTCGCTGTGATTCAGACGGTCGGACCCATTAAATCTGAAGGGTATGAATCGGCGCGATGAACCCAGCGGCAGTTGTATAACCCGTGAGTTCTTTAAGTTAGTTTATAATTCTTTTTTTCGTCGTCGGCCGCTGATACGAGTTTGTAGAAGGAGGAAACGAAACTGTTTTTCGATTATTTTCCTCGGGCGATAATCGGTTGCGTAATGTCATATGAAATTTTCATGGCGTACCGCGAACCGTCGATAAATATTAATAATGGGACTGACGCTAGGCTCACACGACAGTCCGCGTTATCCACTCATCCACTATCCGTCTCACGACTCGAAATGAATCAAATCGTTAGATCTTTTATTGATTTTTTATTAGATACGGGAAAAAGTCAAGAATTTTTGTTCAAATGTACGTTCGTTTCGATGGCATCGTATAGCTCTTGATTGGTTACGTAGCGATAATAATTGACAATTAATCGTAGAACTTTGTTTTGGGTGCGTTGGATTAGTGGTTAGTTTGATGTTTTCATGGAATCCTATATGTCCAAATTGGCTCTATGATCGACCGATAAACCAGTCTCTTAGATTTTAGGTCAAGTTGAGAGTATCTTCCGACTAATCAGTACAGTTGCTTGACTTTGAATCTAATCTGCTCTGCTTTTTATCTAATGTGATCTTTTAAATCTATCCAAATACCAGGAAAATCTGGTATTTCTATCACTGGTTTTAACAACAGTTTCTCAGATAATTTTGATATCGTAGGTAGCAGCGAAATAGGCCTGTAAGATCGGACTTTTTCTGCTGGTTTGTCAGGTTTTTTGAGCATAATTATTAGAGTAACCTTAAAATATTCCGGAACATGCTTCACTCTCAAAACAAACTGTGTATTAACGAGTCGCCTCCCATAATAAAGCTTGGACCTAATTTTGAAAACAACTCTCTGTATTGTTGTTATTTCTCATGCGATGACGATTTTTTCCCTAAACTATATTTATTTATAATTTTTATGAGTGCCAGGTTATAAATTTGTTTGCAATGAAATTTGTTGTGGCGTCAGTATGCTCATCATAATTTTCCAATGCTTATTGAAGAGCATTATAAAAACAAGATGGTTTGTAGATATAATTCACTGAAAGTTCTACGATTATTACAGGAGAGTACAAGATAAAGAACAATAGGCATTCTAGGACACCATATCTGCGACGTATTATAGATTCCAAGTCGTTTTATCTCGGTGATGTGTATCATCCGACGTCATGTAACTCGGGACGGTTGCGGACCGATAACTTTTAGTTTTCTTTATCGTTAGTGAGGAATGGTAGATATCTCGTCTAAGGGGGGCCGAGAGGAAATGTAAATGTTACCAGGATTCAACCCTAGATGCTTCAGAATCGAACGAATCCGTATAACTATTCGAAACTCGACCAAATATCTATAATGTTATGGTTATGAAAGCGATTTTTTATGTTATTTGTGAGTGGTCGTCTCGATATGTTTAAGGATTTCACTGCATGTACAGTGCACTTTTAGTGAAGTATTTTTATTCTGCATATTGATTTATTATCCTGAATATTTTTTTATTATTTAATTAATATATTGTTACTAGTCGTTTCCGTGTAATCTACAATTTGTCTTTATGCTAACTTAAATCTAGGTATATAATTAGGAGGACCCATCGGCCCTAACTCAGTCTCTGGTGAAAGAATGTTTATACATGTCACTGCTGAATTTTTTAATATATGCACCTCACTACACAACACTACACAAGATCAGATGGTTTGATTCTTTTGAGTCTGTGTCTTGTTCTGGTGGTATCCAAAAGTTGCAATATTTCAATATTAGTATGAGAATGGAGTTTCTCCTCATGCCCCCTTGCAATTCTCTTGATTTCTTGACTGACTGTGGGTGTCTGAAGGTCTCGATGTAGGTAATCAGTCCTATAGTATTTGGGTGCATCCACAATACCTCTCTGGACTTTGTTCTGAAAAGTTTGTATTTTTTTAATGTTACTCTTTGCAGAAGAGGTTTCTATATTTGCTTATATAATAGCAATTTATTATGTACTGATAATTGTGATTTTTTTCCAATTGTCCAGTACATCTTCCTATATTTCAATTCCAGTTCTTTCCTTTTCTTTTTTATGTGTTCCTTCCAGCGAAGTTTTACATCGAGATTCATTCCGAGATATTTAGCGTTTTTGCTATATATCTCTCTGTTTATAGGTGAACTGCACATGTACAGATTTATTTTCATTAATTCTTATTTTCCAAGCTTGTGTCCAATTATTTATATTGTCACTTGCCTGTTGTAATTTTCGTGAGGCTTCTTCAGTATTGTCTCCGACAACTATAATCGCAGTATCATCAGCAAATGTAGCCATCGTGATATTTTCCATCACAAGTGTAAAGTAGATAAAGCATTGGTCCCAGTACACTTCCTTGTGGTATACCTGCTTTAGCTTCTTTTATTGTAGAGTAAGCTTCTTCTTGCTTGACTCTAAACATTCTGGTTGTAATGTATGATTCTAATAGTTCGGTGTATTGTTTTGGTAACATTTTCTGTAGTTTATTAACAAGGCCTTCATGCCAAACCTTATCGAAGGCTTGTGCTACATCTAAGAATATAGCTGAGCATACTTTTTGACTTTCCTAGGCTTTTACAATAACATCTGTTATTCTGTGGACCTGGTCAATTGTTGAATGTTTGTTAATAAACCCAAACTGGTGTGTTGGTATTAGGTTTTTTCTCTCTATGATCGGTTTTATTCTTTTCAACAGGAGTTTTTCAAAAACCTTAGATATTACTGGCAGCAGTGATATTGGTCTATAGGCTTTAATTTCGTTTGGTGACTTCCCAGATTTTGGGATCATTATAATTTCCGCCATCTTCCAAATGTCTGGGACATGTTTTAATCTAAATGCTGTATTGATCAAGTTGGTGAGTTTTATAATTCCCTTTCTTGGTAGTTTTTGCAGTAATTCTCCTGTTATTAAATCGTAGCCTGATGATTTCCTGGGGTATCCTGAATATGATAGTCTAATTAGTAATATGTTCAGGTATTTTTTAATCTCAAGAAAATTACTTATTTTTCTACTAATATTTTTAGAAAATGTTCCATCGATTAAAAATCTGAAGTCTTAATCAGGCCGGTAATAGTGACAGTATCTTTGATTTGAAGGAAACTATTGATAACTATTAATGTCTTACCGGTTGAAGAAAGTTACATATTAGGGTAGTAATACTTTCAGGTGTGGTTTACTGAGAAAAAAACTGCTTATTATTAAAAATACGTATTTTTAGGAAATGTTCCACCGATTAAAAAATTTCGTTCCAACTCATCCACTGGCCCTCGTACCCTTATCGGGGGCATTGTGTTTGCGGTAATGCGAAAAAACAGGACCACATTCGATTCGAACTCTAAGGTGTGGACTTTTAGCGAAATTGATGGGTTTGTCGCGTGATCCCGGCCTCCCCTGATACCGTTTGCATGACCCGATGTTTATTTTTTTCTTCGCCGCTTTTTCGGCTCCGATAGCGCGAAACAGCGAGCTTACATCGGGTTTCTGTGTACCGTTATCGTATGCACGTATGTGTGTGTGTGTGTGTGCAGGTTATTCCCTTGTCGCCAATTACCGATAGGGTAAAATCCGCGCCGGGTTCGATAACTCCATAAAAAAAATAATCAGACGGGCGCAGATCCTTTTATCAATCTCTCTCGATAAGGTGTCAGGTGCGGGGGTACGGGGGGCGCCGGTGTACTTCGTTAGCCGATAGCGACGGTTTCATCATTCCCCTGCAGGCTCCAAATTGAATCGAAACCGTAACAAGAACATTTCCCGTCGATTACCGCCCTCCGAAGACGGGGAATCTAATTAAAGAGCGCGAGAATCCCGAGGTGGGGCGAGGATTGCGAGGAAGGGGGGAACACGGCCGAGGAGAGTCGGGCCGGGAAGGTCCCCGTTTGTTAAACCTGGAGGAATTCCCCGCTTTGACACTCTTCGGCTTTATTGGGAATTGTAAATTATTCATTATAGCGTCGGATGGTCGTCATCTAGGTCGTTGGGAGACGGTGTCGTCGGCCATTTTGCCACTGGCATCGCAGGAGACAATGTTGGAGTGTAACGTTTAAATTATTTCGTACTGAAATTTAACATATAATTCGGAAAGTTCAAAGCCATAGCCAAATTCTTGTCATGAAAGCTATAAACCGTTGAATAATTTTGACTTTCACTCATAAATGTATTGAGTGCATAAGTATGATTATTAATATTTGTATTTTTATAGTTATTTCAAAGGTATTTGTTCAAATAAGTGTTAATATCCAGTTTTCGTTTATTAAGTTCAAAGCCATAGCTAAATCCGTGTGGTGAAAGCTATAAACAGTTGAATAATTTTGATTTTCACTCATAAATGTATTGAGTGCATAAGTATGATTATTAATATTTGTATTTTTATAGTTATTTCAAAGGTATTTGTTCAAATAAGTGTTAATATCCAGTTTCCGTTTATTAAGATCAAAGCCTTAGCTAAATCCGTGTGATGAAAGCTATAAACAGTTGAATAATTTTGACTTTCACTCATAAATGTATTGAGTGCATAAGTATGATTATTAATATTTGTATTTTTATAGTTATTTCAAAGGTATTTGTTCAAATAAGTGTTAATATCCAGTTTTCGTTTATTAAGTTCAAAGCCTTAGCTAAATCCGTGTGGTGAAAGCTATAAACAGTTGAATAATTTTGATTTTCACTCATAAATGTATTGAGTGCATAAGTATGATTATTAATATTTGTATTTTTATAGTTATTTCAAAGGTATTTGTTCAAATAAGTGTTAATATCCAGTTTCCGTTTATTAAGATCAAAGCCTTAGCTAAATCCGTGTGATGAAAGCTATAAACAGTTGAATAATTTTGATTTTCACTCATAAATGTATTGAGTGCATAAGTATGATTATTAATATTTGTATTTTTATAGTTATTTCAAAGGTATTTGTTCAAATAAGTGTTAATATCCAGTTTTCGTTTATTAAGTTCAAAGCCTTAACTAAATCCGTGTGATGAAAGCTATAAACAGTTGAATAATTTTGATTTTCACTCATAAATGTATTGAATGCATAAGTATGATTATTAATAATTATATTTTTATAGTTGTTTCAAAGATATTTGTTCAAAGAAGTGTTATTATTTTGCCGATAATTATTCGAATTACTTATTATTTCACTTTATTGCTCGTAATTTATGGAATATAATACCACAGTTGTGTTTTTTTAATATATTGTGGCTTATTATAATTATTATAAGTTTTATTATGATAATTTTTATTTTCATTTTTAGTTTTATTGAGTTGAGTGCGAGTTTATATTTCTAAACTCGCAAGTATATTTTGTTTTTGTAGCGAGATTTTCCAATATTTTGCAAATATTTATCCCGATTTACTTTATCACTCGTAATTCATTGAATATAATACCACAGTTTTTTTTTAATTATTGTGAATTATCATACAGCTTTATTAAAACAATCCATATTTTTTCAGCCAGAATAACTTTGTAATCTGTATTTTCCCTTCTACATTTATTGGGGCTCACGATTTAGTCAAAGATTTTTAGATTTCGTGCAAAAATTATGCGAAATATTACTCATAATTGTTTAAATAGATTATTATTTGATTTCTTGACTGACTGTGGGTATCTGAAGCTCTCGATGCAGGTATGGTAATCAGTCCTATAGTATTTGGGTGCACCCACAATACCTCTCAGGACTTTGTTCTGAAAAATTTGTACTTTATTAATGTTATTATTTGCAGAACATCCCCATAATTGAACGTATGTCCATATAGGTTTCAATATTTGCCTATATAATAGCAATTTATTATGTAGTGATAATTGTCATTGTCAGTACATTTTCCTATATCTGCCCAAGATGATTTGATAAAGTTAGATCAAGATTATGTTAAAAACCTATACGAAATATGCGAAAAGTAAAGGGATATATATCCATTACTGAAATTAATATTAAAAATATTGGTGAGTTTTTTTTCTTATTTAACTATGTTATAGTTTTGTCGTGTTGGAACTGTATGATTTTTCGCCGAACTTATTAGTAAATAATAGCTAAAATATAGCATAAATAACACGACTAGTCATCTTTAATCGTACAATTTAAAAACGGATATTTTATGTTATTTTTGTAACTATTTTACGAGTTGCATGTGTCGTGTGCTAAAGATTTGTCGCGGTTGTGGAAATATGTGTAAATGTACAATCAACAGAAAAATTGTTCTTTTTACATATTCTCGAGGATTTCTACTATCACTATCGCTGGTATCATCCGGGTCAGATCACCTGGTTGGTACGAGGCGGCGAGTTTTAATTATTTTTCCCGATCTCCGCTATCATGAAGAATTTTCACACATCACCGCGCCGCGTTCACATACCGCGGCGTCTCACGTTTCATAAAAACCGCGTGAAGCGGCCACTTTTTCAACAAAGAAATCATAAAAGTTCCGTATCGGATTTTCGAAATCGTTCCGTCGTTCCCTCTCGCGTCGCCCGCCATGAAAAAAGGACCAGTTAACAGTTCGTTAGACTTTTTTCCATAAACTCTCGCGTCGGTCATCCGAATTGGGTTTCGTAAAGGCCGTTTTTTTCCTTTAATAACTTCATTTTCAGATTATTCCATATTCAATCTGCATTTTAATAAGCAATTTGGGGCTTCGGAGGTATTCGATCTTTAAAATATATACGAGGGTAGGTCTCAGAAGTGTTTTCTTCTTATTTATATTAAATGTACAAATAGGCCTCGTTTATTCATCAAAAAAAGATCGAATATAACTTGCGTTGTTGTACGTTGTATCGTTATCATAAATAACTCCAGACCAATGAAGGTTGAGAAATTAAAATATTCAAACTGAACGAAGTCATCATGACAGATCAATCATTGAACTGAAATTGCCGTTAAAGGAATAAAAATACGATCAAATAATATTTCAATAAGACTTTCGGTATTGGCCTTGAAAAATCTCTGAGAATACGCATGATATTTACCAGGCATTACTCTGACATTCCTTCTAACTGTCAGTTGTTCCTTGCGAGAAAACCAAAGAAGCCAACTCAATTCATCAACTGCAGACTCTTCATTTTTGTAAGCAATTGTTTAAGTTTTGGTTAAGTAAAATGCCTAATAGAAAGTGACCTGTTCATCGTCTTGTTTTTTTCTTGATTTTGATGACAAAATGGATGCCGTAATCTTGTCGTTTATTCAAAAACTGTTTTCTTCTTTTACTGCTAGATTGTTTTCCCCTCAGGTGTGGAAATACGAACTCATATTGCATACTGCGTACAAAAAATAGAATTCATTGCTGTAAAATCTTGGAAAATAGCACGTTCTTTTTTATGTTGTAATTGTTTTGACTATTAAGAATGTTTACTTCATGTAGAAAAGTACATTTTCTTGTACCACTTGATAAGTTACATATTTATTTATGATGTCCTCGGGATGAACAACTTTATTATATGTCTTTTTTGAATTCTTGAATACACTCTAGGTTGTTGATGGCTAGTTATGATACATTCTTAACATATTTTTAAGATATGCAGACTCTCAAGAAAAAGTCTGCTATCTCTTAAAACATATTGTGGCCATTGAACATATTGCCCCATCTTATTGGAACTAAGTTCCTTTTACTCATTTGTACTAATGGCTGAGAAATACTGATTGAAAAACTGAATTTGACACTAAACTGTCATCATCATCGAACTCTCAGCAGAGTATCAGCCCCTAAACCATGAAGCTGCTGTTGGTACTGCAGGACTGCAGTATGTTCTGCACCAAATCGTGGAGATTTTACGTTGGATCGTAGGAACTTAAACTATTCAAACCATTGTAATCTATGTTTGCGAATTTCTTCCTTAAGTGTGCTGTGATTATCGCATCTTAAACCAATTATTTCATTTCTAATACGAATTACATGTAGAATTTGTCTTAAGTATAGTATTTGAAAGGTCTCAACGTTACAGATATATCAGACTGTAACAGTGTCCAAGTCTCTCAACAATATAGAAGGTTTGGAAGGATTCGAAAAAGCCAGATTTTCGTCTTCGAAAAAAGGAGGTGGTTCTATGTTCGGCTATATTTTTTTTAATGTATGTTCGCCGATTTCTCTGTCAATTATAGACCGATTTTGAAAATCCTTTTTTTATTCGAAAGAGAGCGCTTCCGAGGTGGTTCCATTGGAACTAAATCAGGATCTGTTGGGGGGAAGGAGGGGAAATAGAGGCGAAATTTCAAAGGCATATTTTTACATATTTTATATCTAAAATAATTAGATATTGGTGTATAGTGTTATTGCTGAACTGAAGCGACGAAAAGTCGGAAGCAGTTCAGTGTAAAAAATTGAACCGATTTTAAAGAATAGATAAGAAACTCACTAGAAACTAAAAAAAAATAATCAAACTTCCATTTTTAATACAAAAAAAAGTTTTAATATATAATATGTACATAATAATTGTTGTAATAACTAAATAAAAATAAACAAAAACTTTATTTAACTTATCTATTATACGTAATTTATATTCTACTATATACACACACACAGTTTAGCTTAATACATTGTAGTAGTAGTAGTTGAAATAGGTCTGGGTATGTATTAAGCTAAATGGTGTATATAGTAGAATATAACATTCGTGTAGTAGGTTGGTTAAATAAAGTTTTTGTTTATTTTTATTTAGTTATTACGATTATTACGTACATATTTTATTTTAAAATGTTGTTTCTTGTATTAAATATCTAAGTTTGATTATTTTTTATTTTTTAGTCGGTTCAATTTTTTTCTTAAAAATATTTTTAAATAAACGATAGATCCTACAATTTGGCCGATTCGGCTTGTTGATATTCTTTTTTGTATTACTGACCCAACTGCTTGATTTGTTGCAATTATTCCAACTGGGTACTGTTATCAATACTTTGGTCTTCTCCCAATTAGTTCTCAATACATATGGCTCTGCAATGTGAGATATATCATGAGGAATGCTAAACACCTCGACTCTATATCAGCGAATATAAAGTTATCATCAGTGAACATCAGGTCGGTCAAGGATTTTGTAGAATCATATTGTACGCCATGTTTTCGAGCATACCAGGTCACCAGATGTGTTTATTTAAACGTAAAATAAGATTAACTATGTTTCATTTTAAATTTATTCTAATAAATAATCTGGCAGAATCACATAATAGTATTCAGTTTGGAACCCGTAACAGAGGAAATCTAAAAGCTGTGGAGGAAGGGAAAGAACGGAATATTATTTGGCACAGAGACAGCTCCGCTTGTTACATAACAACTTTTTCCCGTATATTTATCCAGGCCCAAAAACAATAAATCATTAGCTGATGTTGTTTCAAGCTTATTCCTCGATTAATTTTGATAACTTGGCTCATATCCAAATGTAACAATAAGGCCCAAATGTATTCGGTTCTATCTAGGACATCCGTTTATCTTAAATGGTTAAATCAGAGTGGGTCGCTTCTTTTTATTAGCGATTTCGTGAATTAATGTATGCAGTTATTTTGTTTGAGGTTTTTTATTTGACAGTTTCTTTTATTAGTTGTACAGTTTATTGATGTATGTTAATAGTTATATCGTTGTTGATATTTTTAATGGACATCTGTAGTACTTTTAACTGTTATTTTTCTTCCTTCATAGATATTATGTGTAAATTAATTTTTAAGACCATATCTGAAGAAACTGATTTGTTAATCGAGAATCCAGAAGAGGTACAGATCTTAAATAAATCACACTATTCTCGCTATTGAAACATTACTGACAAAGAACAGCTGTCGTAACTGGTAAATATTTTTTAATACATTTTACATTGGGTAAGCTTCCACTTTGCTGCTATGTAGTAACCTTATGTCATGTTTTACTGCGATATCTTGAATAGTTTCTTGAATACATGTAATTTTGAGGTCATCGTACAGTTCTTTGTTGATTACGTAAAAAAATACTTTGTTTTGGCAGCGTTGTATTATAGTCAGTTTGATGTCTTAGTGAAATCCCATATTTGCATGGAAGATTGACTTTTATGTCTAAGACGAAACCTGTTGATGCTTTACCAAAACTCCAAATATGGGAGATGATATATATTAAAAAAAAAACGATTTGAATCGTTCTCTTATAATTAATCAGATAACTAATCGATTTTTCTTAGTTGAAAAACAATTCTTCTTAATAAAAATTGACATAGACTGTCATTTATCTACAATCCAAACCTTCAAATTGGTCAGGAACAACCATAAGGAACCAAACAGATTCTAGTAGTAAATGACACTTTTTCATGAGTTCAAGTTCCCTTATGTTACTTCATCACTATATAGTATAAAACAAAGTCGCCTTTTCTGTCCCTATATCCCTATGTGCGCTTAAATCTTTAAAACTACGCAACGGATTTTGATGCGGTTTTTTTCAATAGATAGAGTGATTCAAGAGGAAGGTTTATATGTATAATACATGCATAATATACTAAGGCAACATTGCTAATTTTAGAGGTTTCTAACGTGATGTCGTAAATTAACCTATTTTTTAGGCTTATTTAGCAATTAGCAAAAACGCTGCCTAACCCTACGAGTTAGATCAAATTAATGTACTACAGTATTGTACACCATAAAAAGGTCTACAAAAAAGTCCGCGATGGTATATGTTTATCTTTTAGGGATAACCCACATTAACCATTTTTATTGTTTACTTTTTACGTGAGAAAATGGCTTATTTACGAAGCTATTTTAAGCAATAGGGCATTAATCCTTATCGAATTAAGTACCTTAAATACAGTGTGCAATTAATATAGATCAATATGGTTCCTTACAGCATGTAAATTAAACAAATATTTTCGAAGATATTACAAATTTAAAATTTGCGTTTAAAAATGTGTAATGTAATAAAAATTGTATGAATTTAGATATTCCAAAGATATCAGGAAATCTTCATAGTAAGTATGGGGGAAGAGGAATTGTTTTACTCCAAATTTAATGCGTGTAGGCCAAGGGCAGTAATGAATGAACCAAAAATACTGGATCGATTTTAATCATGTTTTCATTGAGTGACATAGGCATATATATTTTATGCCCGTGCAAAGTCGGAGCGGGCCGCTATGTTTTTATATACAACGTTCATATTTTTTCTGTAGTGTATTTAATTTAGTATCAGCATTGCACCCGTACGAAGCCGGGGCGGGTCGCTAGTCTATACTATTAAGATAATATTTTATACAGAAGATTGCTTAATGAAGTGATTTTCTACATGCCATGTATATATAATATAAACAGAAGAAATACTTATTGCCAATAGGGCAGATTGTGGACTCACGAAGAGTAATAAAAGAAATCTATACTATACAGAGACTTCTTCAAGGTAAACAAAATTACTTTTTTTTTAAATATCTGCAAATGTAATAACGCCGATATTTAATGGTATAAAGTAGGTATATCGGTTTCAAGTCACTTCCTTGATACATTTGAGTAGGTTTTTCTTGTTTGACTCTAAGCCTTCTGGCTGAGACGTATAAGTTTTAATGGTCAGAGGATTGATTGGGTACCATTTTATGGAAGTCGTGGAGATGTCGTCGAAAAGGGCAGGTATTTTTATCTTCGTAGGGCCAAATATTTTGAAAGCATCAACATACATTTGTTAATTTAACAAAATGACTTCATTGTACTCAAAATGGTGTTCCAGAGACTCAGTACACTGACTTCCACGTTTAAGATACGATATTTTAAATTGTCTGCATAAATGTCATTGAATAGAAATCACATGGTGTCAGCTCAGGAAAATACAGTGAGTATATGTTGGCGACACGTAATTTTTGTTCAAAAAATTAGTCACACGGCTGGCCATCTTTACTGTCCCATGCGGTCTAGTTCTTGGCTTATTGAGATTCTTATAAAGTTTGAATTGGTACAGTGGTAAACATTTGATAAAGTAAGATGGAAGACTTATTGGACTTAAAATTGCCAAATATATTTAAGGTTGAAAATAAAATGAAATGATAATTGCATAATTTGTAGCTTTCATTGGATGCCAATTACGCTCCAGCGCGTTATATGTGCGGTGGTCTTACTAAGCCTTGTATTTAGTTCGACATTAGCAGTGTGCCCGTACAGTTGTATCGGCATTATCTGAAAACCATAAATGAATCAGCTAACATGCTTTGACAATACGAGAGGGGAAGAAAGCAGGAAATGTAATGAGAAAGCAATGTAAAATTATTATTTACAAAAAAGAAAAGACACTATTAATGTATGATCTGCATGTCCTGGATATCCTGGTTACAGTTTAGACTGCGCAACAATTAGTCATGAGTGACCTCTTATGATTTATCTGAATGGGATTTTTATTTATTTTGTGAGTTTTAATGAAAATTTGTATTAGCTTATGGTCGTTCATCTATTTCTGTTGACTTGTAGATTTACTTGGATAGATATTTTGTTTGTTAGTAACATTAGTACTTAGTTATTTTTTCCTAGTTTTTCTGCTGAATATTTTTTTATCTTATTTTAATAGATGATTCATCCCCAGTATATATATATATATATATATATATATATATATATATATATATATATATATATATATCACTACATAGTATAAAACAAAGTCGCCTTTTCTGTCCCTATATCCCTATGTGCGCTTAAATCTTTAAAACTACGCAACGGATTTTGATGCGGTTCAATAGATAGAGTGATTCAAGAGGAAGGTTTATGTGTATAATACATGCATAATATACTAAGGCAACATTGCTAATTTTAGAGGTTTCTAACGTGATGTCGAAAATTAACCTATTTTTTTAGGCTTATTTAGCAATTAGCAAAAACGCTGCCTAACCCTACGAGTTAGATCAAATTAATGTACTACAGTATTGTACACCATAAAAAGGTCTACAAAAAAGTCCGCGATGGTATATGTTTATCTTTTAGGGATAACCCACATTAACCATTTTTATTGTTTACTTTTTACGTGAGAAAATGGCTTATTTACGAAGCTATTTTAAGCAATACGGCATTAATCCTTATCGAATTAAGTACCTTAAATACAGTGTGCAATTAATATAGATCAATATGGTTCCTTACAGCATGTAAATTAAACAAATATTTTCGGAGATATTACAAATTTAAAATTTGCGTTTAAAAATGTGTAATGTAATAAAAATTGTATGAATTTAGATATTTCAAAGATAGCAGGAAATCTTCATAGTAAGTATAGGGGAAGAGGAATTGTTTTACTCCAAATTTAATGCGTGCAGGCCAAGGGCAGTAATGAATGAACCAAAAATACTGGATCGATTTTAATCATGTTTCCATTGAGTGACATAGGCATATATATTTTATGCCCGTGCAAAGTCGGAGCGGGCCGCTTTGTTTTTATATACAACGTTCATATTTTTTCTGTAGTGTATTTAATTTAGTATCAGCATTGCACCCGTGCGAAGCCGGGGCGGGTCGCTAGTATATATATATATATATATATATATATATATATATATATAATTTTGTGATGGTATATTTAATTATATCTTCTGATCATCACGCTCTGATACAAAAAAGAATTTTGTCAAAAAATTTTAAAATCTTGGCTGGACGCACGTTAAGAAACGGTATTAGGAATATTTAGAATATAAGAAACAAAAACGTAGCCGGCTTCTAGGGTAAGTATTAGATCCCAAATCGGCAGCGAACGAGTTGGTTGCCGATTTGTCATGGTATTGTACCAGAATATTATTGAAACATGTATTTTCTTAAAATGAGTTATGAAAGGGGTTGTAATTCTATGTTAATTGTAAAATCGACCGTTTTGTTGCTGCAGATTTCCCTAAACTATATTAAACGATGACTTCATGATAAAGAATCACAGTTTTATTTGGCAATTTGTATTCGACGAATGGGTTCCTTGTAAATTATTAGTATCTATTGGCAAATAACGTTAATATTCTTGAAATACGTCCTATAAAAAGGGCGGACGTAATGCTTTCTCGTTCCGCGCGAATGTTGCGTGCGATTTTTGTCGAAAAATCCGAAGGGTCGAGAGTTAATGCGCTCCGCGACGGTGGATTTTAAAGCACTGCGACATGAATCCAACCCCATCCCCGCCCCTCGGGTCGTGATATAAATAGCTACAAGGGTGGAAAATGACGAGCCGAGACATTATATTGATATTAGGGAATGGCGGCGACGGAACCGGTGGGACGTTTCGGCATATATCTGTATTTTGCGCGTATTAGTGTCTCGTCTACGCGTCATCCGTACACCCTTACCCAAATAGGACGGATCTTGAATACATCATGGCGTCGCCAGCGTTGGGGAATCTCATATGAGCTCCATTATAATAAAATTTACTATATATAGTAATCTGCCCATTGACAATAAGCTTTTTTTATATAGTTTTCGTTATACAATATAACTATAACTATACTGACATGAAGAAGATCTCTTCAGTGATCTGCTGCACAAACTTATAATCTAATTGTTATTCTAGATACTATTCTAACTTATTCTAGAGATTATTAAATCTCACTCTATGTGTTTATTAATCAGTTCGTATAGTAGTTTGCGTTTGGGCCTACGCACTACACTGTCATCGCGCACATTTAACTGTTTGGCGAGTGCATTGAGATACACTAATAATATTTCAGTCAAATAGTCAGGGTACTTCGCACTAACACTCCAAATCACACTCATTATGGGTTCTATGAGGATATCGCGCTGAATCAGTTTGTTGGACATGGGTAACATGGGGCATCGACGATGACTCGCAACACTTTATTCTGGAACCTCTGGAGGATATCTATGCTAGTTGTGCCCTACAGTTCATTGCCATAGGTCCAAATGGGCCTGAGTATTGACTTGAGTTCATAAGTCCTTCTACAAAAGGTGAATGTTACATGGATAGATTTTGTCTATTTTTTTTTCCTTTTCAACCACAATTCGACGCTGTTTAGGTGAAGTTGGAGGTTTCTTGTGGCTTATACTGGATCCTCGTGTGATCTTGGGAGCACTGTATCGTCAACATATGTTGGAACAGTAGTATTTCTTGAGGTCGGTAGTTGAGCTGTATTCAATAGATATAACAATGGACCAAGGACACTGCCCTGCGGAATACCTGAACATCAAGTCATCCTGTTTCAAGTAATCAAGATGAAATTTTTTTTTACTTTTCATATGTAACACTGACAATCTTTATAAACCTACCAAGTCTCTAGAATTTAACCAAGTCTTTAGAAGTTATTTTGTGCATACGTCATCAAGATGTTTAATGTATTGCCTTCCGCAATTTGTAAATTCGTTTTAGAATCAGACAGTATTTTCCTTCTGATGTTATTCTAGTTAAAAGGAGACATAATGCTGTCCGATTAGTTCGAACGCGTAAACGAATGAGCCTGTCAAAGTCGTCCGGTTGTCAGACGTATGCAAAATTCTTGAAAGCAATAGTGATAAGAGGTTATAATTCTAACCTATAAACTATTGTGGCTCTCTAATTAACTTTAGTTGTACTATATTGTTAAAATAAATTATATCTAATAACATTTTTGTTCAATTATTTTATTTAGATTAGAATTTTGTTGTATGTCAAAAGTGAACTGAACTAAAACTCAGAGTTGATGCGGCAACATTGCGACGTTTTGATATCACAAATTTAAATGACGTCTATATTCGAGATAATTTTGAACCGACTATAGGTACCATTATCTACCATTATATTATAAACTGTGTGGATATTTAGTAGTTGTGAAGTGTAAAAATATTTTTGTAATCATGCAACATTGTAACAGTAAACTGTAGAGACAACACTATAGTAACCAATCGTTATTAATCAATCGCAAAGTATCTGCAAAAGATATGCAACGTACATTAGCAGATATTGGTTAAGAATTTTTTTTATTATTTAATTATTACATTATTAGTAGTCGTTTCCGTCTAACCTACAATTTGTTTTTATGATAACTTAAATCTAGGTATGTAACTAGGAGGACTCATCGGCCCTATCTCAGTCTCTGGTGAAATAATGTTTATACATGGCTCTACTGTATTTTTTAACATACGCACCTCACTACACAACACTACACAAGATCAGATGGTTTGATTCTTTTGAGTCTATGTCCTGTTCTGGTGGTATCCAATAGTTGCAATATTTCAATATTCGTATAAGAGTAGAATCTTTCCTCATGCTCCCTTACAGTTCTTTTGATTTCTTGACTTACTGTGGGTATCTGAAGGTCTCGATGTAAGTAGTCAGTCCTGTAGTATTTGGGTGCACCCACAATACTTCTCAGGACTTTGTTCTGAAAAATGTGTATTTTGTTTATGTTATTCTTTGCAGAACATCCCCATAATTGAACTCCGTATGTCCATATAGGTTTCAGTATTTGCTTATATAATTGCAATTTATTATGTACCAATAATTGTGATTTTCTTCCAATTAGCCAGTACTTTTTCTTATATTTCAATTCCAGTTCTTTCCTTTTCTTCTTTATATGTTCCTTCTAGCGAAGTTTTGCATCGAGATTCATTCCGAGATATTTAGCGTTCTTGCTATATGGAATGATAGATAGTATTATTTAATGTTATTGGTGCTTGTACAGTCTGATTGTGTGTGAATTGTACATGCACAGATTTACCTGCGTTAATTTTTATTTTCCAAGCTTGTGTCCAATTATTTATATTGTCACTTGCCTGTTGTAATTTTGGTTAAGAAATAAACTGCTGAAAAGCTGTTTTTGTGAAATGTAATGATGAAGAAATATTTAATCTCTTTGAAGCTTTAATACACAATCTTCAATGATTATCTGTCGTGGTGTCACCCAACACCATTCTAAAAAATCTCGTGTCTTCCATATCACCGTTTTTTTTGCGTTATTTTTTCTTCTCCCATTATCCTTTTTTCAGGAGCCCATTACATTCCTTCTGCTCCAATACACATGTCGTGTACCCCGTATAGACGTGGAATATCATTTTTTCGGGAATTCTGAATGCGATTGCTGTTCTCTTCTCCTTTCACGCTTCGTAGTATTTTAATTTAAATCCTTTTCGAGAATAATGGACTTGTACGGTTTTTTTTTTCGCGGATAAAATTGAAAAATTACGTTTTTTTTGCGCGACGGCGTTGTTGATACTTTTACTTGTCATTGTTTGGTTTTTAATTCGATTTTTCGGTCCTTTTTTTCTCAA
Organism: Rhynchophorus ferrugineus; assembly: GCF_030347505.1. Taxonomy (NCBI): domain Eukaryota; kingdom Metazoa; phylum Arthropoda; class Insecta; order Coleoptera; family Curculionidae; genus Rhynchophorus; species Rhynchophorus ferrugineus. The sequence goes on along the minus strand of NW_027472589.1, from coordinate 3,808,864 downwards.
CAATTGTGTTCTGATTATCTGCATTACAACTGTTTTTAATTTCGTGTCTTTAGGATGGATTTGTGAGGTTTTAAGAGTATTGTTTACAAATTAGTGGTATTTATTGCTTATATGATGGGAACTATCTGCACTCCATCATGTTTGGACAAATTATGACAAATTTTTAATTAGTTTCATCACTGTTATTATAGTATTATTAGCTTTTATTGTGATGTATTATGTCTAGGGTATTATAAAAGTAACTAGTAGTAATAAGTTTCAAAAAGTATTTGAGTTTTATCAGAGTTAGTAATATGTGAACAGTAATATGTCGATTAATTTTCAAGTTTTCCAAGAACATGTCAAAATATATCTTTACGTTAATAAAGAACTATGGGCGTGTTTACTAGATAGTTCGGAGCTAGATAATTTAATTTTACTAAAAATGTAATACTCAATCATATACAATTTTGTTTTTTTTTATACCGCATTCTTTACTTAACCGAAAAGAAGTGAGGAAAATGCCCTGTAGACTTTTTTATGAATACTTTTCTTGCTTCTTCGACATGTTGAGTCTGATGACATGCCAATGCTAAGACATATTCATATTTGTATGGCATTGGTTTAATAATGTATTTATATGGTAATATCTTATTATATATAGATTTTACTTGAGTTTTCTTGTTGATTTCGTGATCTTCTTGCTTGATTAGTGTTGTTGGTAAGCTAGAATTCTTAGCCTTTCGTATGCTGCTGTGTCTCCTTGCAGAGCTTTTAGTGGTCTGCTCTTCTTTTGTTTGATTTTTCAAGATCTCGAACATATTCCTTTGAAAACACTCTTAATGATGTTCAAGTTTCATATTTTGGGATGTTGCTCTTGCTGGAACATCTTCATCTTTGTATATCATTGTTTTATTGGATTGAAAATTTATTTAGCTAGTAGTATTTTATTATATGTAGATAAAATTATAGAGTTTAACTCAGATTTCTTGTTTTTCATTAAAACCATGTTTCGGTTGATCTGGAGTGGAGCATAATTGGCATAGGAAGGATCGATATCGTTATTATGGTAATTAAAAATGAAATCCGATCTCAGCCACCCCCGACTTCAGTACGAGAGCAATTTTTTTGCCTCTCTTAATACGTCTCATTGCCGACGACATCCCCGTTGTTCGTCGTCTCCCCCACCGCACTTCACCGGACCCCATGCCTCCTCCACCTTTTCCACCTCTCGAACGTAGCGCCGAGGCACTCGAGGACGAAAATTCGCACTAAAAGCCCTCCCGCGTTCCCGGGAAATTAATATTTCTTTCAATGGGGCCACTCAGAAGATTAAAAAGAGTGTATCCCACTTATCCCGCGGTGGAGAGGGGTGCCGGGACGTGGAGGAGAGAGCACGGTAGGGACGACGTTTCTTTCTTTCGTTTCTTTTTCCGCCAGACATGCCGGATAATATCGGGAAATATTAACAATCGTAGCCGTGGAGTGGCGATAATAAGAGTGTGGGGTGCTTTGTTTCTTTGTGCGTTCGAGATTAAATGAAATTCGGAGAGATATATTGGAAGATGTCGGTTGAGAAATCGTCTGTTTGGGTTTTAGGTTAGAACTTTTAAGGGAAAATAATGGTTCAGTCAATTGTACAGGTTTTTTCAAGGAATATACGGTAGTTTTAACATATTCTTTTGAGGAACACAGGTGGGCAAGTATCCAGCCTGGTCCGGTTGCTTTCTGCAAGTAATAATAACCCTTTCAACACTGTGGTGATGTTCTGATCTCTGGAAAATCCACCTACATTCAGTGGTATGTCGAACTTATGTCTTTTCCCGGTGAAATATAATAAAACGCGGGGCAAAAGTCCCACTTCCATTTTGATTGCCTATAATTTTTCTCAAAGAAAAGATAAGTAAGTTTGGTTGTCATAAAAAAATTATTTGGTCTATACATATTTTTTTTTCGTCCTGATTGAAAAACTATATTGAAAGACTATAATAATAGAGTATTTTTGGACGAAAATTTATTAGGTTAAGTATTTCCTTATCGTTACTTTACGGCAATTTATTTCTCCCTCACTCACTTACACTCAGTAGTTCTTTAACAATTCATCTAAAATCCTGTTAAGGTGTGAAATTAATGAAAATACTGTAATGCGGTTATTAATTTCGACACAAGAACGACGAAACAACTGTTGTAACTATTACACGAACGTCACAGACTACACCGAACTCTAAATTGACAGTTTTTAAAACTAAACTTATATTGAAACATAATACTGACTATAACTAATAAGAAATTAACATTTGGCGTTGTGGATCTTTGTGTTTTTTTTTTAGCAAAGCACAATTGATATAAAAACTTTTTTTTTTGATTATTGTTATTAGCATGGTCGTAAAAATAACAAACTCCAACACCAACATGTTTATTTATGGATTTATTGCTGTATTTTGTATATAAACTAATAATAGAGTGTTTTTGAATGAATATTTATTAGATCAAGTATTTCCTTATCGTTACTTTACGGCAATTTATTTCTCCCTCACTCCTTACACTCAGTTTTTCTTTAGCAATTCATCTAAAATCCTACTAAGGTGTGAAAGGAATGAAAATATTGTAATGCGGTTATTAATTCCGACACAAGATCGACGAAACAATTGTTGCAACTATTACACGAACGTCACAGACTACACCGAACTCTAAATTGACAGTTTTTGAAACTAAACTTATATTGAAACATAATACTGACTATAACTAATAAGAAATTAACATTTGGCGTTGTGGATCTTTGTGTTTTTTTTTAGCAAAGCACAATTGATACAAAAACTTTTTTTGATTATTGTTATTAGCATGGTCGTAAAAATAACAAACTCCAACACCAACATGTTTATTTATGGATTTATCGCGGTATTTTGTATATAAACTAATAATAGAGTGTTTTTGAATGAACATTTATTAGATTAAGTATTTCCTTATCGTTACTTTACGGCAATTTATTTCTCCCTCACTCCTTACACTCAGTTTTTCTTTAGCAATTCATCTAAAATCCTATTAAGGTTTGAAAGGAATGAAAATATTGTAATGCGGTCGTTAATTCCGACACAGGAACGACGAAACAAAAAACCGAAAACCTCAACATTGATACGGACAACGTCGCTGCCGCATTAACTTGTTGGGTAATTTAATTTTAAGCCCTCGATTCAGATAATGATACACTGTCCCGCGACTTTCAACGTCTGGCCGGGCTGGGCGTCGCCTTATCAACGATATCTTCAGTCCAATAAGCAGCCAGCCAGCACTGCGGTTTGTAATTATTGCGTTGGAGCGGATGGACCTGAAGAGACCGAGGATTTGAATATAAGAAGCGGTCTCGTTGATTTTTATCCTTGATAACCGGTAAACAAGATGGTCTTGATATTTCAGTGGTATGCTGGTGTCCTTGCGCGGTGAACTGTACCCTGCAATATTGTGATTTATTGGCTTTTAACTAAATTATATGGGGGGTTATATCGGGTTTGAAGAGTTGTAAATGTAAGGATGGTTGGTGATGCAACGATATATCGAATAACCAATAATTATCGATATATAATATCGATTGTCTTGTTCGGAGCACTTCTATAGAAACTCCAAATACGTACATGACCTATTTTTTAGGTTAGTTATGGATATCGAACTACCCTCCATATTTAGATTTTTAGGAAATAGAAGAATATTTTTTAAATTAATCACATCTTGCATTAGATTTACAAATTAATTTATGTATGTGTGTATGTATGTGTGTAATGTTCTAACAGGTCAATTGAAAAGTCCCTGGCTTACCATAGTAAAACATATTTTTTGGCAAAATTTATTTTTTTTTTTTATTAAACATAATAATTCCCTTCAAGGATGATACACTGATTATAGCGACCCTCCACCTTTTCGATACCAATTTTGTAGTACGATTTGTCCGTTGCTTCAAAATGGGCCTCAGTTTCGACGATTTCGACGAGAATTTCTTCCCAGCGAGCATCCTTTTGAGATCTGAGATCAGGAAATAGTCACTGGGGGTCAGATCTGGGGAATACGGTCGATGAGGAAGCAATTCGAAGCCCGATTTATCGATTTTTGCCATCGTTTTCACTGACTTTTAACACGGTGCATTTTCTTGGTGAAGCAGCCCTTTCTTTTTCTTCAAACGCGGCCGTTTTCTAGCGATTTCGTCTTTCAAACGGTCCATTAACGCTATGTAATAGTCGCTGTTAATGGTCCTTCCTTTTTCAAGGTAGTTAATGAAAAGTATTCCATGCGCATCCCAAAATACAGACGCCATATCTTTGCCAGCCGACTGTTGCATTTTCCCACGCTTTGGAACGGATTCATCGCGTGCAGTCTACTCGGATGATTGTCGATTGGATTTCGGAGTTAAATGATGGAGCCATGTTTCATCCATTGTCACATATCGACGCAAAAACTCGGGTTTATTACGCTTTATCATCTTCAAACTCCGCTCCGGATCATCAACTCGTCGTTGTTTTTGGTCAAAGGTGAGCTCGCGCGGCACCCACTTTGCACAGATCTTTCTCATACGCAACTATTCCTGAATGATATAATGTACACGTTCAGTTGATTTCAATTTACGGCAATTCAAAATTTTTCAAATTCAAAAATTTTGTGGATTTTTTAAATGTTTTCATCGGTAACAACCTCTTTTGGACATCCACTGCGTTCACTGTCTTTGGTGTTCATTTCACCACGTCTAAACTTAGCATACCAATACTTGATGGTTGATTTTCCGGGGGCTGGGTCCGAAAACTCAGCATCAAGCCAAGATTTTGCTTCAACTGTATTTTTTCTCTTCAAAAAGCAATATTTTATCAACACGCAAAATTCCTTTTTATCCATTTTTTTCACAATAACAAAAGTTGCTTCATTCAAAATGCTATAATTCACAAACTAATGATCCGACAGCTCTCAAATTTATACACGCATCTGTCGAGGGTTAGAGATGACTAAAAAACGTATGGATTTAATTCTAGTAGTGCCATCTATGTGGCCTGTTAATATAAGCACCACTGTTTCATTTCGTTTTACCTCCATTCACTGAGCCATAGCATTAACCCTAAAGAACCATGCTTGAAATAGTAAATGTAGTTGAAAAATAGACGAAACAATATTTGGGATCAATTTTATAAAGGCAAACGGAACCCGACCTTCATCTTCATCCGAACGAGCTTCGGCTGGATGCCTTTGGCGATATATATGAAAGATATCTCCATGCCGAACTCTGGGCCTTCGAGGCGGCGGCAGCTTTCTTTTCCTGACCGCGACAGGTTAGCGGGATCGAGTCGGACGGACGCAAAAGAAACGAGGAGGAAAAAATACGTCCGTCGGGTTATTTATTGACAGCGCCGATTCGCCGTTGTTTTGATTGTTCCGGGAAGTTCGCCGTTTCGTAATACCGAAAGAGCCGCGCGAACGCGGGCCGGAGCGGGACGGAGAGCAGGTAGGATAAAAAAATCCGATTAATAACCGCCGAAACCAGGCGCAATTTTTCATCAGAAATGCCACTTATATTGTCGCTTTCTTCTCGCTCCGGTATCTCTTATATCGTACCGAGTTTGACACCGGTTTTACACCGATCAACAACTTCGGTCAGTTGTGGTTGACGATGTTATCGTTTCGAACGTCAGTACCTAAAAATAGACGCCCAAGACATGACCAGATGGTCTGCGTTATATCTCTTCTTTGACCTAACTCTATGATGCAAAAAAAACCATTTTAGTTTATCCCAGTCAGCTAAGATTCAACATATAAAAGTCGTCATTAAAAAGGGTTTAAAATAATTATATATGAATCTAAACAGAATCTGACAACCTGGCATATAACAGGTTTATTGAAAAGTCCTCGGCCTGACACATAGATGGCGCTACTAGAGTTAAATCCATATGTTTTTTAGTTAGTACTAACCCTCAAAAGATGCGGGTACAAATTCGACAGCTCTCGGATCATTAGTTTGTGAATTATAGCATTTTGAGTGAAGCAACTTTTGTTATTGTGAAAAAAATTGATAAAAAGGAATTTTGCGTGGTGATAAAATATTGCTTTTTGAAGAGAAAAAATACAGTTGAAGCAAAAACTTGGCTTGATGCCGAGTTTTCGGACACTAGCCCAAGAAAATCAACCATCAAGGATTGGTATGCTAATTTTAGACGTGGTGAAATGAGCACCGAAGACGGTGAGCGCAATGGGCGCCCACAAGAAGTTGTTACCGACGAAAACATTTTGAACATCCACAAAATGATTTTAAATAACCGTAAATTGAAATTGAATGAAATAGCAGACACTGTAAAGATATCAACCGAACGTGTACATCATATCATTCACGAATATTTGGGTATGAGAAAGCTCTATGCAACGTGCATGCCGCGCGAGTTCACTTTTGACCAAAAATAAGAACGAGTTGATTATTCGAAGCAGTATTTGAAGATGATCAAGCGTAATAAACCTGAGTTTTTTCGTCGATATGTAACAATGGATGAAACATGCGCTCCAAGGCGTAGAAAAACGCAACAGTCGTCTGGCAAGGTTGTGGCGTCTGTATTTTGATTTGCGCATGGAATAATTTTCATTGACTACCTTGAAAAAGGAAGGACCATCAACAGCGACTATTACAAAGCGTCATTAGACCGTTTGAAGGACAAAATGAATTATGTTGAATAAAAAAACTAATTTTGCCAAAAAAATGTGTTTTACTGTGTGTCAGTAGCTAGCCTAAGTAGTCACGTCACCTCAATCTATGACGCCAAAGCGTCGCGATGTTTTTAACTCATTTTAACATTGTCTTTTAGTTTATTTTAGCTTTGATATATAAAAATTTTGAAATATAAATAAATTAATAAGGCAAAAATATAATCCATTCTAACATTATAGTGAATATAATGCATATATTATCAAAAACTTTTTATTAGAGAACGTATTTACCTTTTTAGGTTTAGTTCTTGTTTCTTTCCCTACTGTATTTTCTTGTCAAATCATTCTGATATCACTGTATTTCTGCTTAATTTCTTCTGTTACTACCTGCATATATGTTTCTTGATAAAATTTTATTTAATGACTGTATTCTCCCTAATGCATTTACCATATCTGCAAAATAGTTAATATTCATTCTCTCCTAGTATATTTTAACGGTATTTTTATGCCTATATATGTGTTTAAAACGTTTAAACAAATAGATTATTTGTATTTCCAGATTGTTTCCGTTATTTTATGATCTGATATTCAAAGCAGATATACATATTTGCACAACGTTTTTTTATTATTTACTAACTAATAAAGATTCACATTTTTAGATACCCCTCCACGATTAATTCATATATTTGATTAAAATTTACTGCGTATATATCATCCATCATTTCCGCTGTAGATGATAGAGAAGTTTAATAATCAGTTGGTAACTATTTACATTGAATCTTTCGACATTAACTGTTTATTAATTTTAATATCTACCGGTTCATTTAGTGAATCATCTTCTTAGGATTATGTTTTGATTAACGATAATTGAGAACTGATTTTACTAAAACATGCAGATATATTTTTATTGTGATTCTCGTAATTTTTATCTGGATAAGTGTGCCATTAGAACGTAACTTAACATCTTTTTTTATCTCGTTTTACATTAGATATATTTCGAACAATCTTGATTTATAAAATTGACTTATTAATGTTGTTCTGTTGTACTTGCATCAATATACAAAAGGGACGAGTGTGGGTTAGATACATCAGTATGTATTTTTCGAAATTTAAACTAGGCTGCTTAGCTTAAGTTAAGCCAAGTTGATATTAAACACTTACAAGTCATTCAAGTTCATGTGGTTTGGTTTGCTGCGATCTTCTGATTTCCTGCGTGTTTTCTAATAACTGAACTGCTTCTACGTTACTGTGATTTAGTAACCTTTTTCATATTTTAAAGCGAGATCTTGGATAAGCTCGTAATGCCATTTGATCTCAAGGCCATAATGTTGTTTTTCGTTGGTTTCTTTAATATAAGCATTGATAATTAATCCAAGAACTTTGTTGTGGTTTCGTTATATTATTAGGTGATTCGATAGATTAGTGCAACCCCATAGGTTCGAACAGGCCAATGTTTTTGATTTTAAGCTAAGTTGAGAGTATCTTCCGACTAACTAATATATTTCTTTGATTTTGTGTTTGATCATCTTTGCTTTCCCGATGGTGATATACGTTAACACTTGATTATTCTGTAATTTCGATCATTTCTTCAATAACAAATTTAGCAATATATTGTCATTATTAATCTGCTAAAAATACTAACGTAGTAAAGACAACTAATAATCAGAAAGCTTCAAATATTATATTATTATATAATGATTTATAATAAGAATAAAGCTGGTGTAAAGATAAGGTATAAGAAATGTTTAACAATACAGGGTTATTGACATATATATATATATATATATATATATATATATATATATATATATATATATATATATTTATTTATTTATTTATTTATTTATTTATTTATTATATATTATACCTTTGCTATGAACTTCAAGCATGCTTTATTTTTATATTGTTTCTTTAAATTGATATCAGCATTTTTGTATTGTTTACTTTTAATTGCCTATATTAGTTCATGTAACATACTGATTGACGATTAAGGTAAACTTAATTTCATCTAAAACATACAACTTAACCATTGCTATAATAATGGCCACGTGTCATCTCATCTCACTGGGAGAATTTTCTGGCGTTTCAAAGAAATTCCGTTAAACAGTGGGAAAACTAGTATCGCCGGCAACACCGCAAATCTTTCATACGACGACGAACTGGGACAAACTAGCGATACACAAACATGTATATTTATTTATTGAACATGGAGAGTGGCTTCCAGATGTGGCAAAACGGCGTTTGTCGGTCTCCGATGCCGATACAGCTGAAATAGGTTGGCGGCAGCTGGACAGATTGCGGATAATGGTCCCATTGATATCGATTTTAATGACGCACTGTGGATGGGACGCGTCGGACGCCGGAGACGATCCGATTTCTTTCCTGGTCCGTGGTTGCTTCGAGACTCCCCGACGAAAAACTAACAGTCCCGTGATGAAAATACGAATTGACTCCTGAAAGAAACATAGGTAAACTTATCCGGTCCCTTAGTGATCCCCGGGCGCCATCTATCGCCGCGATAATTAACTAGACTTTTTTACGAGAAGTTGCAGTGTTCATATCTCCCTGTAGATGGTGCTCTCGGCTACGGTATCGTTAAGGACTTTGTTTCTTCTATTCCATATGCGTTTAAACGAAACTTCACAAAATATATTTAACATATTTGACATATATGAATATATATGGATCGATGTATATTCCAAACTAATGGTGGTTCTCTAAATATTACTTAAACTGACAGGGATTACAGAAAGATGATCATCTTTCAAGTTAATATAATTTCCTTTTTTCTAGATGTTGATATAGAATCAATTTCGACATAGTGTACACAAAAAGAAACAGAGAATTATAAATAGTCTCTTACGGTGATTCATTGGTTAGTTCAAATTGGATAATGAGATTGTTTTCGATTGCGCCAGGGGCTCTATAGCAAGTTTATCGAAAGTATGTTTTGTTGTTGAATAGGACCTAAAATTTTAGTAGCTTATCGTTATTGAGCTTTGGGCTTTACTTATGTGTGATCAGAGACTTTATTCGTATATTTTAAAAACTGAATGTTGCAGAAACATTATTATACTACCACCCGATTCAGCATAATTTTTTCTACAGTCCCTGTAGTTTTCATTAACTTGTGATTATTTAAACGGAAATGACAGTAAAGAACTTGAAAATGGCAAAAAAAATTTCACGAGCAAAAATGGTAACTTTTTTACCTCTCGGATGAAGATAAATGTCTCAATATATATGTATCTCGGGATAAAAACAACGGAAATCCATGTTAAATTGCCCTAGAATTTATAATTTTCAAGATATATAACTTGTAAAAAAATTGTTTTTTCATTGTGTATTTCCAAAACTGAATGTTTCAGAAACATTATTATACTACCATCCGATTGAGAATAAATTTCTCTACAATCCCTGTAGTTTTCATTAACATGTAATTATTTAATAGGAAATGACAGCAAAAAACTTGAATTTGGCAAAGAAATTGCAAATTTTTACGATCAGGCAAAAGTACCCTAGAATTTGTAGTTTTTAAGATATATGACATAAATAGAAATCTACTAAAATTTTTGAAAATACATTTTTTATTGTATAACTTAAAATCTAAACACTTCAGAAAAATCAGTCTACCCGATTCATCGTAAATTTTGCTATAACCCCTATAATTTTTGTATAACGGGAACAAAATGAAACAATATTTTTGTTGAAAAAGATTTACATGAAACATTGTTGTATTGTTATATTAAAAATGGCTTAATCAACATCAAAAGCAATTATGCTACCTTGTTTTATTAATAACACATGGGCTGAAAAGAGATGTAACAAAGAAAACGCGATGTTTTTTTTGTTTAAATTTTGCGGATTTTTCTGAGGTTTTCTGGTATTACCACCTCATTTGGACGTCCACTGCGTTCTGCATCATCGGTGTCTCTACGACCACGTCTGAAGTCACCAACGTTTCATTGTTGTTTATGATGGAGCGGAGTCCTTATAAATACTTTTCTAGCCATTGCTTCGTTTGAACGGTATTTTTGCCCATAAAGAAGCACTGTTAAATTAAAACACGAAGTTCTTTTTGAGCCGTTGTTTTGAAAATAACGAAAGTAGTGTCACTTTTAACATAATAGCTCACAAACTGATGAGCAGAATATCATGAACTTTTAACAGCTTTCTCTTGAAGGTTAGTACTAAATGAATAAGTGTATGTTGTCATGTGTACCATATATGTATTAGACCCGGAACCTTTTCAGCTCATGTATTGATTATACATATATTGTTCAAGAAATATGGTTTTTATATGTTTTTTTGTTAATTATAAGTTTGGTTTTAACTTGAATCGATGGAGATTTATATCAGGTACTGTAATTTCTTCAAGATCTTGAGTATAAACTTGTTTCTCTATAACTATATACTCAAGATATATGGTGTGGAGATAACAGTTCTTTGTAAAGCACATTTTTTGTTTCAAATTGGATAGTTCCACAACAAGGATGTTTGCGGGAGAATTTAATACCAGATTAAGTACCAAAACACATCCCTAATCTTCTCTTAACCGAGAATCGCCATCCCCACCCCAGATAGGGACATCATCCATCCAACACCCTCAGTCCCATTACGTTACACGTCATTAACCGCACAGCATCCTTGATTGATCGGACCCCCACTAGCCATCCCGCTAATTTAAAAAAGGGACACCGAAGTCCCTGTAAGGATATCGAACTCAATACTAATTCGAAACTATTCCTCCGAAGAGAAAGGCCGAAGTTAAATGAGAGTGGAACTTTTTTATCAGGTCGGTTTCCGCCTCGCTCTCAGCCCCGACCGTAAAACTAACAACACACAACGCAAACTGTCTAATTAAGAAGTGACGTTGATGGCTGTTGAGGAGAATGATGAGGGGGAGGGTGTCGGGGGACGTAATAGAACCGGGGCGGCGGGCATTATCCCGAAGTATTTCAGCTGGAAAGCTCTCGATAAGATAGGAACGCTAAGATGCCCGGTTCGAAACAATGATTGATGCCGCGTCGTGTCACTCGTCTTGGTAGTTGACGGACGAACTATAACAATAACTGCGATACTAGGCTTGTTATTGGGTCGGCGAGGGTGTAAGTGCAGTTGTGCTGTTTGAAATAGAACTTGGTTCTATTACTTTTGTTATATATGTTAGGCTAGATGAGTATTTTTGATATAACACTTTATGACAATTCTACTCATTTACTTTACTCGGAATAACAGTTATTTCTGCAAAATAGACAGGAAAATACAGTTGAAGCAGAAACTTGGCTTGATGCCGAGTTTCCGGACACTGTCCCAGGAAAATCAACCATCAAGGATTGGTTTGCTAAGTTTAGACGTGGTGAAATGAGCACCGAAGGCGGTGAATGCAGTGGACGCCCAAAAGAGGTTGTTACCGACGAAAACATTTAAAAAATCCACAAAATGATTTTGAATTATCTTAAATTGAAATTGAATGAAATAGCAGACGCTCTAAAGAAATCAACTGAACGTGTGCATTATATCATTCACGAATATTTGGGTATGAGAAAGTTCTGTGCAAAGTGGGTACCGCGCGAGCTCGCCTTTGGCCAAAAACTACGACGAGTTGAAGATTCGGAGCAGTGTTTGAAAATGACCAAACGCAATAAACCAGAGTTTTTGCCTCGATATGTGGGATGAAACATGGTTCCATCATTTCACTCAGTTCAATCGACGGTCATCTGAGTGGACTGCACACGATGCACCCGCTCCAAAGCTTGGGAATACGCAACAGTCGTCTGGCAAAATTATGGCGTCTGTATTTTGGAATGCGCATGGAATAATTTTCATTGACTACCTTGAAAAAGGAAGGACCATCAACAGTGACTATTACATAGCGTCTGAAGGACGAAATCGCCGAAAAAACGACCGCATTTGAAGAAAAAGGAAGTGCTGCTTCACCAAGATAATGCACCGCGTCAAAAACCCATGAATTGGCATCCTCATCCACCGTATTCTCCAGATCAGGCCCCCGCGACTATTTCTTGTCCTCAGATCTCAAAAGAATGCCCGCTGGTAAGAAATTTTCGTCGAATGAAGAGGTGATCGCCGCAACTGAGACCTATTTTGAAGCAAAGAACAAATCGTACTACAAAAATGGTATCGAAAAGTTGGAGGGTCGCTATAATCAGTGTCTTGAAGGGAATTATGTTGAATAAAAAAAACTAATTTTGCCAATAAAATGTGTTTTACCATGGTAGGCCGGGGACTTTTCAATTGACCTATTAGTATGGTCCTAAAAAGCATCTGCCGGACAATGGACTAAGTGGTTATTGTTATTGTCGGAAAAAATGTTCAAGATAGTAGGTGATATGAAGTTCACTGGGTCATCTATTTTAATAATTAAGTCCTAAAAACACTATATACTCTCCAGATATCTAGATAATTCGTTTAAAGTATCTCGTATCTGTCCTTTTTAATCCATACATCGAATACTAACAACACTAAATCAATAAACGACTGTTAGTTACATCGGACACGGGGACCAGTCCCGTCCAGACAAAGTCCCGGTTGGAAACGGGATCACCCAGCGTCGATTAACGGTTGAGGGGACCCCCCGCGTGCTCCAGTCAGATTGATGGCCATTAATCCATTGATTTGACTGTCCGTAGCAGATGGCTGGCCGATTTATTTTTCCATCGCGAAAAAATTCCGTCCCTGGAGCCGTGGTGGGCGGGGGGTTGCGTGATTTTTCGACTTTCACTCGAATACTAATTGAATCCGATCGGTTGGCGTTGTCGTCGACGTGATATCTCCGTCTCTAATTGGCGATATTCTTAATTGGTTCGTCGGATATGGAATCGGACGGGATTTAATTTTGTTTTACTATTATCTCCGTGTCTGTTTACGGTTCGAGGGCACGAAGTCGGGGAACGGTGGTCGGACACGTGAAGAACAAATCGGAATAACAATGTAATGGCGGGTCGCTGGAAAAATGAACGCTCTTTATTGATTTCGGGTCATGGTAATTGCCTACTTAACCTAATACCCGTCATAATTTACTATAAATAGAGGAAACGGAAACCTATATTTTAGATGTAATAAAAATTCTTTACCAAAATAGTTCTTGGAGCGCTGATATTCGAGAACTATTCGATGTCGTTAGTTTTTCCTGTTTTTTTATATTAATTTATATTTATTTAAATCAGATTGTTAAGGCAAAGCCTTAAGGTATCAGAAAAATGCTTCCTGAGTTATACTAGACAGACTTAGAATTCGCCATTTAAACAATTTTCTCCCATAAAGACCAATTGGCTTCCGAAGAAAACGTACATATGACATAAATCCTGCTGGTTTCTGTTTATAGTTATTAGTTAAACAAAAATAGTTTATAATTTTAAGAATAAATCCGTAGTCGCCCAGTGCTTCACAAAACCACAATTTATCGTTTACTTTCGACAGTACGGTACGATAGCAGGCAGGCCTAGTTCTGGAAGACAACGGACGTCTCGTAACACTGGAAATGTGGCTCTGGTGCGCGATAGAGTTGCAGAGTCTCCAGAAACATCAGTTCGGAGACGTGCTTCCCGGTTACACATTTCTGGACGCAGTTTAAGACGAATTTTGCAAACTGATTTCAAAATGTTCCCGTACAAAATTCAGTTAGTCCAAAAATTGCTCATAGTAGCAATCCTGATCAACGAATTGAGTACAGTAATGCAATCCTAAGGCTGTCTGGTGAAAGTGAAGATTTTTCATTTAAATTGATAATGAGCGATGAAGCCCATTTTTTTCTCAGTGACCACGTCAATAAACAAAACTGTCGATTTAGGGGAACACAGAATCCTCAATTAATTCATGAAACATCATTGTATCCACTAAAAACAATTGTATGGTGTGGTATTCATGCTGGAAATATCATTGGTCCCTATTTTTTTTAATATGACCAAGATGTTGCAGTTACTGTTACTGCTGAACGGTACCAAGACATGATTGGTAATTTTCTTGTGCCTGAAATGGAAGAGCAAGGACTAGAAGACGGGGCCACAACACACACAACTCGTTCAACAATTCAATTATTGAATGACGTTTTTCCACGAAGACTAATTTCGCGAAGTGGCGATTTAGCCTTGGGCAGCCAGATCTCCGGATTTAACAGCACCAGACTTTTTCCTATGGGGTTTTCTAAAGTCAAAAGTTTATGTGAATAAGCCCCAAACTATTCAACATCTTGAAGACATTCAGCCTCAGATGTTGCAGGATGTCATAAAAAATGTCTTAAAAAGTGTCGAAAGCTGCATAGCGGATCGCGGTCACCATTTACCTGATATAATTTTTCAGTCATAACGAAAAAGAAAATTTAAAAACCAAAGAAACTTTTTGGGAAAACCAATAAACCAATGCGATTAACCAATACCTTTTCCTATATTTCAACCCCAGTTCTTTCCACTGTTGTAAATCCTTTAAAATTAATTTGCAGGCATGATAAATTAGTCTGAAAAGGAATCTAAGCAAAACAGTTAATACAAATGTGTAGGGCTTGAACGTCTCTCCGTTACTGTACATCCATAATATATTTAGGATATAAAATTGAAAACCGTCCTAAAGCAACTGAACGTTATTATGGCACGTATTAACGACACGGCATGGTCATTTCTCCAGCTAATTGTCTGCGGTAAAATCGGAATTTAATATTAGACGAGCGATATCACTTTTTAGCGGCCGTTTTCCTGAAAAAGCCCGACAAAAAGCTCGCCCATCGCTGAGAAACCGTTCGTTTCGCAGTGAAATCCGAAATGTTCCGCATCTGGTCGCTCGTTTTCTTCTTCTTCTCCTTACGGTTTGTCACGCTTCCGTGCCTTAATCCGTTTGAGTTTTTTTTTTGCTTTCATCTCGGTGCTCTGATTTAACGGACACCTGAAATCGACCCGATGGCTGCCCGTGTTGTTTTTCTTTCACAATTCCATTGTTATTATTGTTATACATAAAGTGTTGATGTGGCTGATGTTAGATCGCTCAATAAATGTTGTTTTTTAACAAGGCGTTTTTTTTAATATAAAGAGAAGTTATAAATCAAGGGAAGCTAAATCTTCGTAATAATGTGGATATTACAAATTAAGTTGTGTCAAAGTGTGTCAAAAATTATCTTGATGAAAAATGATTTATTTCTTCTATATACCATGAATTTACTTTCTTACAAATGCTCATATTCAACTTGTTATTGATGTTACTGGTTGATTGAGGAGTAGATATGGGACATAAACAGAAATACACTCATTTTTTGAAAATATACTTTTCATTGTATATATTAAAAACCAAAAGTTGCACGAAAATTATAATACTACCATTCTATTAAGCGTAAAATTCTCTATAAGTACTGTAATTTTCATTAATCTGTGACTATTTAAACGGAAATGAGAGCAATAAAGTTCAAAATTGCGAAAAATCGTACATTTTCACGACTATATGTACGGAAAAAGTGCCAATTTTTTTTACCTCTTGGATTAAGATAAATGTCTCAGAATAAATGTATTTTGGGGTGAAGAAAACGAAAATCCATGTTAAATTGCTGTAGAATATAAGATCTTCAAGATATGCGACATAAACAGAAATACACTAATTTTTTGAAAATATACTTTTCATTGTATGTATTAAAATCCAAACATTGTACGAAAATTATAATACTACCATTCGATTAAGCGTAAAATTCTCTATAAGTACTGTAATTTTCATTAATCTGTGACTATTTAAACGGAAATGAGAGCAATAAACTTCAAAATTGCGAAAAATCCTACATTTTCACGACTATATGTACGGAAAAAGTGCCAATTTTTTTTACCTCTCGGATTAAGATAAATGTCTCAGAATAAATGTATTTTGGGGTGAAGAAAACGAAAATCCATGTTAAATTGCTGTAGAATATAATATCTTTAAGATATGGTACATAAACAGAAATACACTTATTTTTTGAAATTATACTTTTCATTGTATATATTAAAAACAAAACGTTGCACGAAAATTATAATACTACCATTCGATTAAGCGTAAAATTCTCTATAAGTACTGTAATTTTCATTAATCTGTGACTATTTAAACGGAAATGAGAGCAATAAAGTTCAAAATTGCGAAAAATCGTACATTTTCACGACTACATGTACGGAAAAAGTGCCAATTTTTTTTACCTCTCGGATTAAGGTAAATGTCTCAGAATAAATGTATTTTGGGGTGAAGAAAACGAAAATCCATGTTAAATTGCTGTAGAATATAATATCTTTAAGATATGGTACATAAACAGAAATACACTTATTTTTTGAAATTATACTTTTCATTGTATATATTAAAAACAAAACGTTGCACGAAAATTATAATACTACCATTCGATTAAGCGTAAAATTCTCTATAAGTACTGTAATTTTCATTAATCTGTGACTATTTAAACGGAAATGAGAGCAATAAGCTTCAAAATTGCGAAAAATCCTACATTTTCACGACTATATGTATGGAAAAAGTGCCAATTTTTTTTACCTCTTGGATTAAGATAAATGTCTCAGAATAAATGTATTTTGGGGTGAAGAAAACGAAAATCCATGTTAAATTGCTGTAGAATATAAGATCTTCAAGATATGCGACATAAACAGAAATACACTAATTTTTTGAAAATATACTTTTCATTGTATGTATTAAAATCCAAACATTGTACGAAAATTATAATACTACCATTCGATTAAGCGTAAAATTCTCTATAAGTACTGTAATTTTCATTAATCTGTGACTATTTAAACGGAAATGAGAGCAATAAACTTCAAAATTGCGAAAAATCGTACATTTTCACGACTATATGTATGAAAAAAATGCCAATTTTTTTTACCTCTCGGATTAAGGTAAATGTCTCAGAATAAATGTATTTTGGGGTGAAGAAAACGAAAATCCATGTTAAATTGCTGTAGAATATAATATCTTTAAGATATGGTACATAAACAGAAATACACTTATTTTTTGAAATTATACTTTTCATTGTATATATTAAAAACAAAACGTTGCACGAAAATTATAATACTACCATTCGATTAAGCGTAAAATTCTCTATAAGTACTGTAATTTTCATTAATCTGTGACTATTTAAACGGAAATGAGAGCAATAAAGTTCAAAATTGCGAAAAATCGTACATTTTCACGACTACGTACGGAAAAAGTGCCAATTTTTTTTACCTCTTGGATTAAGATAAATGTCTCAGAATAAATGTATTTTGGGGTGAAGAAAACGAAAATCCATGTTAAATTGCTGTAGAATATAATATCTTTAAGATATGGTACATAAACAGAAATACACTTATTTTTTGAAATTATACTTTTCATTGTATATATTAAAAACAAAACGTTGCACGAAAATTATAATACTACCATTCGATTAAGCGTAAAATTCTCTATAAGTACTATAATTTTCATTAATCTGTGACTATTTAAATGGAAATGAGAGCAATAAGCTTCAAAATTGCGAAAAATCCTACATTTTCACGACTATATGTATGAAAAAAATGCCAATTTTTTTTACCTCTCGGATTAAGATAAATGTCTCAGAATAAATGTATTTTGGGGTGAAGAAAACGAAAATCCATGTTAAATTGCTGTGGAATATAAGATCTTCAAGATATGCGACATAAACAGAAATACACTAATTTTTTGAAAATATACTTTTCATTGTATGTATTAAAATCCAAACATTGTACGAAAATTATAATACTACCATTCGATTAAGCGTAAAATTCTCTATAAGTACTGTAATTTTCATTAATCTGTGACTATTTAAACGGAAATGAGAGCAATAAACTTCAAAATTGCGAAAAATCGTACATTTTCACGACTATATGTACGGAAAAAGTGCCAATTTTTTTTACCTTTCGGATTAAGATAAATGTCTCAGAATAAATGTATTTTGGGGTGAAGAAAACGAAAATCCATGTTAAATTGCTGTAGAATATAATATCTTTAAGATATGGTACATAAACAGAAATACACTTATTTTTTGAAATTATACTTTTCATTGTATATATTAAAAACCAAACGTTGCACGAAAATTATAATACTACCATTCGATTAAGCGTAAAATTCTCAATAAGTACTGTGATTTTCATTAATATGTGACTATTTAAACGGAAATGAGAGCAATAAAGTTCAAAATTGCGAAAAATCGTACATTTTCACGACTATATGTACGGAAAAAGTGCCAATTTTTTTTACCTCTCGGATTAAGATAAATGTCTCAGAATAAATGTATTTTGGGGTGAAGAAAACGAAAATCCATGTTAAATTGCTGTAGAATATAATATCTTTAAGATATGGTACATAAACAGAAATACACTTATTTTTTGAAATTATACTTTTCATTGTATATATTAAAAACAAAACGTTGCACGAAAATTATAATACTACCATTCGATTAAGCGTAAAATTCTCTATAAGTACTATAATTTTCATTAATCTGTGACTATTTAAACGGAAATGAGAGCAATAAAGTTCAAAATTGCGAAAAATCCTACATTTTCACGACTATATGTATGGAAAAAGTGCCAATTTTTTTTACCTCTTGGATTAAGATAAATGTCTCAGAATAAATGTATTTTGGGGTGAAGAAAACGAAAATCCATGTTAAATTGCTGTGGAATATAAGATCTTCAAGATATGCGACATAAACAGAAATACACCCATTTTTTGAAAATATACTTTTCATTGTTTGTATTAAAATCCAAACGTTGTACGAAAACTATAATACTACCATTCGATTAAGCGTAAAATTCTCTATAAGTACTCTAATTTTCATTAATCTGTGACTATTTAAACGGAAATGAGAGCAATAAGCTTCAAAATTGCGAAAAATCCTACATTTTCACGACTATATGTATGGAAAAAGTGCCAATTTTTTTTACCTCTCGGATTAAGATAAATGTCTCAGAATAAATGTATTTTGGGGTGAAGAAAACGAAAATCCATGTTAAATTGCTGTAGAATATAAGATCTTCAAGATATGCGACATAAACAGAAATACACTAATTTTTTGAAAATATACTTTTCATTGTATGTATTAAAATCCAAACATTGTACGAAAATTATAATACTACCATTCGATTAAGCGCAAG
Source organism: Rhynchophorus ferrugineus (assembly GCF_030347505.1). NCBI lineage: Eukaryota > Metazoa > Arthropoda > Insecta > Coleoptera > Curculionidae > Rhynchophorus > Rhynchophorus ferrugineus. Next base: position 3,789,110 of record NW_027472589.1, on the reverse strand, counting down.
ATTCTCAATAAGTACTGTAATTTTCATTAATCTGTGACTATTTAAACGGAAATGAGAGCAATAAACTTCAAAATTGCTAAAATCGTACATTTTCACGACTATATGTATGGAAAAAGTGCCAATTTTTTTTACCTTTCGGATTAAGATAAATGTCTCAGAATAAATGTATTTTGGGGCGAAGAAAACGAAAATCCATGTTAAATTGCTGTAGAATATAAGATCTTCAAGATATGCGACATAAACAGAAATACACTAATTTTTTGAAAATATACTTTTCATTGTATGTATTAAAATCCAAACATTGTACGAAAATTATAATACTACCATTCGATTAAGCGTAAAATTCTCTATAAGTACTGTAATTTTCATTAATCTGTGACTATTTAAACGGAAATGAGAGCAATAAACTTCAAAATTGCGAAAAATCGTACATTTTCACGACTACGTATGGAAAAAGTGCCAATTTTTTTTTACCTCTCGAATTAAGATATGAGTCTGAGAATAAGTGTATTTTGGGGCAAAGAAAACGAAAATCTGTGTTAAATTGCTGTAGAATATAAGATCTTCAAGATATGCGACATAAACAGAAATACACTAATTTTTTGAAAATATACTTTTCATTGTATGTATTAAAATCCAAACGTTGTACGAAAATTATAATACTACCATTCGATTAAGCGTAAAATTCTCTATAAGTACTGTAATTTTCATTAATCTGTGACTATTTAAACGGAAATGAGAGCAATAAACTTCAAAATTGCGAAAAATCGTACATTTTCACGACTATATGTATGAAAAAAATGCCAATTTTTTTTACCTCTCGGATTAAGGTAAATGTCTCAGAATAAATGTATTTTGGGGTGAAGAAAACGAAAATCCATGTTAAATTGCTGTAGAATATAATATCTTTAAGATATGGTACATAAACAGAAATACACTTATTTTTTGAAATTATACTTTTCATTGTATATATTAAAAACAAAACGTTGCACGAAAATTATAATACTACCATTCGATTAAGCGTAAAATTCTCTATAAGTACTGTAATTTTCAATAATCTGTGACTATTTAAACGGAAAAGAGAGCAATAAACTTCAAAATTGCAAAAAATCGTACATTTTCACGACTATATGTATGGAAAAAGTGCCAATTTTTTTACCTCTTGGATTAAGATAAATGTCTCAGAATAAATGTACTTTGGGGTGAAGAAAACGAAAATCCATGTTAAATTGCTGTAGAATATAAGATCTTCAAGATATGCGACATAAACAGAAATACACTAATTTTTTGAAAATATACTTTTCATTGTATGTATTAAAATCCAAACGTTGTACGAAAACTATAATACTACCATTCGATTAAGCGTAAAATTCTCTATAAGTACTGTAATTTTCATTAATCTGTGACTATTTAAACGGAAATGAGAGCAATAAACTTCAAAATTGCGAAAAATCGTACATTTTCACGACTATATGTATGAAAAAAATGCCAATTTTTTTTACCTCTTGGATTAAGATAAATGTCTCAGAATAAATGTATTTTGGGGTGAAGAAAACGAAAATCCATGTTAAATTGTTGTAGATTATAAGATCTTTAAGATATGGTACATAAACAGAAATACACTTATTTTTTGAAATTGTACTTTTCATTGTATATATTAAAAACCAAACGTTGCACGAAAATTATAATACCACCATTCGATTAAGCGTAAATTTCTCTATAAGTACTGTAATTTTCATTAATCTGTGACTATTTAAACGGAAATGAGAGCAATAAACTTCAAAATTGCTAAAAACCGTAAATTTTCACGACTATATGTATGGAAAAAGTGCCAATTTTTTTTACCTCTTGGATTAAGATAAATGTCTCAGAATAAATGTATTTTGGGGCGAAGAAAACGAAAATCCATGTTAAATTGTTGTAGATTATAAGATCTTTAAGATATGGTACATAAACAGAAATACACTTATTTTTTGAAATTGTACTTTTCATTGTATATATTAAAAACCAAACGTTGCACGAAAATTATAATACCACCATTCGATGAAGCGTAAATTTCTCTATAAGTACTGTAATTTTCATTAATCTGTGACTATTTAAACGGAAATGAGAGCAATAAACTTCAAAATTGCGAAAAATCGTACATTTTCACGACTATATGTATGGAAAAAGTGCCAATTTTTTTTACCTCGGATTAAGATAAATGTCTCAGAATAAATGTATTTTGGGGCGAAGAAAACGAAAATCCATGTTAAATTGTTGTAGATTATAAGATCTTTAAGATATGGTACATAAACAGAAATACACTTATTTTTTGAAATTGTACTTTTCATTGTATATATTAAAAACCAAACGTTGCACGAAAATTATAATACCACCATTCGATGAAGCGTAAATTTCTCTATAAGTACTGTAATTTTCATTAATCTGTGACTATTTAAACGGAAATGAGAGCAATAAACTTCAAAATTGCGAAAAATCGTACATTTTCACGACTATATGTATGGAAAAAGTGCCAATTTTTTTTACCTCGGATTAAGATAAATGTCTCAGAATAAATGTATTTTGGGGCGAAGAAAACGAAAATCCATGTTAAATTGTTGTAGATTATAAGATCTTTAAGATATGGTACATAAACAGAAATACACTTATTTTTTGAAATTGTACTTTTCATTGTATATATTAAAAACCAAACGTTGCACGAAAATTATAATACCACCATTCGATGAAACGTAAATTTCTCTATAAGTACTGTAATTTTCATTAATCTGTGACTATTTAAACGGAAATGAGAGCAATAAACTTCAAAATTGCGAAAAATCGTACATTTTCACGACTATATGTATGGAAAAAGTGCCAATTTTTTTTACCTCGGATTAAGATAAATGTCTCAGAATAAATGTATTTTGGGGCGAAGAAAACGAAAATCCATGTTAAATTGTTGTAGATTATAAGATCTTTAAGATATGGTACATAAACAGAAATACACTTATTTTTTGAAATTGTACTTTTCATTGTATATATTAAAAACCAAACGTTGCACGAAAATTATAATACCACCATTCGATTAAGCGTAAATTTCTCTATAAGTACTGTAATTTTCATTAATCTGTGACTATTTAAACGGAAATGAGAGCAATAAACTTCAAAATTGCGAAAAATCGTACATTTTCACGACTATATGTATGGAAAAAGTGCCAATTTTTTTTACCTCTTGGATTAAGATAAATGTCTCAGAATAAATGTATTTTGGGGTGAAGAAAACGAAAATCCATGTTAAATTGCTGTAGAATATAAGATCTTCAAGATATGCGACATAAACAGAAATACACTAATTTTTTGAAAATATACTTTTCATTGTATGTATTAAAATCCAAACGTTGTACGAAAATTATAATACTACCATTCGATTAAGCGTAAAATTCTCTATAAGTACTGTAATTTTCATTAATCTGTGACTATTTAAACGGAAATGAGAGCAATAAACTTCAAAATTGCGAAAAATCGTACATTTTCACGACTACGTATGGAAAAAGTGCCAATTTTTTTTTACCTCTCGAATTAAGATATGAGTCTGAGAATAAGTGTATTTTGGTGCGAAGAAAACGAAAATCTGTGTTAAATTGCTGTAGAATATAAGATCTTCAAGATATGCGACATAAACAGAAATACACTAATTTTTTGAAAATATACTTTTCATTGTATGTATTAAAATCCAAACATTGTACGAAAATTATAATACTACCATTCGATTAAGCGCAAAATTCTCAATAAGTACTGTAATTTTCATTAATCTGTGACTATTTAAACGGAAATGAGAGCAATAAACTTCAAAATTGCTAAAAATCGTACATTTTCACGACTATATCTATGGAAAAAGTGCCAATTATTTTTACCTCTCGGATTAAGATAAATGTCTCAGAATAAATGTATTTTGGGGTGAAGAAAACGAAAATCCATGTTAAATTGCTGTAGAATATAAGATCTTCAAGATATGCGACATAAACAGAAATACACTAATTTTTTGAAAATATACTTTTCATTGTATGTATTAAAATCCAAACGTTGTACGAAAACTATAATACTACCATTCGATTAAGCGCAAAATTCTCAATAAGTACTGTAATTTTCATTAATCTGTGACTATTTAAACGGAAATGAGAGCAATAAACTTCAAAATTGCGAAAAATCGTACATTTTCACGACTATATGTATGGAAAAAGTGCCAATTTTTTTTACCTCTTGGATTAAGATAAATGTCTCAGAATAAATGTATTTTGGGGTGAAGAAAACGAAAATCCATGTTAAATTGCTGTAGAATATAAGATCTTTAAGATATGGTACATAAACAGAAATACACTTATTTTTTGAAATTATACTTTTCATTGTATATATTAAAAACCAAACGTTGCACGAAAATTATAATACCACCATTCGATTAAGCGTAAATTTCTCTATAAGTACTGTAATTTTCATTAATCTGTGAGTATTTAAACGGAAATGAGAGCAATAAACTTCAAAATTGCTAAAAACCGTAAATTTTCACGACTATATGTATGGAAAAAGTGCCAATTTTTTCTACCTCTCGAATTAAGATATGAGTCTCAGAATAAGTGTATTTTGGGGCGAAGAAAACGAAAATCTATGTTAAATTGCTGTAGAATATAAGATCTTCAAGATATGTGACATAAACAGAAATACACTCATTTTTTGAAAATATACTTTTCATTGTATGTATTAAAATCCAAACGTTGTACGAAAATTATAATACTATAAATACAAAAATTGCCAGAAATAGTTAGCTTTTGAAAACTGTCGACATAAAAGTATTGTGGGGTTAAATAATCAAAAAACATGTTAAATTTCTTTAGAATATATGATTTTAAATATATATGACATAAACAGAAATGGACAGATATTTGCAAAAAAAACACTTTTCATTATACAACAAAAAAACTAAAAGCTGCTTAAAAATTGTACTAATACCATTCAATTCAGCGTAATATTCTTTATAATCGCCAAGATTTACAATAATTTTCGGTTATTCGAACAGATATGGCAGCAAGAAGCTTTAAAATGACGGAAAGTCGTGACAGGCTCACCAAGAGCATATTAAGGCATACATCGCATATATATCCGGAACGTTCGTAACTGGAAAACTATTAAAATGGGACCATCAAATAAATGTATCAACGGAACGGTCGCTGTTCAGGAATTAAATGGCACCATAAATACGGCACCGAATGATCCAATTCCTGCCACTTAAATCTCGGCCGTCCCGAAATAATAACGCATCCAGTCGGGCGTAAAAATAAAAACGAACGACCCGGCGTCCCGTCCGAACCCAACCATTCCCATGCAAAACGGTTCATGGTCGATGGGGGACCCGGAAGGCCCCCGGCGCTCTTTTATTGGCCAACCGGCCGATTTGTAAATATTTCTGGAGACCTCATCAAACCACCGTTGGCCAGGACGAGAGCGAAACTTTCCTGGTGCTGTCATTTTAATTCGAGATCCACGACAGTTTCGTACTAACGTATATACAACGCTTTGTGATACCAATAAAAAATCAGCCCAGTGGATAAACTCAATATAACGTCCTGGGAATGGGGTCAGCTTAAACATTCATCGCAAAACAATGTGTCGAAGAGAGACACCTCACCGACAGAGAAGATATAATACGACTATTATTCAATAGACTGAAGCCAGTACTATCAGCACAGCGTACATTCTTACTGCTCAGATTCCCATGAAGGAATTACACTTGTCGCGAGCCAAAAGAACGAAGGACTACTAAAACCCGATATTTAAAACGCCCGTACTTGCTATTGTTTAATGAGATGATGGGTTTAGTACGATAGTATGTTGACACAGCCACGTTTAAATCAGAGGATACCATTTTTTGCATCTTTAAATTGAATTCATGTTGTTTTTCGAATAATTACCGAGTCTTGATAATTAATAGCCTTTAATAAGACTTTTAATAAAGATCTGCTAACTCTGTCCTTATATCTAATATCTCCAGAAACTCATTCACTGACTCTAAACTAAAAGTATCGTATTTTAAACTACTCTAAATTAGTTTTACTATTATAATTGCCACTTTCCTGTTGGTCAAATTTACTTATATCACCTTAAATAAATTATGTACTGGCTTTGAATTAATGTACAGTTATTTTATTGACAGATAATATATATATAGATATATTTGTTATCGTTACCTTAAAAGGATTATACACTGACTTAAAACTAATCTATAATAATTTTGTTAACACATAAACAAAAATGCAAAATTCTCTTAAGAGTCAGTAATTTTCTTATCTCTGTCTGTAATGAGCTATTGAGCATCTCCCGTGTATTAATTCCAAAAAAAAATGAACTAATTTAATTTAATTAATAACTGACTCTTAACTCGGAGTTGCTGACTCTGAAATAATATATTGTTAATAATAATAATTTAACATTAAGGCATTAAGAGTGTGTGATTTTGCTGCCTCTAACGCGTTATTGGGCGTTTCTATATTGTTCCTAAAGTTCCTAAAGCAAACGGAGTAATGAGATTTAAATAACTGACTCTTAACTCAGAGTTACTGACTCTGAAACGCGTTGTCTTATAAGTTCATGTTATTAGCGTTGTTGTGTTGATTGGTTTATTAAGATAATGAGTAATTCTTACTGATTATCAGTTCAACAATGCTGACAATCGTTGTCTTTTTAAGATATGATTATTATTGTTATCTTATTGGTCAGTTATTTAATTTTATTTTATATTCAAGTAGAATTAATTCAGTAAACTGGAGATACTTACTGACTATCAGCTTCAATATACTGAGTGTAAGTCAGTATAATCATTGTGTTGTAAAATATGTTTATTTTTGTTATTCTCTTGGTCGCTTTTTTTCAATATTCTTAAGAATCTTAAGGATAATAAAACAAATAAAATAAAATCATTACTGACTCTCAAGTCAGTAATATTTGTTATCGTTATCTTAAAAGGATTATACACTGACTTAAAACTAATCTATAATAATTTTGTTAACACATAAACAAAAATGCAAAATTATCTTAAGAGTCAGTAAATTTGTTATCTCTGTCTGTAATGTAATGTAAACTGACTCTTAACTCCGAGTTGCTGACTCTAAAATAATATATTGTTGTTTTATATGTTTATATATATTGTTACTTTAAGAAGGTTGTACACTGACCTTGAACAAATGTATACTCATTTCGTTAATAGTTTGACAGACATGAAGAGTGCGTGATTTTGCTCAATCTGTCTCTAACGCGTTATTAAGCGTTTCTATACTATTAGCTCCTATAGCAAATGGAGTAATGAGATTTAAATAACTGACTCTCAATTCAGAGATACTGACTCTGAAACGAGTTGTTTTATAAGTTCATGTTATTAACGTTGTTATGTTGATTGGTTTATTAAGATAATGAGCAATTCTTACTGATTATCAGTTCAACAATGCTGACAATCGTTGTCTTTTTAACATATGATTATTATTGTTATCTTATCGGTCAGTTATTTAATATTATTTTATATTCAAGTAGAATTAATTCAGTAAACTGGAGATACTTACTGACTATCAGCTTCAATATACTGACTGTAAGTCAGTATAGTCATTGTGTTGTAAAATATGTTTATTTTTGTTATTCTCTTGGTCAGTTTTTTTTCAACGTTCTTAAGAATCTTAAGGATAATAAAACAAATAAAATAAAATAAAATCATTACTGACTCTCAAGTCAGATATACTAACCCAGGTGGTTATATTGTAAATATGATATATAGAAGGTTATTATAAATATGATTCTTATTGTCCGATTAGTAGTTCCTTTATTGTCCATTGTTATAAAATAATAATATAAATGGGACGAATAATCAGTGAAAGTCAGTAATATTCAAAGATTTCAATTGTAATAAATAGCCTGTATGTTATTGTTTCAATATTTTTAATCAGTTCTCATCTGTTATCTCTAAAACTAATTAAACGAATAAGATTACTGACATAATTGCTGACTCTAAACTCGGAAGTACTGATTCTAAATTCATTTTTAGTAGCATTGGTAAACATATTTAGTTAAAATTTTCATTAAAAATAAATTGAAAAATGTTTTCGAATATTAATATTTCGAGTATCCAATTCTGAACTTAGATGTACTGACTCTGAAATACTATGAAAGACCGTTTAATGTTAAGTTTTGGGCAGTTGTGTTACTGTTATTTCTCGATGTTAATTCTTTAGCCAGTGGTAGTTTCTCGACAATTTGATCACGTTTATTCGCGATACGTCGATTGTTGTAGTTTTTGTCCGATAGTGAATGAAACGTCGAGACCTCTAAATGCAGACCGACCTATTGTTTCCCCGTCGACTTTTTGCCGACTGTGCACCAGCCAGGTCTCGTTCGTTGGTCGTTTTGTTCGTGCTTTCGGTTTACGTCCTTTCGCAGAAGTGTGTTATTGTATACCCTCACGTTTTTCCACGATAAATTTAGTTCTACGCTTGTAGGTTCAGCCCGACGTCGTTCAGCAGTACTCGGGTTTCGTTACTGTGACATACAGGGTCTAAATAAACTAATATATATATATATATATATATATATATATATATATATATATATATATATATATATATATATATATATATATGGACGACTCGGAACGTGGGCGGACAAGTTGGAGGGAGGGAGGATCCTAAGTAATTCCGCTGAAGGAAATCCTCTACAGCGGACGTGTCCTGAATACGGAATTCGTCGAAGTGGTGAACTGTGTCCGAGGCCAATTGGTCCTTTCCTGATTCAATCAAATCCAATTTCTACCTGTAGCGTCCTGCGAGTCGGTTATCTGTAAGAGTCTTAACTCGTCTTACGTCTCCATCTTTATTCGGACCCCGATTTGCGACCCCTCCCATTCCCCTCGTCTTGAGCCTGTTTTAGTTGACCAGATCGTTAGTTGTTTCTCTCAAATTTAGTTTCTTTTCTTTTAATCAATTCTATAATATAATGGAGAAACTAGTTTTATAAGTATATTTCAGGTAAGACATCACTAAATAAGTCTCAATTTTTTTATTATTATTTAATTATTACACTGTTATTAGTCGTTTTGGACTAACCTACAATTTGTCTTTATGATCACTTAAATCTACTTATATAACTAGGGGGACCCATCGGCCCTAACTCAGTCTCGGGTAAAATAATGTTTATACATACATGTCACTGCTGTATTTTTTATTATATGCACCTCACTACACAACATCAGATGGTTTGATTCTTTTGAGTCTGTGTCCTGCTCTGGTGGTATCCAATAGTTTCAATATTTCAATATTCTCATGAGAATGGAGTCTTTCCTCATGCCCCAATTGCAATTCTCTTGATTTTTTGACTGACTGTGGGTATCTGAAGGCCCCGTACTTCTCAGGACTTTGTTCTGAAAAATTTGTTTATATTATTCTTTGCAGAATATCCCCATAATTGAACTCCGTATGTCCATATAGGTTTCAGTATTTGCTTATATAATAGCAATTTATTATGTACTGATAATTGTGATTTTCTTCCAATTAGCCAATACATTTTATTATTTTTGAATTACAGTTCTATTCTTTTCTTTATATGTTCTTTCCAGCGAGGTGTTTCATCAAGATTTCTTCCGAGATATTTAGCGTTGTTGCTATCTGGAATGTTAGTATTATTTAATGTTATTGGTGCTTGTACAGTCTGATTGTAGGTAAACTGCACATGCACAGATTTACTTTCGTTAATTTATGAATACACAAACAGTATAAATTCGTGTGACTTGGTTTGCTTCAATATTCTGATTTCCTGCGTGTTGTCCAGTAGCTGTATTGTTTCTTCTACGTTGCGGTGATTTAGTAACCTTATTTCATGTTTTAAGCCGATATTTTGGATAATTTGGAAAGTCCATTTGCATCGTGCATTTCTTCGTTGCAGAACTTTGTTTCGATAACACTGGGTTACTACTTGGTTTGATGTTTTAGTGCAACCCCATATTAACTTAACTGAGAAATACACTAATTTATGTGGTCTCAGGAAATAAACAATAATAAAATGCAGAGATACAACTGGCAAAAACCGTGTAATGAAGACGAGACGGGGTAAACCTGTCCGCGTAAGACGGAAGGAGCAGAAGATGAAGAAAAAAAATGCTTTAACGGACGAAAACCTTCTCTAAAATTAAATCGACTGCCTGAAAAAGCGAGACCGTCGACGGAAAGCACGAAAATAATTAAGCGGCATTAGTTCTGACGGTCGGGGTGGTGTGTGTGTGTATATATATATAGAAAGGAAAATTATGTTTCTTTTCCTTCTTGGTGCTGCTTTGCCGTCTCTTTCAACTTCACCGCCACCGGCCGTAATCCTTTCACGTTAACTCGAGTGAGCAGGATACGTCGTCGTAGACAGGGTTACGGTGCCATCTCTTCACTGACTTCAGTTGGAATGATTTTTTTCTGTCGGGATTGTATTAATCAGTTAAATTCACGTAGGAATATTTCCAACTAACTCGTTGTAACTACCAGGTCTACCGGAAAGAAAGGTTTTTGGGTAAAAACTACATAATTTTTAAGAAAATGGAAAAATGTCTTTATTCAAAGTATTGGCCATTTGATTTTATATATCTTGCCCATCTTTCAAGCAATTTGTGGATGCTATCCCAAAAATTCTGTTTGTCAATACTTCAAAAAGCAATATTTTATCAGCACGCGAAATTCCTTTTTATCCATTTTTTTCACAATAACAAAAGTTGCTTCACTCAAAATGCTATAATTCACAAACTAATGATCCGACAGCTGTCAAATGTATACACGTATCTTCTGAGGATTAGGCCTAACTAAAAAACATACAGATCCAATTATAATTCTAAGCAAGACGAGAGCCTCTTCTCTATTTAGGGCCTCTTCTAGTTTTTTAATGTTAATTTGATTTTTTTTGTCTCTTTCATCGAAAATAATAAATTACATTTTGCTAATAATAACGTGTTATTAGCTACGAATATACTGTTGAAGAAACGCCAGCCATAATAATTAGCAAGTTCTAAAATTAGTTTGTTTAACTACCACAACCTCAAGATACATAGTTCCACGCCCTATAATTATCTCTAAATAAAGACACCTTTTAATTCCGAACACCCCGTGGAAGAGGAGACACGACAAAAAAACGCGGAATTCTTCACGGCAACAGCCTAACCGTTCGCATCGCTCACGCTATATTTGTCCTGCAGCGCCAGGATCCTGCACAATGGCCCGCGATGGAACCATCAGAGCCAATCAACAAGACGGGCGCGGCCTCGCCTTCGTACCTAATGAAATAAAGACGTTTCTAGGGCACACGGCGGCGGCTTTCACCTAGATTATGCTGCAAAAAAGTCGGGAATCGAATCTGACTGGCGGCGAGGGTTAAAAATTGGGCGGGGTCGACGGGATTTCAACGGAAACCGTGATGGGAAGATTAATGTTCGTTAATGAGCACGCTGGTGAGCTGTCATACTAGGATTTCGAATTAATTTTGAGGGTTTCGCAATAAGTAATGTAGCTGAAGCGAAGGACTGATTCAAACCAAGTGGTTCGTCCATCGATCGATGGACGAACCTTAGTTAATATTATCGAAGTGTTTGCATTAATGAACGATTAATACTGTAGCGACAGCTATGACACTTTAGGCCATCACGCATTCACCTATAATTATCCGTAATTATCCACAGCGCTACCGTACTTCCTTTTCCTAACCTAATATCCTGTCCATTCTCCCATCGATGACATGTATCAGTTTAAATCGAAATATACAAGTATTTCTTTAACCAGTGTTTTTAGTTCTCGTACAAATTCCTTCTACAAATAGTAGTGAGTGTTTCGATAATCGACCGCATCGACAGCCACATATTTCGACCGAAAAGACCAACATTTCTTACGATTGGTGTCGACCACCTGTGATGCATCAATATCAATGGCAAAGCCGAACATTCATTGCTTCAAGCTGTTGCTCTGTATTTGGTGGGATCAGCTTGGTGTGCTTCTTTAACAGTAGCTTGCTCTGCACGAAAAATGACCGGAATACGAGCAAATACATAACGGTTTTGTTCTTCAGAATGACAATGCTAGACCACATGTTACAAAACCGGTAAAAACTTACTCGGAATCATTAAAATTCGAAGTGATATCCCACCCGCCATATTCTCCAGACCTTACTCCTTCTGATTGCTACTTCTTCCGATATACGAATCGTTATCCGCCTGAGTGAAAAGCTTCAGTGAAGATGCCAAAAAAGGTCGATTCGTAGATATCCTCAAAAAATAGATCGCCCGAAAGATGGGAAAAAATAGCAGCTATCGAAGGGTAACACTTTAAATATAATAAATTGTACCGTTTCTTCACATTAAGTCTCAAACCAATAAGCCATTGGGTTTTATTAAGCACTTCTTTCTGTTTGTTATGTTTTTTCTCATTGAATTGTGATTTAGATACCTGTTACTGAGGCTTTGAGGAGTATTGAGTATGTTCCTTAATACTTTACTCCGGAATCTTTCTAATATTTCAATATTGCTTTTGCTTGCGGTGCCCCATGGTTAGGTGCCGAATGTTCATATTGGCTTGATCATGATTTTGTATACCATCATTTTCTTCTTATTACTTAGCACACTTATAACAAAATAAACACATTTCTCAATAGCGATAATAATTGCTTAGTTAGCCTGCAATCTACAAAGAACTAAAATCAAGCTTGTATGGAATTCTCGTGAGTCACAACATTTCTAACTTCAGTGGGAATGTCCTCATCGTTCTCACTATCCATATCTTCCTCCTTGTTATCATTCGTTTACTATATTTGTTCTTTAAATTGATATTAGCGATAGCATAAGCAATGTTGCCATTTTCAATAAGTTGATATTATCCAAGGAGGCGCTAATAAGAATATCCACATTCGATAAAAATTGTTCTCACCTTTCGCAATTGTCACCTTTATCACTAGTACAAAAGATAGTGTTACACTCGAATATTAATAATATAATAGAGGAATATTAAATGTTTTTTTTAAGATTAACAAATATATAGATCAAATTTTCGCGCTTTCCACAGCTATGGAGAAACGTATCCTGAATAGAAAGCATGATTATAAACTATATTCACAAACATTCACTTTTGGTAGCTCTTTCAGGCATCGTATAATAGTTCAACTAGTTACTTATAAAGAATATATCGCCTCTCCACTGTTTTTTCAACATACTGTGGATGAAATTATACGAAAAGCAAAGCAACTTTTGGAAGAGACAATAATCAACCTTAAAAGTGCATAGATTATGACTAGAAGACATGGTTAATAGAGCCTCTGCCTCAATAGGCGTATAACTTTTCCATTGATAAATAATCTCAAGCTGATAGAATAATTCAAATGGTATTATTTAATATAAAACAATTATTTGAATTCTCCAGACCACTGCAGTTGTGGTTACTAAATTATCAAAAGCTATTTAAAAGACATGGATCTACTACTACCCCATACATATTTGCATTCATCACCTTCATATCAATGGCTATTTGGTAGAGAACTTTATACTTGTTCCTTTTAAATATCTTCAATGAAAAACATTTAAAAACCATTGAATGAACTGGATTCTGTTAAAAAAACGCTGATTTTTTTATCTGCAACGTCAAAACCGGACATTCCGAAACAATTATCTTTAAAAAAAGGTAATAACCGACAAGAAACCCGTTCTCTTGCTGCAAATGTCTCGAGGATACGTACGTCCACATCTCGAATAAAGCGAAAGCGTCATAATTCTTTCGCTTTTCGACCATCCAGCGATTTATTTCCTTCGTTCAAAAGGAATCCGTTGAGTAACAAATGTAACGCCACAGTTATTTCGGCGGAGCTTTGAAAGCGTACGGTTAAATTTGGTAAATAAAAATAGATTTCGTGACGTAACAGTTTGGTATATTAATACGTAATATACTTACATATCAACTCAATTTGACTAAAAATGCAGTGATACGGAGGAAGACATAATACTTGGTGGCCATAACATTATAAACATATATTTATCGAGTAACAATTTGAAATAGTTCATTCTTTAACATGATTTTCTCGAAACTTATTTTATGTACTTTAAGCCATTCCTTAATTGCAGCCTTTGTTGATGCATTTGTTGGGATTTTCTCCACCAGTGTACTATATATATATATAGTAGATATGGTGCATTGTACATAACAATAAGTGATGGTTCCTTCAAGTACTTTAAAAGCTGATTTTCAATCTACTGCAAAGACAAGTTATGGTTCATTTCTTCAGGGTGGTCACTCTTGAACTTAGATAAACACTAATTCTGCACCAGATATAAAACCATTCCTATTTCCAGCATGAAGAACTATATGTCTACGATGAATAAATGTTATAACTAACAAAACCTAATCGATAATTATTTCAACATTTACCTTTTTCCATTAACTTTTGTTGCCTTTACATCATATTTATTATCATCTTGCAATGAGCGACCCAATGTACCATTCTGAAATATTGATTGATTGGTTGATTTTGTTATATGTTTTTAAAAATTGTATTATTTTAAAAGCAATCTCTGGAAGTTCCGTTAAACCTTTTCGTGGGTTCTCTTTACACCACTTAAATCTTAGATTATCCAACAATGTATGAACGGATGTTCTACATCTCTCAAGTAGCTGTATATCTTTTGGATCTTTGTGGATACTTTCCAGACTAACAATTTTCTCTGAAATAATTGTCTTAAATTATGTTTCGATTGAAAAAACTACTTTCGTCACCTGTTTCGCATAAACCCGGTTTCTTTTTTTGAATTTAAGGTTATATTGTTTTTTATTTTTTAGATATTTTACTGACCGTGTCCGTACTAATATACAGTACAGCTGCAAGGCGCAAAATAATATTTTCAATAAAAACCGCGGCGATTTCAAATTTGTTAAAACAAAGTGTTAACACAACGTTTGCCGGTTTATAACCCGTGTTTATAATATTTTGAAGAATATTCAGACGTTTGGCAAACGGACAACTTTTGCCGGCTCATTCCTTTACATGTTCGAACTTCTCTACCAGCATTCTATCTCTTTTTAAATAGAATAAAATGACAAGGATAATATTGTCTGACTGTAAAATTTACAACTTTAGACAGACACATATTGACACCCGTGTCACTGCTATTTCGAATTGACTATATATCAATATTTAAATAACATAGCATGCTTGGTACTAACTAATAGCGGATATGACCGCCTTGTACATTTAGGTGTATATAAAAAAAATACAATCCAATTACAGTTAGGCGGTTGTGACCGGCTTTAAAAATTCATATTTTTAATTAACATACGGTGTGTTTTTTTTTCACTGCCCCAACGACTAATAAAAAACATTGTTTAAGACATGATAATCCGCGTCATCGGCTTTAATTAAGTGGTATGGTCCTGTCCAGTTACGAAAAAGACGACGGGGTCTTAAAGGAGGAGGATCTGGTGGCGATCTCTGACGTTGGTCATAAGCGAAACCTTATGATGCGTGCACGGATGATGAAGAACGTCTAGACGATTTTCGTCTTATCTGCCTTTATTTTTTTTGGAACTGTTTTGCGATTTACTAACACATATAGTCTCATAATTTAATGGGATTTATTGTAATATATATATATATATATATATATATATATATATATATATATATATGTTACATCATCAAAAACTACACAGCAGACGCTTTTTCGGACCAGGTGTAGTTCACACGTTAACGAACGTTATTTAAATAATAAACGTTTTATTTAAAAAACGATTAATATATAAACATATATTTATAACAAAATAAATTTTAGCAATTAGTTTGGCATCAGACATCCGATGTCTGCGAATTTACGAACAGCTAAAATATTTGTGTATAATACTTATTTTCTTTCAATCACTGCATTTCTAAAGTCCTCACTGTCCATATCTTCCTCCTTTTTACCATTCATCTGATTATCTTCGTTTCATAAATTAATATCAGCTGGAGTATGTCATCAGTGAGTAGATCAGCAATGTATTAATTATTTTTAACCGGCTTATATCCACATTAAATTGTATTTGTATTGATATCAGAAGCAAATTGGTTGTCATCATGATTAATCCTTAGTAACCATGCATTCATGACACAAGAGGTCGTCTGGTCAACATAGAAAAGAAAATTCAAAGAAGAAAGCCTCAAATTAGGTCCATTAGTCTCAACAAAACAGTCTAAGAATATTGCAAATTGAATATATTATTCCAAGTCCCAAAATATAAAAGACAACGTGTTTATTTAGGTCACTCGATGTGTTCTTTCGGGATGTTACTAAGAAGAGAAATACTACGGGTTCTTATAAATTAGTAAGAATAAGTTAAGAAATATACAGGATAAATTAGCAAACCGTGTAGTAATTGCAGACAGTATGGAATATGAAAAGCAGATTTCAAGCAGTAATAATCTAGTAATAACAACTGAAAGGCTTGAACACATAAAATAATGGAAGCCAGGATATGGAAATGAATACTAAAATTCGAATAACCATGAATTTGTACTTGCTGTAAGTAGCAAATTCATTAATAAAGAGGCAATATCAAGCAACGCTAAATTGGAAGCGTACAAAGCAATTTACAGACTATTCCTAACGTTCAATTAAAATATTGAATTCTAATTTCTTGTCAGTATGGTGGATGCGCCCGCCGTATTACAGCCAAGAGCGAGCACCACTGGGTCATGGGAATCAAATTTTTTCCGCACCGGAGTTTGTTAAAGTATCCTGTTACATTCTGAACACAGCGTCCCGTATCGTATTTCATCTATCGGCGGTAGTACAACATTCCTCGGATTATTAACAGCTTAAGAATCTTAAACATCATGTTTAACGTTATGTTTTCGACGCCCTGTAGACGTAGAGGGCTGACGATTTGCGTCGGGAACTCGCGTGACACCTCCAGACAATTAAAAGTGGCCTAGCGTTCGCCATAATTTATGTAAAGACCTTTTCATAAACGTTCGAAATGCATTAGCCCCGGTCGGTCGGTCGGACCGGGATTGATTAAGGTTTACGATCTCCAATCAGGATATTACGCTGCTGGGGACACGGCTGATTATTTTTCGCCTTCATTAAGTCCTGCGACGGCCATTACCGGAGTACGGCGCCCTACTGGGGCAGTTTGATAAGGTCTTCAGGACTAGTAATTCGTTTTTATCATTCTCTTTTACTTGGATAGACGTTTCTTGAAAACAAAAACCATTACTTCGGCATTTGGAAAGATTTTCGCAGCCTAACAATACTGTATCGACTTAAAGAGATGATAATCACATGGTACCAAGTCTGGTAAGCGCGCTGGATGTATGAGAATTGCTATGAAGAGTGGTCGTTTTATTTGGGTTTAGCATCTAATGGACTACCACTGCTTGTAGCTACCTACAAGACAGCATTTTCTCTATTAATATTGTATTTTGATTGTTATCACTGGCTCTCTAGGACTAACCTATGATTGTGTTCCCAATTCTTTGATGATTGATATCGGAAAGGATAGGTAGTGAATATCGAAAATGCAAACAATAACGAGTGTAAAAATAATACTTTTACGGACAATCCTTAAGTCTTCTTGAATTTAATATTGAAAATTACTTGAAGTTATCCTGATACTAGATTAGTATTTTAACTAATTAATTTTTTACTACCAATTTTTCTCAATAAAGGTCTTTTTAAAATGACAAATGATCAGAATATATACAAGCATATGATATTTAATATGCAGCTGTCCTTAAAAACAGAGATGGGTTAATTGCTTTTATTTGGATCCTTCCAGATCTTTTTATATCTTATTGAAATGTGACCTACAATATGGTAGTTCTTGATCTTGTGACGATTTATCGAATACGTAGTTCTAATTTTTATTTTGTTTTGTTCCAGGTGAGTGATGCAACCTATTCATTCCTTTCAAATAAGGAATACCCACTACAAAAAACAGGTATTTTACAGTTCGTTAGTTTCCATTTACTTGATTTCAATATATCTACATTATACGAAAAATAATATGGAATATATTTTGTCTTTTAGCTTATTTATTTTATTATTTATGTTTTATTTATTGATTTTTTTTTATTTCAAATAATTCTCTTTCAACCCAGATTGCTATATAATTATAAATAAACTATTTCATGTATTACAAACCCAATGAATGTATACTATTTGTACATATAACTACAGCTGCAACTCGTTCTATTATATTTGTGTAGTAGTTACTCTCAAAAACTAGAATTTAACTGAAATCTTTTTTACAGCCAAATCTTTCGATATATGTCTGTTGTGTCATAATTCATCTTACCGAATATATGTGCATATATATTATAATATTTTTTTAAATATTTGCAGTGTACATAAATAGTAATGTATATTAATAATTTAATATTAGGTAGTACGTTAATTCAGTTTTAATTTAACACATATACTATATATTTATAGTGTATCTACTTAAATAAACTAATTTTACAACAATAATAACAATTTGCAGCATTGCATGTTTTTTTCCATTGCAGCTTGTGACAGTATACTTATGTTCTTGCAGTATACCTGTTATAGTATTACTATGTAGAGTATTTATCTGTATAATAAGTATTCTTGTAGTATTTGTCATAGCATTGCAGTGTACTGTAAATATTTGTTTAATGAATTTGTAATTTATACATGTTTTATATAGTTAGATCTAGTTACCGCGTATTTAAAAACTATTTTCCTAAATTATCTTACAGTGTATTTCTGTACGCTTCCTCTAAATTTCAATTCTACTTATAATTTTAAAAAGGTTTTTGTTATATTTAGATTTTAGATATTTTTGAACTTAAACATTTTTTCATATACTTGCATATTATATTATAATTTCAGGGATATTTTGATATTATACGGTTTTATTACCAGTGTGCATTTATATGTTATTTAAAACTTGTTTCCCATCTGTACATAATGTATTATGTACAGTGTACTATTATTTATACAATTCCTATTGCCTGTTACGTATTATCTCGGTAAATTAACAGGAAAGTACTTACAGTGTATTTGTGGTAACATCTCAAGATACATTATATATTGGAAATAATTAAAAATTGCATTAATTGTATTGATATTTCAAACTGCGAGAAATTATTTTGTTCACAACAATATACATATATGCTTACAGTGTACTTAAGAACAATGTATCTAACTAAATCTTACAGTGTACATGAAATTTACAGTGTACATGAACAAGACTTATAGTGTACATGAACCTGAAGATGCTTACTGTTTACTTGTCACAACATTACAGTGTACAGTAAATTTTTGCGTAGTAACTATTTATTAGGTATTTTGATGTGATAAGCTTTTACTGAGTATTTATTATGTGCACGTTTATGTTGTATTTACATACATATATAGTCTATTCAAATTTATTTTGTACGTACGTCATCTAAATTTGTGACGTCAAAACTGAATCAAGTCTTAGTTTTAGTTCAGTTTGACTTTGACATACAACATTCTAGTTTAAATCAAATAATGAAACAAAAATGTTATCCAATATAATTTATTTTAACATTATAGTACATCTAAAAACTACAGATATTTATACAGCCACAATAGTTTATAGGTTAGAGTTATAACCTCTTATCATTATTGCTTTCAAGAATTTTGCATATGTCTGACAATCGGAAGACTTTTGTAGGCTAGTTACACGTTCGAACTTATCAGACAGCATTGTGTCTCTTATTAACTAGAATAAAATGAGAAGGATAATGTTGCCTGATGCTAAAACGAATTTACAAATTGCGACAGGCAATATATTAAACATCTTGATGACGTATGTACAGAAAAACTTAAAATGTTTCCATGTGTATAAGTTTTTTGCTCTTTCTTGGACAATAATATAGAAATTATGTTATTGTTAACAACAATAATTCCTCTTGTTCTTGTATTAACATTACAATGAACACTTCGGAGGGATTGAAATAATTCTAAAAAAAAACCTACTCGAAATAGTTTTTTTTTCATTTTTCACCACCGCCACTGCCTCTAGCGATTACATCGCTACCTCCGTGACGTGGTAGACTATTGGGACTAGGCCGATCATGGTCCCTCGATCTCGTTCGGTGTCTCGACGATGCCCGATAGTTTGTTGTCTTTGGCCAGTGTCGGCCGTCGTTCCGTTCGAGTGATGCGTCCCGGTGCATCGTCGCGTCCGATTCTAGAGCAGTGTCCGCGCGAAAACCTTCGTCGAAGCGTTTAGTGTATCGAATAGCCAGCCGTTCATTCAGGAATCGCCGGGTTGTAGTGCAATGTTCACCTGCGACGACGATGACAAAGTCATCCTGAATCTGGGTCGGAGATCTTTCCGAAAAGGTAACAGTCTGCGTCGGTTATGGTGGTGTGTTGTGGTTGTTTCACGGACCAGTGAAGAGTTAATGCCTTTAAATATCGTATTCATGTTTAAAAGTTCTATAATGTCTTATTTTTTTATTAATTAATGCTTGTGACATCATATACCGACGTTCTTTGTATGTTACAATAACAGAAGAACATAGCATCAGTGTGGTTTTGTCTTCATTACCAATAGACCAGTCATAGAGTTTTCGTTGGTTATATTTAGTGTTATTTTTTTATCGACAGTATTAGAGAAATTTATGTTGATATTAGATGAAATGTAAAACATTTCTTATCATAATAGGAAGGAAAATAATGGTATACATCTGAAAATTTGAGAAACTACTTCAGAAAACCTATTTTTATGTTTCCTTGTGTGATTTTTTTCGAAAACAAAGACACGATTGTAAGCAATTGAAACTGCGGGAATACTTTATTCATTTTACTACTGCCTCTTACTATTTATCAAGGGATTTTACTAAATCAAAACTATAAATCCCCTTCAGTCTTTTTTATTGTATTTCTGGCTTCTTTAATATCCGAACTCTAGTTCTGTTTTGGAGTTCAACGCTTTGCTCTTTCTACTGTTGTTAGTAATGGAAACTCCATTTCAAGACCATCCAAGCATCATTTCATTCATAAACATTATTTAGTACGGTGTCAGCTAAAATACTACAATTTCAAGTCACTTTTAGTGACTAACTTAGTCACAAACTCTCTTCTAAATATATATTTGCTAGCTCTCCATTTCATAAATCTTCACAAACAAGATCTAGCAACAAAAATATTTATTTCTTTTATATTCTAAAGTTGTTTCTCTTAATACAATGAAATTGTTTTTTTTTTGTAGAAAAAATAGAAGCTTCACAACTAGACAGAAAAGGAGAATAGTAATAATGACTGTTGTAATATGGTTACATTTCGTAGTCATTAGGGGACATATTTTAATGCTTCCGTGACATACAAATATTCCTTGTATTTTTATTAGTTGAAGTTAAAATATTTTTAAAATATTGCAGTTCATTTCGTTAGTGTAAGTAGGAAACGCTTTCGAAACGTTTCGAACGAACTCGTTGAATATCGCCCGGTTTCATTCAATTAAAACTCCATAAATAACTGATTCACCTATTTTGCAAGACCTTGCATCATATGGCGGTTAAAACAGATGCGTTTTAGTTGGCATTAGCTTTTCACTGAGCCTTTGAAGCATCACTGGTAGTTTTAGGACCCTGTCGTTGGCTTGGTGATGGATAGACTTACGTAGATTTAGTGATACGGTCTCCGTTGGCGAGACAGATACGCCACTGACCGGCGATCTGACGAAATACTTTCTTGCCATTCGTAATTACCTATAAAAATACGTATAGCGTGATTTGAACAAACACAGTTTCAGAATACGGAATGTCTGGTGATGTTTTATACGAGGACAGGTTGAAAGTTATCTAACAGCTTAAAAT
This sequence comes from Rhynchophorus ferrugineus, assembly GCF_030347505.1. Lineage (NCBI taxonomy): Eukaryota > Metazoa > Arthropoda > Insecta > Coleoptera > Curculionidae > Rhynchophorus > Rhynchophorus ferrugineus. The sequence continues at coordinate 3,767,246 of NW_027472589.1, read as the reverse complement.
ACGTATAACTCATTATCTATAATTGTTAACGTTTGTCAAACCAAGACATACCCGAAAAGCATCATCAAAGTCTAATATATATTAATCCATAGATTAAATATTGCAGCCAAGTTATTAGAACATTTCCTGATGTGATAATTTACTTTGAAATCACACGGAACTACGTCAGGTTAAGATCGAAAGATGGGTCGACCACTTGACCTTTGACATAAAACTGTGTAACATTTATTAAATGTCCCTTGTATAAAAACCCCATAAATTAATTGTTTCGGTTTGGTAACGAGTCGTTGTGACGCTTTAACGTTTTTAAATAGTCAAAAGCTGCCTTGGTAATTAGATGTCAGTTAATCCTATTAAACAATCGCTTTAGAGGATACATAGCATTAACCTAGTGTCGACCACAATTAGTGTGTAAAAAAAACAGTTTTCCGTCTTAATAGAAGCAGTTGTGACGTTCGGTGAATTGTATATATATGGCCCCGCTAGTTCATACGGGTGTGTATGTTTAGGCATTTCTAGGTATCCGGTTCGAACCTCTCTCGAATGATGCAGCACTTCGTTTTCTTGTCCCTGACTCATCAGTAGTCTTGATTATCTTGTTAGGCATACTAAATATTCGTGAAGAAAAGGTTCATCTACTCACAATACAAGAAATTCGTACATATATACAATTATATTGATGTTTTTAATACTTACAGTGTATAAATACATAAAGAAGAAAATGCTTGCGACGTTCTTGTCATATCATTTCAGTGTACAATATTTATTTGGATAATGAATATTTTAATTAATATAGACCCTTTTTCACAGATGTACGCTATTACACGATATTTGTACAATTACACTCTATTTTTTCATACACTTTCAGTATCTTTATGCTATAATATGAATGCTTACAGTGTACGTTGGTGTTAATTGATATTTAATATTTATTTAAAATTATTTTTCGTAAATGTACATTATGTACTTACAGTGTACTTTTCACACTAAATAATATTAGTGTATTTTTATTACACCTTTAGTATTCTTATGCTAAACTTATATTATAGTAATAGGAAAATGTTTACAGTTTACTTGTCACAACATTACAGTGTACAGTATTTATTCGGATAATGAATATTTTAATTCATGTAAACCTTTTTTCATAGATGTACGTTATTACACGATATTTGTACAATTACACTCTATTTTTTCATACACTTTCAGTATCTTTATGCTATAATATGAATGCTTACAGTGTACGTTGGTGTTAATTGATATTTAATATTTGTTTAAAATTATTTTTCGTAAATGTACATTATGTACTTACAGTGTACTTCTCACACTAAATAATATTAGTGTATTTTTATTACACCTTTAGTATTCTTATGCTAAACTCATATTATAGTAATAGGAAAATGTTTACAGTTTACTTGTCACAACATTACAGTGTACAGTATTTATTCGCATAATGAATGTTTTAATTCATGTAAACCTTTTTTCATAGATGTACGTTATTACACTATATTTGTACAATTACACTCTATTTTTTCATACACTTTCAGTATCTTTATGCTATAATATGAATGCTTACAGTGTACGTTGGTGTTAATTGATATTTAATATTTGTTTTAAACTATTTTTCGTAAATGTACATTATGTACTTACAGTGTACTTTTCACACTAAATAATATTAGTGTATTTTTATTAAACCTTTAGTATTCTTATGCTAAACTTATAGTAATAGGATAATGTTTACAGTTTACTTGCTACAACATTACAGTGTACAGTATTTATTCGGATAATGAATATTTTAATTCATGTAAACCTTTTTTCATAGATGTACGTTATTACACGATATTTGTACAATTACACTATTTTTTCATACAATTTCGGTGTCTTTATGCTATAATATGAATGCTTACAGTGTACGTTAGTGTTATAAATGACTAGAGTTACCAATTGACTAACCCCATTCAGACTTTACCACGACAAAAGAATGAATATCGGGGCCAGGGCATTATTATAATGTTTTTATAATATGAAAATTATCCCTTCGCATATATTTCGAGGTAAAAAAAGGGCGAAATTGGAGGTGTGTCCGGGACCCGGCTGGGCGTCCGTCCCACCCAAAATCGATCGCAGTGCCGTGCGAGCGGGGGCGAATTAGAGAAAAAAAAACCGACGAAAAAGAAAAAACGCACCGTTCGGTCAGCTTTCGAGAAGACCTCGAGACCTTCTGGGAAGCCCATTGTGTGAATGTTCTATTATAGATCCCCGTGCGATGGAGCGAGAGGGAGATAGTGGTCGATTTTTAGAGTGTTGTTATTATGGCGGCGGTGTAGAGTGATGTATGCAGATATATTGCCCCGTTCGAAATAGAAATGTTCACTTTTTCTTCGGTTACAGTTAGTTTTTTTCATAGTTATTCTCATCTGATGGACCCTATTACTCTATATATCAGTCATTGCTACATTAAATGAAAAACGCGTGGTCTAAATAGTAATTTCGATATAAATTTGAAGGTTTTAAAATTTTGTTAAGTCATTCACTGATTGTTGTGTTGAAATTTTTGTACGAATCGTCATAAAAATAAGCCTACAAGAAATCTGCTGGTATTAGATCTGTACTTTCGGTGTTTCTTTTTTGTTTTTTGATTCTGATGATATTTTCTTCAGAACAATTCACGATGGGCGTCAAACAAGTCTTTCGTGACATGAGAAGTGCCACAAAAATTCGGATAGTGATTTTATTTTTAGGCGCCTTTTTTGTTTTATCACTACATAGTATAAAACAAAGTCGCCTTTTCTGTCCCTATATCCCTATGTGCGCTTAAATCTTTAAAACTACGCAACGGATTTTGATGCGGTTTTTTTTCAATAGATAGAGTGATTCAAGAGGAAGGTTTATATGTATAATATATGCATAATATACTAAGGCAACATTGCTAATTTTAGAGGTTTCCAACGTGATGTCGTAAATTAACCTATTTTTTTAGGCTTATTTAGCAATTAGCAAAAACGCTGCCTAACCCTACGAGTTAGATCAAATTAATGTACTACAGTATTGTACACCATAAAAAGGTCTGCAAAAAAGTCCGCGATGGTATATGTTTATCTTTTAGGGATAACCCACATTAACCATTTTTATTGTTTACTTTTTACGTGAGAAAATGGCTTATTTACGAAGCTATTTTAAGCAATACGGAATTAATCCTTATCGAATTAAGTACCTTAAATACAGTGTGCAATTAATATAGATCAATATGGTTCCTTACAGCATGTAAATTAAACAAATATTTTCGGAGATATTACAAATTTAAAATTTGCGTTTAAAAATGTGTAATGTAATAAAAATTGTATGAATTTAGATATTCCAAAGATAGCAGGAAATCTTCATAGTAAGTATAGGGGAAGAGGAATTGTTTTACTCCAAATTTAATGCGTGCAGGCCAAGATCAGTAATGAATGAACCAAAAATACTGGATCGATTTTAATCATGTTTTCATTGAGTGACATAGGCATATATATTTTATGCCCGTGCAAAGTCGGAGCGGGCCGCTATGTTTTTATATACAACGTTCATATTTTTTCTGTAGTGTATTTAATTTAGTATCAGCATTGCACCCGTGCGAAGCCGGGGCAGGTCGCTAGTTATCAATATATCTTGCCTCAAACAATCAGATATTTCTTGGACGCTTTCCTTCATCACTGTCATCCAATTGATTTTCTTTCTCTTGTAAGTCTGTGTTTCTGTGATTCCCATTGTGCTTTTGATAATGGCACCTTTCTATATTTTATAATTAACATCTCTTTAAAACAATCAGATGTAAACAATCATCCTTAGCTTCTAATTGACTTTTGTTTTATTGTAAACCAAGTCTTTTTAATTGGATTATTATTTCCCTTTTACATGACCAAGAAATAGTCTCAGTCATCAAAATATTATTTTTAGTTTACTTATTCGCCATTTTCATAGAAAATATAGGTAATCAATTAAAAGATAACGGTAATCCTTTAATGTCTTTAGCCCATCAGCCATAACCTAAATTCTCTTAGATTCTTTGAATATTGCTTATGGTAATTTCTGCCCTTGGTTGCTCTTTTTTAGTAATTAGCTCTTATGAATAACAATTTAATTAATTAGCTATTCATGCTTTTTCAATATACGAGATCGGCACAGTTATTGGGGGTTCTAAACCAGAGGTAGGTTCAGCTTAAGCAAAGGTCTAGTGCATATTCATTATAATGAAAATATGTATTGGTGCCATGCATTTGGTTCGTGTATATAGGCAGAGTGTATTGCAACTTGTAAAAAGAGACTTTTTGGGTACTACTATGTTTACTGGTAACATTTTGGATAGTATCGCGTCGGCATTTCTTCTTTTTTTTGGACAGCAGGACCTGTATATTACGGTTATGGATGGTTACATGTTGTTCTTCATAATAGCCACCATTTGAACAAGTAATTTGGTATACTAGACAATAACGGTTTATTTTCCTGAGATTCAGTCACTATTAAGGTTATTAAATTTTTTCCCATTTAGAAATACCAAGATTATCCGTCCTAAAATCACCGTAACTTAATCCCTGTCATAAAGCTTTGACAAAGGTATTCTCGAGAGATTGACGTCCCGAAAACTCTTCTCTGAAGGTACCCTGTACAGGTCAGATTGTAAAAATTTTGTTTGGCGGATAATATTTTGTAATTAGGAACAATAATTCTAAGTTTAGACGTGGTCAAATGACCACCGAAGACGGAGAACGAAGTGGAGGCCCAAAATAGTTTATTGCCGACGAATACATTTAAAAAATCCACAAAATAATTTTGAATAACCGTAAATTAAAATTAAATGAAATAGCAGACGCTCTAAAGATATCAACTAAACGTGTACATCATATCATTCACGAATATTTGGGTATGAGAAAGCTCTGTGCAAAGTGGGTGCGGCTCGAGCTCATTTTTGACCAAAAACAACGACGAGTTGATGATTCGGAGTAGTGTTTGAAGATAATCAAGCGTAATAAACCCGAGTTTTTGCGTCGATATGTGACAATGGATCAAACATGGCTCCATCATTTCACTCCAAAGTTTAATCGACAGTCATCCGAATGGACTGCACACGATGAACCCGCTCCAAAGCGTGGGAAAACGCAACAGTCGGCTGGCAAGTTTATGGCGTCTATATTTTTATTGTATTGATTATCTTGAAAAAGGAAGGACCATCAACAGCGACTATTACATAGCGTTACTAGACCGTTTCGATGACGAAATCGCCGAAAACGGCCGCATTTGAAGAAAAAGAAATTGTTGCTTCACCAGGTAATACTCCGTGTCACAAGTCAGTGAAATCGATGGCAAAAATCCATGAATTGGGCTTCGAATTGCTTCCTCATCCACCGTATTCTCCTGGTCTGGCCACCAGCGACTATTTCCTGTTCTCAGATCCCAAAAGAATGCTCGCTGGGGACAAATTTTCGTCGAATGAAGAGGTGATCGCCGAAACTATTTTCAAGCAAAGGACAAATCGTATTACAAAAATGGTATCGAGAAGTTGAAGGGTCGCTATAATCAGTGTATCACCCTTGAAGGGAATTATGTTGAATAAAAAAAAACTAATTTTGCTTAAAAAAATGTGTTTTACTACGGTAAGGCGGGGACTTTTCAGTTTACGTGTTAAGTCGTTTCGTGTTAGTTAATCATTTCTAATAAATTTTCTAGTGACCAGAGTTTCATTTAATCTCAAATTACGGTGCTACAGTTTAGAAAATGTCTCCGACGTACCGATGCTGGTTCACCGAACAAAGAACCCGGCTCGGAACCCGAGAAAAAAGAACAACTGAGACCAACACCATCTCACGTTCGAAATCGCATTTAGGTTTCCTCCTCCTACGTCAGGGACGACCCACAACCCATACAGCCCGTATGGGTTAGCGCGTGAAGGTGAGGATACAGATATTTTTCCGACGAGTCGAAGAGAGGGACCACCAGGTTATTCCGTCTTTCTCGTTCCGATCGCTGATATCTGGGTTTAATGATGGGTTTTGTTTGGTACTACACTTGTTACAAGTCATTTTCTCGATTGTTACATGGGCATGATGTGTTCGTTTCGAATCTGGCCATCGAGAAAAGTGGAAATGTTTTGCTTTGTAATATGAATTCGTTGTGGCTTTAAAATGTAGCGGTACTAACTTTTTATGTGATATACCGAATGCTTGTGTTAAGATATATTGTTACAAATAATAATATTAAACAATCTGACTGGCGTCTGTTGATTTCGAATTTAGATTTCCACCCAGTCAGTCTGGAATAACTTATTTTGAAATACAATATGTAAAACACAACATTATCTACATCTATAACATATGATATCAATACTTTTATTTGATCTTTAGGATTAGTGGTCAGATTTGGCAGATAATTATGTCGAGAATTATTTGATCATATGAACGTTGTTGTAATCAGTACCTTTTAAACTGCTGGTAACCTCTGCTCTAAAGAATTATGTTTCTTCATTATAGAGAAAAGAGACAACATATTCCAATTTTGTTGAGTTTAGGCAAATAATTGACAATATCTTAACAAAAACGTCAATGTTCCCATGTAATTTTATCATATATGTCGTTCTGTATGTCAGACAAGTGAGTGGGAGTGTGGGAATGGTCTGGAATCGTCAATTTTCTTAAGTATAATATTTTCATTTTATTAAGTACTAGCGACCCGCCCCGGCTTCGCACGGGTCAATGCTGATACTAAATTAAATACTCTACAGAAAAAATATGAACGTTGTATATAAAAACATAGCGGCCCGCTCCGACTTTGCACGGGCATAAAATATATATGCCTATGTCACTCAATGAAAACATGATTAAAATCGATCCAGTATTTTTGGTTCATTCATTACTGCCCTTGGCCTGCACGCATTAAATTTGGAGTAAAACAATTCCTCTTCCCCTATACTTACTATGAAGATTTCCTGCTATCGTTGGAATATCTAAATTCATACAATTTTTATTACATTACACATTTTTAAACGCAAATTTTAAATTTGTAATATCTCCGAAAATATTTGTTTAATTTACGTGCTGTAAGGAACCATATTGATCTATATTAATTGCACACTGTATTTAAGGTACTTAATTCGATAAGGATTAATGCCGTATTGCTTAAAATAGCTTCGTAAATAAGCCATTTTCTCACGTAAAAAGTAAACAATAAAAATGGTTAATGTGGGTTATCCCTAAAAGATAAACATATACCATCGCGGACTTTTTTGTAGACCTTTTTATGGTATACAATACTGTAGTACATTAATTTGATCTAACTCGTAGGGTTAGGCAGCGTTTTTGCTAATTGCTAAATAAGCCTAAAAAAATAGGTTAATTTACGACATCACGTTAGAAACCTCTAAAATTAGCAATGTTGCCTTAGTATATTATGCATGTATTATACATATAAACCTTCCTCTTGAATCACTCTATCTATTGAAAAAAACCGCATCAAAATCCGTTGCGTAGTTTTAAAGATTTAAGCGCACATAGGGATATAGAGACAGAAAAGGCGACTTTGTTTTATACTATGTAGTGATGAATATTGAAAAACTGCTGCAATTTTCATCAATATATTTTTTGTGAATACAGGCGTATGAGAGGAATACTGCGGATGCACTGAGATCGTCAATTTCCCTGAGTATATTTATGGGAGAATATTGGGGGAGATATGTTTCACGATGATTTAAAGCTGTCATCAGGGTTATGGTGAGGAAGGTGCATAAAGATTGTCAGTTTTAAGATTGCACTGATTGTTGTTTGAATGTCAATGTCTGGCCGAAGGATCATTGTGTCCAGAAGTTGAGCAGCGCATTTTGCACGAGCCCTGTTATTTCCATCAGTATATCTGTACTAAATCTAGACGTGAGATAAATGTTTTAACATTCCTAATATAATTAATCAAATTGTCTAAAATAAATAATAAATGAATAATCTAAAATAAATAACAAAATAATTTGTCTAAAATAATGCTAGGTCCAATAACTTTTAAACTGTGTACTTTAACAGAGAAGTAACTTTGCCATCTGGTTGAACATAAAATCATGCATAAATATCTGTAATTCTACGAATGCGTCTCAATTTATATCAGAGCACTGTAGAAAAAAGCCAAAATCATTCGTCAAACCTCGATTTGTGAGTCGTGTGATAGATATAGTCGGTGTAGTTTGCAACCTAGAAAACTTTACCTGGATTCTTCTACTTGTCAATGTGCATGTGTGATCCATGATTTATTTTAATCCCCTATTTTTAGAATAAAATAATATTTTGTTATATTTTTTCCTTATATATGTTTTAAAATCTCCTTTTACCAATTAGGGGTTTATCTGGACTGGATCTAATTGTCTAAGTGACCAACTTAGAAATCATCCCAGAAGACATCCGGTCTTACCCAGCCTGGTTGCTGGCGTGACTGGGATCATTTTCCTTGTCGGATTTTACACTCTTGCCTAGGACAATCACAAACATACATTTACGACCATGACCCAGCAGGATTTGAGCTCGCGACTATCGCAGTAGATGGACCGTCCTGGCGCCACCAAGCCAGCATAAAATAACATTGGTTCAAATAATAATTACAATAGATGTAAAAAAATGCAGTTTGAGAAATTAATTTTATAATCTTACACATTTCTGGATCTGACTTAACTTCAAATATGTGTTGCCTTCTAAGAGAAATTTTCAATAAAAATGACTGCAAAGAGTATATTTCAAGTTCTATCACTGACTGACTCCATCCAACACATTTCACGATATGAAACAATGATGACGGATACCTCGATTATTTCCCCTAATTATTTAATGACCGAGCATAATTATTTTATGCGGTATAGAAAATGGAAGGCCGTGGCGTGGCAATCGCCTAGTCGGAAGAACGTAACGAAGGACTATTGTGCTGTCATTTGGCTCGAAACGGTCAATAGAGAGGAAAGGACACAATGCGGCTTTTGTCTGACGCCTTCTAAAACAATGTTTAGGCCGTTTTATCGCCCAACCTAACCGATCGAAACTGGTTGGTTACTAATCGACTCAGATTGGATAGCTTTAATCCAACCAACAATACAAACAGTTCGGATTTGTTATGTTACAAGTCAGTGGAAGATTATTGCTTGATTATCAGTGGAAGCATTGTTCCTAATGGTTTTTTTTAATGAGTTATTTTCGAATGTTCCTTCAGAACTCTGAAGTAAACTTATACATCCTGATCTTTAAAGATATTTATATGATGCATCATATGGTACAGTCGTTCTTATTTTTGTTAATGAAGGTATTTTAAAAATTAGTGCATGTTGCTTTGAGCTATTGACGATTTTAGGCCATTTTCAGACTTATTCTCGTATATATCTAAATAAAATAAAGTTATACTGATGAAGCTCGCCGGGTTTCTATAAAATATGATGCTTAATTTGATGGAGATATGCTTTTTTGCTTAAATTTGTAATTTCGAAATTATTTAGCTCAGTGTTCTTATAGCTAAATATTGATTAAATCTTATTATTAGAAATATCTAAAAAACAGTGAATCCAATCTTAAAACTAATCATTTTAGCGTTTTTTTCACCACAATATTGATAAAATACGACAGTTTCAAATTGTTCTGACACCTGAAGCTTTTTTTCAATTTTTCCATGTATATACTTATGAAAATTGACGATTTTAGGTCATTTTCATACATTTTCTCGTATGTTTGGATTGACTAGAGATATATGAATGAAAATTACAAGGTTTGTGTAAAATGTAATGCTTAATTATATGGAGATATTGATTTTTTGCTAAAATTGGAAGTTTTAAAGTTATTGGACGAAATATTCTTATAGCTAAATATTGATTAAATCTTATTATTAGAAATATCTAAAAAACAGTGAATCCAATCTTAAAACAGACTATAGTAGCTTTTTTCTCACCACAATATTGATAAAATACGACAGTTTCAAATTGTTCTGACACCTGAAGCTTTTTTTCAATTTTTCCATGTATATACTTATGAAAATTGACGATTTTAGGTCATTTTCATACATTTTCTCGTATGTTTGGATTGACTAGAGATATATGAATGAAAATTACAAGGTTTGTGTAAAATTTAATGCTTAATTATATGGAGATATTGATTTTTTGCTAAAATTGGAAGTTTTAAAGTTATTGGGCAAAATATTCTTATAGCTAAATATTGACTAAACTTTATTATCAGAGATATCTAAAAAACAGTGAGTCCGATCTTAAAACTGATCATTTTAGCGTTTTTCTCACCACAATATTGATAAAATACGACAGTTTCAAATTGTTGTGACACCTAAAGCTTTTTTGCAATTTTTCCATGTATATACTCATGAAAATTGACGATTTTAAGCCATTTTCATACATTTTCTCGTATGTTTGGATTGACTAGAGATATATGGATGAAAATTACAGGGTTTGTGTAAAATTTAATGCTTAATTATATGGAGATATTGATTTTTTGCTAAAATTGGAAGTTTTAAAGTTATTGGGCAAATTAATCTTATAGCTAAATATTGATTAAACCTTATTATTAGAGATACCTAAAAAACAGTGAGTCCAATCTTAAAACGGACTGTAGTAGCTTTTTTCTCACCACAATATTGATAAAATACGTCAGTTTCAAATTGTTCTGACACCTAAAGCTTTTTTGCAATTTTTCCATGTAAATTGACTCATGAAAATTGACGATTTTAAGACATTTTCATACATTTTCTGGTATGTTTGGATTGACTAGAGATATATGGATGAAAATTACAAGGTTTGTGTAAAATTTAATGCTTAATTATATGGAGATATTGATTTTTTGCTAAAATTGGAAGTTTTAAAGTTATTGGGCAAAATATTCTTATAGCTAAATATTGATTAAACCTTATTATTAGAGATACCTAAAAAACAGTGAGTCCGATCTTAAAACTGATCATTTTAGCGTTTTTCTCACCACAATATTGATAAAATACGATAGTTTCAAATTGTTGTGGCACCTAAAGCTTTTTTGCAATTTTTCCATGTATATACTCATGAAAATTGACGATTTTAAGCCATTTTCATACATTTTCTCGTATGTTTGGATTGACTAGAGATATATGGATGAAAATTACAGAGTTTGTGTAAAATTTAATGCTTAATTATATGGAGGTATTGATTTTTTGTTAAAATTGGAAGTTTTAAAGTTATTGAGCAAAATATTCTTATAGGCTAAATATTGATGAAACCTTACTATTAGAGATACCTAAAAAACAGTGAGTCCAATCTTAAAACGGACTGTAGTAGCTTTTTTCTCACCACATTATTGATAAAATACGTCAGTTTCAAATTGTTGTGACACCTAAAGCTTTTTTGCAATTTTTCCATGTATATACTCATGAAAATTGACGATTTTAAGCCATTTTCATACATTTTCTCGTATGTTTGGATTGACTAGAGATATATGAATGAAAATTACAGGGTTTGTGTAAAATTTAATACTTAATTATATGGAGGTATTGATTTTTTGTTAAAATTGGAAGCTTTAAAGTTATTGAGCAAAATATTCTTATAGCTAAATATTGATGAAACCTTATTATTAGAGATACCTAAAAAACAGTGAGTCCAATCTTAAAACGGACTGTAGTAGCTTTTTTCTCACCACATTATTGATAAAATACGTCAGTTTCAAATTGTTGTGACACCTAAAGCTTTTTTGCAATTTTTCCATGTATATACTCATGAAAATTGACGATTTTAAGCCATTTTCATACATTTTCTCGTATGTTTGGATTAACTAGAGATATATGGATGAAAATTACAGGGTTTGTGTAAAATTTAATGCTTAATTATATGGAGGTATTGATTTTTTGTTAAAATTGCAAGTTTTAAAGTTATTGAGCAAAATATTCTTATAGCTAAATATTGATTAAACCTTATTATTAGAGATACCTAAAAAACAGTGAGTCCAATCTTAAAACGGACTGTAGTAGCTTTTTTCTCACCACAATATTGATAAAATACGTCAGTTTCAAATTCTTCTGACACCTAAAGCTTTTTTGCAATTTTTCCATGTAAATTGACTCATGAAAATTGACGATTTTAAGCCATTTTCATACATTTTCTGGTATGTTTGGATTGACTAGAGATATATGGATAAAAATTACAGAGTTTGTGTAAAATTTAATGCTTAATTATATGGAGATATTGATTTTTTGTTAAAATTGGAAGTTTTAAAGTTATTGAGCAAAATATTCTTATAGCTAAATATTGATTAAACCTTATTATTAGAGATACCTAAAAAACAGTGAGTCCAATCTTAAAAGGGACTATAGTAGCTTTTTTCTCACCACAGTATTGATAAAATACGACAAATTCAAATTGTTGTGAGACCTACAGCTTTTTTTGCAATTTTTCTGTCTGAATTTAATAAAGATATATTGGTGAAAATTGCAAGTTTTAGATAAAATGTTGTGATTAATTTCATGGAGATGCTGCTTTTTTGCTAAAATTAGTTGTTTTGAAGCTATTGGCTGTAATATTCTTTTGGTAAAATATTTAGTAAACTCTATTATTAGAAATATCTAAATAACAATAATTTCAATCTCAGAATTGATGGCTTTTTCGTTCTGTTCACTACAATATTGATAAAATACGACAGTTTCAAGTAATTCTGAGTTCTAAAGCTTTCTGTCATTTTTCCACTTATTTATTAACCACTAAAACCGTTTTATATCGAAAAAATCCGTCGGCGGTTTCGACCTTCATCCCAATAAACCAACCTGTTGTGCCCTTTTTTACCTGGACCCTCGCCCTTTATCGCGTGAATTAAGAGTTAACCCGCGGTTTGCGGCGGCCTAACGACGCATCAGAGGCGACGATTGGGACACATCGAGTAACAATGAAACGCTGGAAATAAGGGAAAAACAACGTAGCGTCGAAGATAAACTCATTCGTCATCGGTGACGGGTCCAACAATGGCCCTGCCTAGCCCTTAACTGTCCCTAATGGCCGTTCAAAGCAACGTTTACGGCGGGGTACACCCACCGAATAGGAAATTTATTCGTCGGGTTGTTTCTTTTTTCGGACGGCAGGTAGATGGAGCTCTTGGGTCGTCGTCGTTTTCATGCTAAAATTCGGAACAGGTTTTTTGTCAGTGTTTAATATCCTTGGAAAGGATGTGTCACATCATTGGCGTAGATTTTATTATTCGCTTTTATTGCTGGTGAAAAAGGGAAGCATTAATATTGTTCAAGCCGGCTTGGTTAGCGCACTGGTAAAGGCGACAGGACGGTCCACCTACTGTTGCGATAGTCGCGGGCTCCAATCCTGCTGGGGCATGGTCATAAATTTATGTTTGTGATTTTCCGGTCGGTATGCTTAATGCCGAGGACCGTGGTTCGGAGGCCACGTTAAATTGTAGGTCCAGTCCAGCTAAACCCACAGTTGGTAAAAAGCGACTTAAAATATATATTTATACAATTTTGTTATCTTATTCAAAGAATTGTCCATCGATTGCTGCTATTTTCCCCCATCTTTCAACCATTTTACGGATTCCATCTATTTTTTGGTATCTTCAGTAGCGTCTGGATAATACGACGAGTTTTTTTTTCTTTTTCCATATTTACCAGCTAGAGCCAAATGGTCTTTGGCTGGTATCGCTTCGGGTTTGGGATAGAGAAATTTTGATTGATTGATTTTTTGAGATTTTATCAAGGTGTTGTCGTGTTCCAAGGCGTCTACGGAGAACCTTATACTGAACATGTTCGTAAAACTCTTCACGAACTGGATGCCTGATTCAAGGTGATAGTTTACGTTCTTCATATACAATGGGGCATTGAGTAGCGCTCGAACTTTTTTGGACTGGAAAGTAGGAGTAGTGCAAGTTGTCTCTCAGAGACATGCTTGTACCATATCTGTGTAGAGGCCGACTGGAAGGACTAGCGTCTTATACAGATCTTACAGATATCGCTTTCTGGGTGATTGGGAGTTTGCATTTTCTGCAAAGGAGTGGAAATAGTAGACTGTACACGCCATTGCTTTTGAAAATATCGTGCAGTATTTGAGGTGGCCATTGGAACCTACGGTCGAACTGGAGATAGACGACCAAGAGATCTCTATCTCTTTTTCGATTTGGAGGCGATATGCACGGAACTTCTTCTTACGATGGAACGGAATAACCTGAGTTCTGTTCAGATTAATCTGCACTCGCCAGAATTTGTAGTTTCCAGGTATGTTTTCTCTGGTTTTTTCGGCATATTGTCGAGTGTTATCATGCTGAAGAACAACATTGTTATGTGTCCGGTATGTCGGAGAGATGGATTAGTAAGGTCACTGGTTATGTTTAATTCTAATGTTTGGTTCAAAGAATGTCGTTTGTGTAATATCTGTATTTTTATAGCTTTATGATGATATTTTGGCTCTTTCTGGCGGATTGTCGACCATTGTTTGATTACATTTTATTGCCGATACCTGGCCTCAAGCTTATTTAAACCATGGAAAACCAACTGTAATTGTCTGTTGATCTGTAGCGAAAGTAATTGGCAAATACTTTCAGTAAGGCTATATTACAGTTATAATTCAAATAAGATCGATCCGTATGATACGATATTATAACTGTACGAATAATTACTACAATATACGTACCAAATCGTATCCTTTAAGACGGCATATTAATTCAACAGTATCTATGCTCGTATTCTGGCCGTGTTTCACGCAGTGCGGGACTCAAACGCCTGAATTGTAGTCGAATAGTAATCTTCTTTGATGGTTTCATCGAGTGGTGTTGGTGTTATGGTTGTCCATGACACTCCTTGTTCAAAGTCACCACTTTTAGAACGTCGAAAGCAGTATTCACATGTTGAAATCGATGGAGCATGGGTGCCATAATTTTACCCTTTTAAAAACTTACAGTGTTGATACTACATCATATCCCAATTGAGACTAAAAGTTTGCTTGATCTGCATTAGAGAGTGAACAACACTCTTAATAAGCCATAACCGAAAGCATCGACTATGGCAATATTGTATTATTACCAGTTTGTATACAAAGTAGCTACGAAGATCATTTATAATAATCATCATAATCTCAAACCATATTGTGTATTTCTCAAGCATTGAGAATCGTCATTAAAACTTTTATATTTTCTCTCCGTGTTCATGACTTAACCATCAAGAAGTTGTCGACATCAGTTTTTTGTGATACAAAAAAGATTTGTACAGAAGAAGAAGATCATGTTTCATCAACACAGCTCACCTCAGAAAGCCATCATGACTTAATTAAAATACTAATTGTTACAATTATGTATCCACCATATTTTCCAGATTCAGTTGCATCCGAAATTTACGTTTCTATAAGTTCAATGTTCTCTGAAATAAGTGTTTTGGAGTTCAGGAAGCTGATATTGAAGTCGTGTTTCTTATATCGAGCGACAACACAACCTGGTAAACTTTTAGTGGTCACTTGTTTCTCTCGCTGGCCAATTAACGCTGTACCGCAGCGGCCGCCGGTTTTTTTAATAAGGAAATCTATATTAATCCATCGCGGCTGGCTTAAGTACCTACGTGGGGTGGACAGAAGAAATCTTACGTTCTCTTGACCGCGAAAGCGGGCGATAAATCACCAGATCGGAATAATTTAGATAGCTGCCGCAAGAAAGTTCGGTCCCATGCCTGCCTGGCGAGACGAAGTGTGTGCGGCTGAACAAATGATCTGTTAAGTAATGTTCTCGCACATTAACGGGCTTACGTAGAGTTTATTTGTAGCAATTTGCTCGCGGCGGTTCGCTCTTACGACATAGCATGTGAATATCATATCTATTGTTTACCTGATTATTCGTTTTTGAATTATGTTATTACATTATATCAGTGCATATCTGTATTTCATAACCCCCTCCCCTTTCCCGCTCTCCCACTCATTCTCTTCCTCTCTTTATCACCCTCCCTTCATCTCCTTCTGTTCCTTTCTCTCTCCTCATCCTCTCTTTCTATATTTCTCTCTCCTACTTTCTGCTTACAACAACATTAAGAAATAATTGAGAATGTCGCCAGTAATAGGGACATGACATAGAGAAGAGCAATACGTACAAATAACATAGATACATTAATATCAAGTATAACTCTAAGGAAAAGTGAAAAGCTAGATCAAATAATATTGGAGGAAAAATAAGGTACATTAAATATGCTTGTCTTAAATATGAAAAACAAGATGTCATAAAGAATATAACCTAGATTTTTTGTTCATTAAATCAATAAATATATTATCACATAAGTTTTCAAGTTATGGTTCAATATGAAATAGTATATTATTTAGAACAATCATCATAATATTTGTATGATGACGATACAATATGAATTATTAGAGCATCTAGGAAAATTAACGAAGTCTGGCAACGTACCATAATAAATTTATATGAAAAAGAAGATTAATAATAAATATTAAAAAGAAGGAGTCATAAAGAATATAACCTAGATTGTTTGTTCATTAAATCAATAAAGATATTATCACCTAAGTTTTCGAATTATGGCTCAATATGAAATAGTATATTATTTAGAACAATCATCATAATATTTGTATGATGACGATACAATATGAATTATTAGAGCATCTAGGAAAATTAACGAAGTCTGGCAACGTACCATAATAAATTTTCAGGACTTGTATGGAATATGTACAATTTGACAACAGTGTAAACAACAAAAGTATATTTTATTTCGAATATCTTCATAATAATACAGTTAACACTATATCATTCAAATTTATTTAGACGATTTATACAATTTGGCAATAGTGTAGATCTGTGAATCCCATTTTTCGTTATGTAAATTTTTATAATATGGCAACCAGACAGTGATATAGTCTAAAATAATAAACTCTTCAAGAAATTCCACGAATTCTGGTAACGTCTCATAAGAGGTTTTTTTGAATGAAAACTCGTACAGTTAAATATAACATATAACAGTGGTAAGATTTACCTTACAAATTTCCTGATAAAGATGGCATAGACCTGTAAACTCTTCATCAGATGATCTACTGTAAAATCAGGAATTTTTATATTATTTATGAAATTGTTATTAAAATATTTGTAGAAAATACATGCAATCTGTCACCAGTTTAGATGACGATACAATATGAATTATTAGAGTATCTAGGAAAATTAACGAAATCTGGCAACGTACCATAATAAAATTTCAGGACTTGTATGGAATATGTACAATTTGACAACAGTCTAAACAACAACAGTATATTTTATTGCGATTATTTTCATAATAATACAGTTGACAATATATCATTCAAATTTATTTAGACGATTTATACAATTTGACAATAGTGTAGATCTGTGAATCCCACTTTTCGTTAAGTAAATTTTTATAATATGGCAAGCAGACAGTGATATAGTCTAAAATAATAAACTATTCAAGAAATTTAACGAATTCATTTAACAATGTTAAATATAACATATAACAATGGTAAGATTTACCTTACAAACTTCCGGATAAAGATGGCATAGACCTGTAAAATCAGGAATTTTTACATTTGTTTGTAGATAGGCTTTATTCTTAACTTCTGGAGTAATTCCTGAAGTGATTAGGGATGTCACAAAACGGAAATAATTTACTGCCAACTATAGCTGTAAAGAAATATGAAAAGTAAAACTGAAAATAACATTGGAAGAGATAGTAAGTACATACAAAGTGAAAAAGAAGAGATCGTTTGAAGGGTTGTACAAAGCCATTTATTGGATTTACCGAGGATGTATGGGACCAGTATTCCGGCACGAACTCTACCGCGAAGAAATCGAGGCCTGCAAGACGATAGCGCCCACCTTTTTCTCTAATTAGTACCGATTTATCCCGAGAGGCGAGCGAAAAAAATGATTATCGGCATTCGACGGATAATATCTCGGCCAATTATTCGTTTTAGCGTTTAGACGATTGAGTAATTAACGGGTCCGGGACTCGGAACATATTGCGGTCTGCCCACACGCCAGTGTAGTACCTCCGGGCACGCCGTAACGCCAGCGCGGCCGGTACTTTTACTCGCGCTACCCCAAAAGTGGGCTCCATTATCTCGCCGTTTCCATGTTTCTGCGACTTTTTTCGGGGAAATAGGAAAAAACGCGACATGTGGCAACGGTGGGCGTCGAATTTTTGATCCGGGCCCCGTTGCCGTTTCTCGTTTTTATTCCCCGGCGACGAGGATATTGTTTTATACGATACGCACGCCCATGGGGAGTCATATCGGTCTTAAGAAGGATGCAGAAAAATACCTTTAAACTATTTGAGGTGATTAATAGCACGGGTGAACGTTTCCCGATGTTATCGGTTACGACGGCTCCCAACAATTTGTCTTTGTATGCAACGCGGCCATTTCGATTTCTTCACATATAAATCCGAGGCCGGTTTTGTACGGCGTTAAATCCGACCGATTTAAGACTATTATTTTTTAAAATCAGCACCAATTTTAGCATATTATTATTAGAGTAGTTATATTATCATTAGACGCCATAAGAAACGAAAATGTTTAATTTCACTAATATTTTGATTCTGAACATTTTTTTTTATTTTGAAAGATTTGGATTACTTTTTCACATTGCTGATATAATGCACGCGGATTTTTTGTGTCTTTGCAAGAATCAGAAGTGCTATATATAAAATAATAGATGTTTCTGCACTAATATTTTGATTCTATGGAACATTTTTTTATTGTGAGAAGAATTTGGATTACTTTTTCAAATAGCTGATATAATGCTCCCAGATTTTTTTTGGGTATTTGCAGGAATCAGATGTTCCTATATATAAAATAATAGATGTTTTTTCACTAATGTTTTGATTCTATGGAACATTTCTTTATTGTGAGAAGAATTTGGATTACTTTTTCAAATAGCTGATATAATGCACACGGATTTTTTGTGTCTTTGCAAGAATCAGAAGTGCTACATATAAAATAATAGATGTTTTTTCACTAATGTTTTGATTTTATGGAACATTTCTTTATTGTGAGAAGAATTTGGATTACTTTTTCACATAGCTGATATAATGCACACGGATTTTTTGTGTCTTTGCAAGAATCAGAAGTGCTACATATAAAATAATAGATGTTTTTTCACTAATGTTTTGATTCTATGGAACATTTCTTTATTGTGAGAAGAATTTGGATTACTTTGTCAAATAGCTGATATAATGCTCCCAGATTTTTTTTGGGTTTTTGCAGGAATCAGATGTTCCTATATATAAAATAATAGTTGGTTTTTCACTAATGTTTTGATTCTATGGAACATTTCTTTATTGTGAGAAGAATTTGGATTACTTTGTCAAATAGCTGATATAATGCTCCCAGATTTTTTTTGGGTATTTGCAGGAATCAGATGTTCCTATATATAAAATAATAGTTGGTTTTTCACTAATGTTTTGATTCTATGGAACATTTCTTTATTGTGAGAAGAATTTGGATTACTTTTTCAAATAGCTGATATAATGCTCCCAGATTTTTTTTGGGTATTTGCAGGAATCAGATGTTCCTATATATAAAATAATAGTTGGTTGTTCACTAATGTTTTGATTCTATGGAACATTTCTTTATTGTGAGAAGAATTTGGATTACTTTTTCAAATAGCTGATATAATGCTCCCAGATTTTTTTTTGGTAATAAAATAATAGTTGGTTTTTCACTAATGTTTTGATTCTATGGAACATTTCTTTATTGTGAGAAGAATTTGGATTACTTTTTCAAATAGCTGATATAATGCTCCCAGATTTTTTTTGGGTATTTGCAGGAATCAGATGTTCCTATATATAAAATAATAGTTGGTTTTTCACTAATGTTTTGATTCTATGGAACATTTCTTTATTGTGAGAAGAATTTGGATTACTTTTTCAAATAGCTGATATAATGCTCCCAGATTTTTTTTGGGTATTTGCAGGAATCAGATGTTCCTATATATAAAATAATAGTTGGTTTTTCACTAATGTTTTGATTCTATGGAACATTTCTTTATTGTGAGAAGAATTTGGATTACTTTTTCAAATAGCTGATATAATGCTCCCAGATTTTTTTTTGGGTGTTTGCAGGAATCAGATGTTCCTATATATAAAATAATAGTTGGTTTTTCACTATTACTAAATGTTTTGATTCTATGGAACATTTCTTTATTGTGGGAAGAATTTGGATTACTTTTTCAAATAGCTGATATAATGCTCCCAGATTTTTTTTGGGTATTTGCAGGAATCAGATGTTCCTATATATAAAATAATAATTGGTTTTTCACTAAAGTTTTGATTCTATGGAACATTTCTTTATTGTGAGAAGAATTTGGATTACTTTTTCAAATAGCTGATATAATGCTCCCAGATTTTTTTTGGGTATTTGCAGGAATCAGATGTTCCTATATATAAAATAATAGTTGGTTTTTCACTAATGTTTTGATTCTATGGAACATTTCTTTATTGTGAGAAGAATTTGGATTACTTTTTCAAATAGCTGATATAATGCTCCCAGATTTTTTTTGGGTATTTGCAGGAATCAGATGTTCCTATATATAAAATAATAGATGTTTCTGCACTAATATTTTGATTCTATGGAACATTTCTTTATTGTGAGAAGAATTTGGATTACTTTTTCAAATAGCTGATATAATGCTCCCAGATTTTTTTTGGGTATTTGCAGGAATCAGATGTTCCTATATATAAAATAATAGTTGGTTTTTCACTAATGTTTTGATTCTATGGAACATTTCTTTATTGTGAGAAGAATTTGGATTACTTTTTCAAATAGCTGATATAATGCTCCCAGATTTTTTTTGTGTTTTTGAAGGAATCAGAAGTGCTTATATATAAAATAATACGTGTTTTTGAAATGGAAGACTATCAACCCTTAAAATCAGTGCAGATTCTAACAGAACGCTAAACTCACCGTACTCTATCATTAGACATTACAAGTATCAAAAATTTTGAACATAAAACTACAATTGGTTTTGTTTTTTTTTTCGATGCAATATTTCTTTATCATGAAATGATCATACACTTAAAAAAGTAAATAAAAATGTTGGATATATTTTCACATAGCTGTACTCATTATTTTTTGC
Source organism: Rhynchophorus ferrugineus (assembly GCF_030347505.1). NCBI lineage: Eukaryota > Metazoa > Arthropoda > Insecta > Coleoptera > Curculionidae > Rhynchophorus > Rhynchophorus ferrugineus. Next base: position 3,746,178 of record NW_027472589.1, on the reverse strand, counting down.
AAGAATGAGAGATGCTCTAGTATTATACTGTTTTGATATATACTGGTTTTGTACTGTTTTGATTCGTTGGAACATTTTTCTTGCGAAATGTTTATACATTTCTGGATTTTTTAATTCTTTTTATTCTGAATATAAAATTACAGTCGGTTTTATCCTAATATTTTGATTTCATCGAAATTTTTTTTATCACGAAATGATGTTGAACTTAGAAAAGTAAAAAATGTTGGGTACATTTTCTGTATTAACGGTCTAAAGTCCATCGGGCCTAGCGAAGTAAGTTACCGTTTGACAAATGTTGATCTTTCCAATTCGGACGCCGTTTTCATCGTGAGCTCGAAGGAAAATGGAAAGGAGCTCGCGCGCGACCTCGCGGAGTCCGAGGAAAAAGCGGCGACTGACGCTTTCGTCCGGATACCTGACGAAAAATTCACCGACTATTTGTATACCGGTACACACATGTCCCATTGTTTCAAGCCCACATGTTTGCGATCGTGTCGTAAACTGTCATAAGAATGTAACACGTGTAGGCAACTGAACACCGACTAATACAAGCTCGACGTTTAAGAAAAAACATTATGTTTGCTTTATTAGAGATACTTCTGTTCGGTTATGTGATTATTCAGTTGTTTGTCGATGGAAAAATGCCACGAAGTAACTCGTAGTGACTATGTACGAGCAAGTGTGTATAACGACGATCCATTTAAAATGATTTAAACGTATTTCTACTATTTTCACGGAGGTCTGTCAATAAGACAGATTATTTTATGTAGATTTTTTTATTTTACATTTCCTGGAAAATAAAAATCACTGGGAACCAAATCTGGTAGATGATAAACTATCCATAAGAAAACATTCCTAACCACGCTCGTCTTTCGTGGATGTATTCAGTTTAACTGATTTAGTAAATTTAAACTCTGTAAATCGTTGTAAAGACAAGAGCAGCTGTATCATAACAGGTCAATTGAAAAGTCCCCAGCCTACCATAGTAAAACAAATTTTTTGGCGCAATTAGTTTTTTTTATTCAACATACTTCCCTTCAAGGGTGTTACACTGACTATAACGACCCTCCAACTTCCCGATACCATTTTTGTGGTACGATTTGTCCTTTGCTTCAAAATAGGGCCCAGTTTCGGCGATCACATCTTCAATCGACGAAAATTTATTCCCAGCAAGCATTCTTTTGAGATCTTGGAACAAGAAATAGTCGCTGGAGGGCAGATCTGGAAAATTCGGTGGATGAGGAAGAAATTCGAAACCCAATTCATGGATTTTTGACACGGTGCATTGTCTTGATGAAGCATCACTTTCTTTTTCTTCAGATGCGGTCCTTTTTCGGCAATTTCGTTCTTCAAACGGTCCAATAACGCTATGAAATAGTCGCTGTTGATGGTCCTTCCGTTTTCAAGATTGTCAATGAAAATTATTCCATGCGCATCCCAAAATACAGACGCCATCTCCTTGCCAGCCGACTGTTGCGTTTTCCCACGCTTTGGAGCGGGTTCACCGTGTGTTCATCAATCGGATGACTCTGGACTGAAATTCGGAGTGAAATGATGGAGCCATGTTTCATCCATTGTCACATATCGACGCAAAAACTTAATTTTACAAAGCTTGATCATTTTCAAACACTGCTCCGAATCGTCAACTCGTCGTTGTTTTTGATCAAAAGTGAGCTCGAGCGGCACCCACTTTACACAGAGTCTTTACCGTCTGCTATTCCATTCAATTTCAATTTACGATGATTCAAAATCATTTTGTGATTTTTTAAAATGTTTTCGTCGGTAACAACCTCCTTTGGGCGTCCACTGCGTTCACCGTCTTCGGTGCTGATTTCACCACATCTAAACTTAACATACCAATTCTTGATGGTTGTTTTTACTGGGGCAATGTTCGGAAACTCGGCATCAAGCCAAATTTTCGCTGCAACTGTATTTTTTCCATTCAAAAAGCAATATTTTATCAACACGCGATATTCCTTTTTGTTCAATTTTTTCACAATAACAGAAGTTGCTTCACTCAAAACGCTATAATTCACTAATGATCCGACAGCTGTCAAATTTATACACGCATCTTTTGAAGTTTAACGCTAACTAAAAAATATATGGATTTAATTCTAGTAGCGCCATCTGTGTATCAGGCCGGGGACTTTTCAATTGACTTATTACGAGCGAGTTAGTATAACGACGATCCATTTAACATGATTTAAGCCTACTTGTTCTATTTTTAGGAAAGTCTGCCAATAATGCAAATTATTTTATGTTGATTTTTTATTTTACCTTTCCGGGAAAATAAAAGTCACTGGGAGCCAAGTTTGTTAGATGATAAACTCTATAAAATTCATAAACAAACACTCCTAACCACGTTTTTCTTTCGTGGATGTGTAATTAAGTTTAAACTCCACGAATAGTTGTAAAACAAGAGCAGCTGTATCATCCATTTCACCCAATTTTTAGCTAATCTTGATGGTTTAATCGACAACAAAAATAATGATTAAGCCATAAAATTAGATGAGGCTAATGAAGTGCACTAAACATTTTCTATGTTACAAGCGCCATCTATGCGTTTTTCTTATGACTTGTTGAATGAAGGTCTAATCTTTTACTTTAAAAGCGAGGTTATTGCTAAGTCTGGGCCAGAATTCAAATCCACTATTTCCACTTTAACTGGCAACTCTGAGAAAATGTTGACAAAACGAAATCCTTAATTTTAATATTTTATTTTTGCTACATAAGGATATAACGATTTGTATCTCTACAAAGTGACAACGTATCGACCGTATAATTTGTAGAAACTGAATATTTCTATGTATTTAAGACAGGACTAGACTTTCATTAATTTGTTGACTATTGTGATTCATTTAGAATTCTGCGAGGAAAAAAATAAATGGCAATGTTGTAACTAGGTTTCTAGTCTTAATAATAATAATCACGATGCCTATTGAACATCTTGAACTGCTTGTTTAAATAATCCCTTATCTATAGTTAACTGAATTTAGAGAAAGAAATTACATTTAGTTTAACTTCCAGATGTTCAAGAAACTTTGGCAACATCACACTGTTTTTGTGGTAGTTCTGATCGTCGTGGTCTAATTTATCTTCGGACATTTTAATTTGTATATCTACATCTCGATGGAAGTGGTCGATTTCCATGGCGATGTCGCAACGAAACAAAAGAATTTTTCACTTGCAGGCCCTATTACGCAAGAGCAACGGGCAGAGCGGACCCTCCCCGCGCTGTACCCGTCGAGAACGCAATAAATAAATCGCCCAGGACTTGAATTACGGCGCCGAAAGTGATCGTTGCTAAAGGTGAGCCCGACCTACGTCTCTCTCGCATCGACGTATATGGAAACCAGAACTAATTATTCCGCGGTTTCGATTCGGATGGAGGATTGTCGCGTGCAAGGCGAGCGGCGACGATGATGATGGTCGCCCCGATCGACGAAACGTCCACTTTCGAAGCGCGCGCCTTAATTAAGATCGATTATGCGCGCTATCGGAGGGGGACAAGCGCGCTGGGGCAGCGACAAGCTGACGATTGTTTACATTTTGAAAAAAGCCAACGAGTAACCGAAGAAGGCAGCGGGGCCGATGCACTTTACATTAGCGTCGAGATCAAAGTAAACATTTCTTCTGGGCTCCTGCAATCCGTTTAAGTTGATGATGCATCGCGCGTAGTTAAATACCAAGAACGTTAATTACCTAAGCTATTAAATTACTTATATAAATTATTTAGGAAAAGTAACGAAATCTGGCAACACTATCTTACAGTTTTTTAGAGAATTCGTACAATTTGGCAACAGTGTTTTGTCACAAATAATAATCCGAACATTTAAGGAAATTTGGTAACATTTTATGGCACTTTCAGTAACAGAACTGGTAGTGATAAAACATGTATTAATATAATTTTTTAAAGAAAATTGACTTCCTTTCGAAAATCCATACAGTGTAAATAACGATATCATGTATTATAGCATAATTTGAGGCAATCTGGCAACAGTTTACGTAATGGCGCAGTATGAATTCTTAAAATATCTAGGAAAATTAAGGAAATCTGGCAACGTTCCTTAATAAGTTTTCTATCAGATAATTTGTACAATTTGGCAACAGTATAAACAACAACGGTATGTTGATAAAAGTAACATGTTTTAAAGTAAATGTTTACAATATATCAACAGTGCAGATTACTTAATCATTTAATGATATAGCATCACGTTAGACAAAAAGGAAAACACATTAGAACCAAAATAAAACAACTCTACTGGTTAGTCGGAAGATACTCTCAATTTGATCTAAAATCAAAGAGGTTTATCTATAATACAATTATAACGCCAATTTGGACCTATGGGGTTGCACTAAAAATTCAAATCAGTTAATCATACAGCGCTGTCAAAACAAGGTTCTTCGATTGATTACCAATGCCTATCGCTATGTAACTAATGAAGAACTGCACGATGACCTGGAAATCAAATGGATTTGCGAAGTTATCCAAGATTTCGCCTTGAAACACGAAAGATTACTAAATCGTAGTAACGTGGAAGCAATACAACTGCTGGACAGCGCGCAGGATGTCAGCAGATTGAAACGAACAAAACCATACGAAGTTATATAAAGTGTATATATTTTTACAGAGGAATACATACTGATGTATTTTCTCGCACTCGTCTTGCTTGTTAATTAATCCAAGTACATAGGAAAAGTAGTAATAAATTAAATGTAAATTAAGATTGTACTAAGCGTGTCTAATAAAGATGTTATAAAAAAAAATTAATGATATAACATAGCGTAACAAACTGTTTAGGAAATTTAAGGAATTGTGGCAACAAGTCATAATATTTTTTTTTCAAGAAAATGGCTACCGTTTGGCAACATAACATATAATATTGGTAGGTTTTACCTCACAAACTTCCGGGTAGAGATAACATTAGACCTGTAAAATCTTCATCGGATAGTCTACCTGTACTTCCTGAAAAGTTAAGAATTTTTATGGTTATTTGTAAATAGGCCTCATTCTTAACGTTTACAAGCATCCTAACCCATATTTTACTAAGAGGATGTTTACTTGTTTCTTCGGCGTAATTATATGGGTTTCTAAACTAAAACGGTGTCTGGGTAGATTCTTCTTTTAAAGTGTACTTAAGATAACCTGAACTATCTTGGGCCCTTTGAATGAAACGTCCAGATGTTCATTTTATCACTGTCTCAGTAATGTCTGTGTTATTTTCTGATGTCTGGCATTATCTCGAGTTTATTTATTGTGTTTCTCTTCGAACAGCGTTGAAATTGTAGTTATTTAAGTGTTGTGAATTAAGGGTATTTTAATTTTTCTTTGGCTTAGTCGTTGTGATACCAACATGAGGAAGAAGGTATTTATCGGATATTTCACGGTCAGGCCGCGCGATGCCCTTGACCAGAGGAGGTCATCGCGATATGGCGTATTACTGGCTGTCTACCTGACCCGCTATCTCCTCCCGAACTCTTCATTCACACGTACCAGCGATCGTAGACACGTACCGGGGTCGCGTTTGTCGGATAATCGGCGGGAAAATCGCCAATTTCATCCCATTTGGCGGCGGCACGGGCGGCCATCAACCTCTTCTCGCTTGCGAGAGAGAGAGACAGCGAGGCAAGACTCGTCGTCGTCGTCGTAACTGCTAGCTGGCACCGCAGGAGTTGGGAATTTACCTGTAAACCCTTTATATTATTTTTTTTCTCTCTTGGCGCTTAAACCGAAAGACCGACAAATGAAAACGGGTATGGGAACCAATGCAGAAACATTTCAGTGTAATATAACTTTTTGGGTTAAGATAAGATAGTATCAGAAATGCGGATGAATGGGTCGGAACACTGCTGAATTATTAGTGGACATTTACAATAGTGTACGGAAAGGGGACCAAATCTCACAAGATTGGTAACTAATCACTTATAGGTTTCGATACATAGATGTAGATACAAGATTAATTGGTAATTGTAGAGGAATTAGTCTGTCATGCCAGGCATGAGGATATACGAGAAATTTATGAAAAAATAGTAAAAAGGGAAGAATTACACAAAACCATATATTTAGTATAAGACAGATAACGGAGATAGCTAAAGCAGACCCTCGAAAAGCAGATATATCTAGCATTCATTGATGCTACAGGTTAAATTATAACAAGGAAGTATAAGTGATAAAATTGTAAGAATAATTCAAAAAATATATGGGATAAAAGACAAGGCCGCCATTACAGGCACCGTGAAATAAAAACAAGGTCGAAGTGTAAACCCAGCTCTGTTAATTCATTCATAATATTAATGAATGATATAATAAAGACACGTCAGACAGACAAATCAGAACAACTGGAGAAAAATAATCATCAGAAGCAATGTGAATGAGCACTACACCAACTAGGAGTCTCAGGAACTTAAGCCTGTTCGAATTATCATCATTCAGTTGTTAAGGAGTCAGCTGCCTCACGCAACATTACTCTATTGTTTCGCAAAACTATTCTGTGGAGTTTTTTTTTATTTCCCTCCGAAAAAAAAGATCCTATTTCAATGACCAGAGATGAGAATGAGATTCAGCAGCCTCAGTAATAACTGATTATCCTGGTACCAAATTTCCAGAATATGTATCAAGCCACTATTTGTCTTAAACAGCATTTTACCCATTAAAAAAACAATGTTTACTCACCATATGAAAAACACTTTTGAAAATAGCACTAATTCATCCCTAAGTTGTATAAGTAGCGACAAGAATGTGGTATGAACTCTAGGATAAGAAAGATGAGAAGTTCTTTCTTTAGAACTGCAAATACTAAGTAATATGTAACATCAAAGAGTATATATATAAATATATATATATATATATATATATATATATATATATATATATATATATATATATATATATATGAAACAGTCAATAGTAACAAAATCAGTCGAACCAAAAATAGCGACTGAAACAGTCGATAGTATAAAGTAGTCAATTACTAAACAGTCGATAGTTCCCAACATTAGTTAAAACCATCAAATCTAACAGTGGGTGCTTGTTTAAAAGTTTTTTTTTTCAATAATTTAAGAGTTATTATCTGTTTTTAAAGAATGTTAAATAGAAATGTATTATTATCAGGCAGAAAAATATTAAAACCACGAAATCTAACAATTTTTTTCGATAATTTCAGAGCTACTGTCTGTTTTTAAAGAATCTTAAGTATTTCCTTAACTATATCAAGCGAAATCGCTCGAATTATCTGAAAAAACGAATAATGGTAACATGATGGAGCAGCGAGCCCGCGATAAAACTGGTAGGCAAGGCAAAAAAAGCCATCCCACCGGGACAAGATCGAATGCAAAACACAGGTGGGCGATCAGAGCGAGGCTCTCTCGCCGCTGCCTGCCGCCGCCGCTTGGCCATTTCAGCGTGGGCCACTATTGCAGTGTCTCAAGTAGGTTAAAGCACCGACGGTTGCAGTTATCGCCCGTTGCTCCTCGCGTTCGGTGGTACCGCAGGCGCAGGCTGTCCTCTCCTCGTCTCTTCTGCTGCCGCCGCCGCTGCTGCTGGTACTTTCGTGGGCTCACGCGCGCCGCGTTTGTGTATGTGTATGTGCCGGTGCACTCGATTTACGGACCAGATGGTCGCATTTATCCTCTGATAAGGTAGATCGGTCTTTTTGGTGATGTTTTTCTATGGGGCACTGTCGTGGGCTTGCTGTTCGACGTCGTACTGCGTGGTGGTCACGTAATTATACGCCTGTTCGCCGATGATATCGACACACAATGGCCATCGCATAGACGTCGGAGACAAAAGGCAACTTTCTCCCCTTTTCCCGATGCAGCACTATTCGGTTTTAGACATCTGGTTACTTATTTACCGGGAACAGGAAGCGCGGTGAACGTTCTAATTCGTTGTTCAAGAATTGGAAATCTAAAATAACTCAATAATCGATATATTAACTAAAACAACTAATTTAAACAACATTTTCCATTAAAATTAACCGATTTCATAGTTAAATATTTACTGTAATAGTTTACTCAATTTATCTCAAGCCATACTGCATCAACCATCTGTATTTTATTACATTCATCAGTTAAACAAACTGTTTTTAAGCCACTATAACATCTTGTTATCATTTTGCTTTTAATTTTGTAATTAAACAGAAACAGGCACAAAAACGAGTATTTTATTATAAATTAGAAATAAATAATATTTTATTATAAATTAGAAGTAAATACAGCAATAAAAGAGAATAGTGAGTATGAAATTATTAATTTACCATCTAAATTAACTGATTAGCTATTTCTTAATTAAATAGTTTCTCTAATACTTTACCCAATTGATTTCTAATATCAATCAGTCAAGCTGCATCAGACATCTGTACTTTACTACACTTATCAGTTATAAATAAACTGTTTTTAATGGTATTATATTCTATTGTATTTTTTTTTGCTTTTAATCTTGTAATTAAGCACAAGCAAAGAAGGAAACAAGCACAAAAACGAATATTTTATTATAAATTAGAAGTAAATACAGCAATAAAAGAGAATAGTGAGTATGAAATTATTAATTTACCATTTAAATTAACTGATTAGTTATTCCTTAATTAAATAGTTTCTCCAATACTTTACCCAGCTTTTTTCGAAACTAACTACATCGGTCATCTGTAATTTATTACATTCGTCAGATAAATAATCTGTTTTTTTAATTACAAAAATATATTAAACTTGTTTGCTTTTAATTTAATTAAATAAAAGGACTGTGAATATAAAATAAGTAATTTTGATTTTCCTAAAGTTTTTTTTTTGTTATGAATTAATAGTTAAAGGTCCCTTATTCCCAAAATATTTCAACCTGCTCTTCATCCACTATCTGTAATGTATGAAATTGGCGAATTGTTTGTCGACATGTCTTATTAAAATTAATTGGTTTTAATTTAATGTTACCAAATAATTAGACTTAAAACTGAAACAAAGATTAAATAAAAAATGTTCTAAATGATAACTTTTTTAAAATATTTGTAAGAAATGCAGTTAGTCTTCTGTAATAATTTTAATTAATCAGTCACTTAAATATATTCTTGAAATTGCTTTCCTCTTAGCTATAATACATTGATTGCAAAATGTATTTACTATATAATACCATCATTTCAATAATTACTTGTTGATTAGATACGAGACTTCAATATTTAAGCAACTAACCTTGTTTATTCAACATTTATCTGGTTAGAAATTGTTTAATCTAGTAAGAACATCTTTAAGCTTAAGTTGCATCGTGATTCATCTTCTATTATGTTATAATTGTCAATTGCTACAACTATCTGAAAATCCTTAGACAAAAATTGATTTGAGATATCGTTTTCATAATTGTTTTATCTTTTCCTTAACTTGGCAAAAAGACAATAATTAGTTTTTGATTAAAAAGAAAGTAATGCATTTTATTCAGTATTCGCCGAGGATATTATGTTTAAGATTAAGTGACAACCTGGACAAATAACAATTATTTATTTAATATCTAACTATTGTAGTATTTTCTAAATTAATGAGATGTTTTTTGCCAGAAAACTATTTTGTTCTTAATTTACGTTAACAAAATAACCGATAATATATTAATAAACTTTACAGTATTTGTATTGAAAAACAATTACCAACTATTAATTAAATAAGAGATATGAAGACTTGGCCATTAAAATTGAACATTTCAATTTTAACGTGAAACCTCGACATTCGATGTTGATGATTTTTCCTGTAATTCTTGAAATAAAGACTGAAGTGTTATGAGCGTATATAATTATGATTAAGTACGTTGAGGTAACTTAACGTTAAATAAACTGATGGTCTTCTTCGAAGTCAAATCCTATTCGAACGGTTACATTTTCTTTTTCGTTTTTCTATCTGAACTCTGAAGAGAATGCCATACTATCGGCTGCCATCGAATCATTTGTACCGAGGCGTAATTATTGTTCTTCGTTCGACAGAACCGCTTCATTTAATTGAAACGGATTAAAGCGTTTAACATTTCTTTGTCCCAAGTTTTTACAGGCTACTAAATGGAACACCTTTATATATATATATATATATATATATATATATATATATATATATATATATATATATATATATATATATATATATATATATATAATGTATTACTTACAGAATGATAGAAAGCTTAGAACACATAAACTGTTAATTTACTTTAAAAAATTGATTTATCCAAAGAAACAGCTTCGTCTGCCAGTTTGCCTTCGGAAATTAAAGAAATTATACTGTTTCTATTCAGGTTTCCGTGGTGTCCTCTACGGAATAGTTTTTCAAGTTTTGGTGCCTAAATTGCAAGCTTTTGTCCGAATCCCAATAGACTATATGTTAATTCGCAGCAACTTCTGTCCGCCCGTGATGGCCTTACATCTTGAACTGTGATGCGTGTGCCTTCCACGGACTAGGGATGTTTTTCAGAGGTTGAATGTTTCTTACTTAGAGTAGGTTATGGTGGCTTTGATTACCCTCAATCCATCTTTTGTTACTTCACAGCTTCAGCTGCGATATTTTTGCCCAAATTCCAGTTAGATACAATACTATCTCACTCTCTGGTGAAATAATGTTTATATACGTCACTGCTGTATTTTTTATTATATGCACCTCACTACACAAGATCAGATGGTTTGATTCTTTTGAATCTTGTGTCCTGTTCTGGTGGTATCCAAAAGCTGCAATACTTCAATATTCTCATGAGAATGGAGTCTTTCCTCATGCCACCTTACATTTCTCTTGATTCCTTGACTGACTGTGGGTATCTGAAGGTCTCGATGTAGGTAATCAGTCCTATGGTATTTGGGTGCGCCTACAATACCTCTCAGGATTTTGTTCTGAAAAATTTGTATTTTGTTTGTTACTCTTTGCAGAACATCCGTATAATTGAACTCCGTATGTCCATATAGGTTTCAGTATTTGCTTATATAATAGCAATTTATTATGTACTGATACAATTTATTATGTGATTTTCTTCCAATTAGCCAGTACATTTCCCTATACTTCAATTCCAGTTATTTTCTTTTCTTCTTTATGTGTTCCTTCCAGCGAAGTTTTGCATCAATATTCATTCCGAGATATTTAGCGTTGTTACTATATGGAATGATAGTATTATTTAATGTTATTGGTGCTTGTACGATCTGATTGTAGGTGAACTGCACATGCACAGATTTACTTTCGTTAATTTTTTTTCCAAGCTTGTGTCCAATTATTTATATTGTCACTTACCTGTGTTAATTTTCGTGAGGCTTCTTCACTATTTTCTCCGATAGCTATAATCATAGTATCATCAGCAAATGTACCCATTGTAATATTCTCCATTTGTGGTATATCACAAGTGTGGAGTGGATAAAGCATTGGCCGCAGTACACTTCCTTGTGGTACACCTGCTTTAGCTTCTTTTATTGTAGAATAAGCTTCTTCTTGTTTAACTCTAAACATTCTGGCTGTAATGTACGATTTTAATAGTTCGGTGTGTTGTTTTGGTAACATTTTCTGTAGTTTATGAACAAGGCCTTCATACTTTTTACTTTCGTAGGCTTTTTCAATAACATCTGTTATTCTATGGACCTGGATTAATTCATACATGAATATTTAGTTCTTATTATAATATATTATATATACTTCTCCTTTAATTTCGATTAATATTAATTTACTTTTTGGCCTAATTCTGAAGAGCACGACGGACATATTAATCTTGTTATCGGATCGCCCTGCGTTTGAATACATTACAATTGTTTTCCATACAATTACCGCGATATCAGATGGTCGCATCTTCGATCGCGACGCCCTCTCGACGTTAGAATGTTGATTTTCGTTTTAATTTGTCCGGTAATGTCGGTGGATTAAAGTACGGCTAGATCGGCCGCCAGATAATCTAGATGTTATTGGTTTAGCAACAAATTGTTGCGACCGTCGTGTGACGTAAGTGGGTTGGTATCACGATTTGTGAGTAAAAGCCGACGTGGATAATGTTTAACGGCGGATATGATGGATATGACACGTAGAACGGCGACTCCATTAGTCATATGGTCGTGATATAACGATTAGGGCGCTGCATACGACTATTATGGGTTTTTATTTTCAAACTGTTATGTCAGCTAAATGCAACTATATATAATGTTTAGCAGGAATCGTTGTTTCTTTTGTTCGATGGTTTGTTTAAAATTTTCTTCGTCTTCGTCATTATTTCTACTTAGTCTATAATAAGATAAAGCATAAGTTAACACGTGGACTAAAAAATGGATGTAACAAAGAAAACGCTTTTTTTGTTCGAAATTGGCTTTATTCAGCAACATAATCTCCATCAAGAGCCACACAATCATTCCAGCGTCGCTCTAACATTTCAGTACCGCTTTTCTAGAACAATTTAACTTTAGCTTCAAAATAGGCCTGTCACCAGTCGCTGTCCACTCACAAGACTTTCATTTTGTTTCTCGAGTGAAGTGATCCATGTTTCATCCATTGTCACCTATCCACCCAAGAATTCCTGTTTGAACAGAGCTTTCTCATAGTAAAATGCTCATGCAATATAAAACCAGCACGTTCTTTTGATATTTTTACGATGTTATCTAAATCAGGCAACTTCATTTTTCGATCATTTAAAACTATTTAGTGGATTTTTTTGATGTTTTCTGGTGTCACCATCTCATTTGGACGTCCACTGCGTTCTGCATCGTCGGTATCTCTACGACCACGTTTGAAGTCAGCAAATTCACGTTTTATTGTTGTTTGTGATCGAGAGGAGTCCTTATAATACTTTTCAAGCCATTGCTTGGCTTGAACGGTATTCTTCGCTTCAAGAGGCAGTGTAAAATTAAAGCACGAAATTATTTTCGATCCATTGTTTTGAAAATAACAAGAGTAGTGTCACTCTTAGCACAATAACTTACAAATTTGTGAGTAGAATATCGTGAAATTTTAACAGCTTTCTTTTGAAGGTTAGTACTAACTGAAAAATTGGTGAATGCAATAAAACTAGCGCCATCTAACCGTATGCGGTTATAAGAGTAGTATATATATTTTTTCCATAAATAATTGACTATGATGACATGACACACTCTATTCTGACCTCGGATATTATTAAAATTTGTTTCTTAAATCTCAATAATCTGAACTCATGTCTGCATTTCAAGAAGACGATCTGGCCACTGAAGTTTCCGGGAAATTCATCGAATTCTTATTCCACAAGTTCATCCACACGTCTGCGTAACTAGATTTATTCTGGAACAGTTACTTGTTATCCTACTTTAATCCAATTTTGCTGTCTCTGAGAAAATTATTCCATTATTTTATACATAAGATAACAGTTTCTATTTAATATTAATTTGTTCAGCCTAAACAAATGCTAACCATCGAACACGTAATATTGCATTTACCACATGCGTTACTTTTGTTTGATTTGAAAACATCTGCTCTCCGAGCCCATCGGACTGGGTTTTGCTTTCAACCATTTAACACAAAAGTTCCAAAACAATGAATTATTTTTTTATAACATCTTTATTAGATACGCTTAGTACAATCTTAATTTACAATTAATTTATTACTACTTTTCCTATGTACTTGGATTAATTAACAAGCAAGACGAGTGCGAGAACATACATCAGTATGTATTCCTCAAGTATTCCTCAATTATAAAAGTATAATTATTTATTAATTATTAACTTATAGCTATAGTTTACACTAAATGTATACACTTTATATAAGTTCGTATGGTTTTGTTCGTTTCAATCTCCTGACATCCTGCGCGCTGTCCAGCAGTTCCATTCCAGCGCTGTTCGCAAATCCATTTGATTTCCAGGTCATCGTGCAGTTCTTCATTAGTTACATAGCGATAGGCATTGGTAATCAATCGAAGAACCTTGTTTTGACAGCGTTGTATGACTAGTTGATTTGAATTTTTAGTGCAACCCCATATTTGCACCCCATAGGTCCAAATTGGCGTTATAATTGTATTATAGATCAACCTTTTTGATTTTAGATCAAGTTGAGAGTATCTTCCGACTAACCAGTATAGTTGTTTTATTTTGGTTCTAATGTGTTTTGCTTTTTGTCTAGCGATGATGATGAAACAATGAATTGAAAAAGTTTTCTAAAGAGTTTCTATGAAACATTCTTTTTCTAAGGAAAAAGGAAAGATCCAAAAAGAGTTAAAATGACAACTATAGAAATTGACTGAGCATGCCATTTCGAACTACTTCAATAGTACGGTTTGATTGCTTGCTAGCTAAAAAAAGAAAAGTCCTTTGTCTGCTCATTGTGGCTGGTTAGTCATAGTATTTCTGTGCGTATATTATGAAATTGTTTGTTGTTGTAATATTCTGAGAGTGGCTATTCAAAGATGTCTTATTGTCTTGACTTTGGCCCAGTGAAAGGAGAAACCGATGGATAGTTTGAATCAACATACTATAAGCGACGTAAATGACTTTAAATCATTTAAAATTAACTCACAATCTCGATATAAACATCAGGACCATCGGTTTCGTCTCCTTCCTCCTTAGAAACCGAGAGGTGCGTTCGAAGAGAGCGAAATTTTCGTGAATAATAAATATTTCCATAACCCGCGCCCGCATCCCTTTCGCCGCCCGGGGCGACTTTCGAGGTTCATGTAGCGCCCTTTGTGTCCGTTTAAGCGTCGAGGAAAATAACTCCCATCCAGTCGTAAAGGGCCGGGAGTGTATGAGGATCGTCGTAAAACCATCCGCGGAATAAATTCGGCGGATATAAAACGGTCCGGACCGCTTTTCTCCTGAGCGAGTCATCTTTTTCCTGGAGGAGGCTGCCGGAGTCGCCGAATAAACGATTATGGCGCCCTGATAAGTCGACGTACGTCCCAACAACGTCGGATCGGAGGAAGGGACGGGAATGAATGGATATGAGCCCCATAGAAATGACAACGACGTCGAAAATAAACCGATTTCGGGAGAAAGTTGAGGAGAGGATCGACAAGAATCATTTCTACGTCGTGATTCTTGAAAATAAATCACGAAAAATAAGATTAGAAGGCCCTAAACAGATTAAACAAGACGAAACCAACAGACACTAGTTAGTTAATACGAACTGCAACATAAAAACAGACTAAAACGTTATAAAATTAATTATTGGTGGCTTTGTTAAGATTAATATTGATATTCCTCTAAAGAATCTGAAAGAATTGATTCAAATCAAAAAGAAACAATTCAGACAACTAAATTGACACATTAATGTAAAAAATCTTCTGAAGAAAATGAGTTAATTTAGTCGATAACTTTCTACAAAAAGAAACACTACTAGATTTACCGATCAATAGTAATTGTAAGGTTTGAATGTTTATTGGTTGTAGGTTTTATTCTAGTCTAGAAATTTGAAAATTTTGATTTTTTACTCCAAGTTACAACTGTTCATTAAAAGCGATATTTTTTTTAATATTTTTTTTATATTTTCAATTTTTTAAACATAGTAAAAATCAAATTTTGTTATAGCTTTACTTTGTTACAATAGAAGAATGTATAGGGAAGTCTCATAGCAAATTTCAAGTAAATCGGTTCTGTAGAACTTGAGATATCAAGTCAATCGTCCCAGAAAAAGTAGTTTTAGTCGTAGATTTGTTACATGTCATCCTCTTACGGGCATATTCTTAAATGGTTAAGCTTTAGAAACACAAATTTATCGACTAGAATGCTCTCTTAACTAAAATATATTCAATATTAATAAATATAATCTATTCAGAGTTATTTTGTACATACGTCATCTAAATTTGTTACGTCAAATCGTCGCAATGTTGCCACATCAACTCTGAGTTTTAGTTCAGTTGGGCTCTCATATACAACAACATTCTAATCTAAATAAAATAATTGAACAAAAATGTTTTCAGATATAGTTTATTTTAACATTATAGTACATTTGAAAACTACAGTTAATTTTACAGTCACAGTAGTTTATAGGTTAGAGTTATAACCGTATCACTATTGCTTTCAAGAATTTTGCATACGTCTGACAACCGTATGTCTTTGACAGGCTCATTCATTTACGTGTTCAAACTAATCGAACAGCATTGTGTCTCTTTTTAACTAGAATACAATGAAAAGGAAAATATTGTGAAAATATGCGGCAGGCAATACATTAAACATCTTGATGATGTATGTGCAAAAAAAATCTTTCAATAGACTATATATTATTTTCATGTGAATATATAAAATATATCGTCTCTGTGTATGGTAACATGTGTTTAACAACTTGTTGTCTGATATAATATTTCAATATAATATATCAAGTATCATAGATATATGAAGATTTAGCATTAAGATATGTTAGATACATGAGGTCAAAATGATGCTGATTTCGACTATGTTGAAATCAAATAAAAATCAGACTCTTATCAAAAACTTGGATGGAGACTTGGACTTGGTATTAAGATCTGAAATCAGTAAACTGAAAGGAGTAGGTGTTTGTGTGTATTCTAAATATTCAGTGTATCCTTCACAATACTTGCAAGATGTGTCCAAGCTTTGTCATGCAACAGGATGATTGTGTGTCTGTTATTAGCCATCGCTGGTCTTTGGGTTCTTAACAATGACACTTTGACATTTTCCGTCCTTCTGTGCCTTTCTCGTCGTATGTAGACTGTTGATTTATTAAGCTGCCTGAAAGTTCGTTGATAGTTTCAGCCATATTTTCATACAATAAGTATTTCATTCTTTTATGTTGGAACTTTTTGTTTGTCATTGACATACTCATCTCCACTTGAGAATGATTGAAACCAAATGGACAATGCCGGTGCAATGTTGAGAGTTCCATGAATAGCTTCAGTATACATTGAATAATTCTATAATGTTAAATGAAAAATAAATGTTATATTATGAAGGGGGATGTCGGAACCATCAAATTTAACAGTTAGCTTAAGTTATTTAACAATTGTTGAGTAGTTACTAGTAGATATCGCTGATCAATATACACACAAACTCCTAATACATATCGCATTTTACGTATAATACGCAACAATGTTTCTTTATATATGTAGTACTAGTTCTCAAGTTTGTCAAGCTCTCACTGTTTGTCTTTTCCTTCTACTAAGTATTGGAAATCTTAGAAGAAAAGAAGATGAATGAAATCAGTAGAGTAGTTTTCAAATTATGATATGACCAAGGGAAATAGAGATTCATTTTTATATGAATATATAGATAACACGATGTATGTATTTGTATGTTAACCTTAATGGCACCTCCAATAAAACCAATTAAACTAACCGTATGAATGGACGAACGTTCATGTCGACGTAATGCATTTAATCACTGAACCTCGCTAATAACCAACGTGATTCACCACTATTTATACCGAATATTATTCGCGAATTAAAAATAGAATCCTTGCAACTGTTATGATGTCACCATCCCGCCGCAAACTGCGACCACCAAGCCACGACAGCGCTCGAAGACTGCCACCGAATCTGTCCCGCAGTCTTTCACCATCGTTTATTACCGTTTTCAGTCGCCGCTTAAACAGTGGCATCATGCCCCTTTGAGTAAGACAACCTCGAACCGTATAAAAAGCGCGAAATGGCCACCATATGCTTCCGACCGCCTCCCCTCCCCCCGAACAAGAAGTCGATGCTGGGCAACGGCGCGGGTCGCTGTCACAAGAAGGGCGCCCTGCTCTCCTCCACCTACCTGAGCTTTCTCGACCCCTCCGAGGACGTGGAGGCCATCGAGATGACCACGTTCAAGACGAAGAAGTGCCGCAAGGTGTCGCATACGAACTCGTTGAATCGCGGGCGGGAGGGACGCGGCATGCTGACCAGGAGCCATTCGGAGGGACACCTGGAGGAGAAGGGTCTCGACGGCGAGGAACGACAGCTGTCCGTCAGCCGATACATGAGGGTGCTCAGCGGAAGCTGGAAGAACCTACTAAACCGTAAGTTGCGTGCTTGTGACCGTGTTTTTCGCCGCTTTATCTGGCTCAGAATCACTTAAGTTATGAAGAGAAAGCCTTTAAAATTAATTCCCAATCCTTGTTTTGCGTCGTATTTGAGAATTTAAAGATAAATTTGTTCTCTTATTTCTTGTGCCCTGAATATTTTTATTTAAGTGTTATATATCCAGTTTCGTTAGTCCCGTAATATTTATATTCAGAATATAAAATAACTAAAATTAAATTTTACAGAACCAATACCTTTGGTTTTACCAACAAAATAATAGGTCGACTGAAAAGTCCGCGGCCTACCATAGTAAAACATCTTTTTTTGGCAAAATTAATTTCTTTTATTCAACATAATTCCCTTCAAGGGTGATACACTGATTATAGCGACCTTCCAACTTTTCGATACCATTTTTGTAGTACGCTTTGTCCTTTGCTTCAAAATTGGCCTCAGTTTCGACGATCACCTCCTCATTCGACGAACATTTCTTCCCAGCGAGCATTCTTTTCAGATCTGAGAACAGGAAATAGTCGCTAGGGGCAAATCTGGAGAATACGGTGAATGAGGAAGCAATTCGAAGCCCAATTCATGGATTTTTGCCCATGTGACTTGTGAGACGGTGCGTTGTGATTGATGCTTGGAGAAGCAGTACTTTCTTTTTATTGAAATGCGGCCGTTTTTCGGCGATTTCGTCCTTTAAACGGTCCAATAACGCTATGTTATAGGCGCTATTGATGGTCCTTTCTTTTTCAAGGTAGTCAATGAAAATTATTCCATGCGCATCCCAAAATACAGACGCCAAAACCTTGACAGCCGACTGTTGCGTTTTCCCACGCTTTGGAGCGTGTTCATCGTGTGCAGTCCTCTCGGATGTGTCAGGCCGGGGACTTTTCAATTGACCTGTTGTATGTATCAAATCATAACGCACATATGCATACACCTGGTACATTATTGAAGACAAGAATTAGCTCCATGTCACACTTCCTCACTTTTAGAACTATTGTTCGTACAACTACGCGATGTCCTGCGAAACATCGACAATCTCAGTGAAGCAGGACGAAGCAATTACCCGTCGGATCTGTTAGAAACTTCGCCACTTACCGTAATAGTTTTAAGCTTTGTTTTTTTTCTCGTTCTTCTGCGATAAACTGGCGCAGATATCGGCGTTTCCGACAGCGACGGCTATTAATTTTCGTACGTGATCGTTCTGATGGTCTTTTTCCTGTTTTTTTTCCCGTCGATAATGCCGCTGGAAATGTCGACGGTTCAAGGTCGTCGCTAATGAGTCTTGCGGAGACTTTTCATTCATTAAGTCTTCGACGGACGAGGTTAATATCCTGTTCCCATTATTATTGTAAATTTTACGTATATATTATACGTATTTTTCGTGTTTCGAGCATTTCATTGATACATTATGACATCTAGTTAACCTAACAGCGACGATTTCGTCGTATATTTTTAAATGACTCATCTACGGTCGCTGATATCATTCTTCTGTTAAGTATTAGGTAAGAACAACAGAAAAACAAGCGTTTACTATTGATTCGGGAGAGGATAATGGTAATGGCGTGATTGTTTTTTGTTGATCCTTTCGAAAAACGATGCGTTTCATTGAAACAAGGATAGTACAATGGCGGGAAATGATTTAATCGATCACAATGGCCTGACCAATACCCACTTAGCTTAGAAAACGGATTGAATCGATATATAATTTAAATTATGTCATTATTGTAGTAAATCATCGGCCATTTGAAGACCATACTGAGTGTCTACAACTTTTGCCTCCATATTCGCCAGGCATAACTCGGTGTGAGTCTTTCTACTCTCAAAATCTAAAAGAAAACCTTGAGAGATAATCGTTTTGCAAGCATGGATGAGCCGTGAAAGCGATCTGCTGAAAGAGCACGAAGCTTTCCCAAAAAAACGATTCCCAGAGATGTTTTGGAGGTTGGAAGAAGCCATAAATGCATATAATGACTTATAAGTACTTCTTTGAAAGGGATGCCTTTATTGTTAAAATTCTCGTTACTTTCTGAACTCGTATGGCATATATATTACAAGTAGTTTAATAATATCCTTAATATTGTTCTTAG
This sequence comes from Rhynchophorus ferrugineus, assembly GCF_030347505.1. Classification (NCBI taxonomy): domain Eukaryota; kingdom Metazoa; phylum Arthropoda; class Insecta; order Coleoptera; family Curculionidae; genus Rhynchophorus; species Rhynchophorus ferrugineus. The sequence goes on along the minus strand of NW_027472589.1, from coordinate 3,726,186 downwards.
AGTTCATATAAGATTTCATCATAGACATAGAAGAATTAGAATAGATTTGATTGGAATCTGAGGGGTGTACTCCCACTGGTGTACTCTACCTAGTGTTAAAACACCATTTTTTGTCTCTTTAATCTCTGAGAAGTCTACTGCTGTCAAGTTTGTCACAAGTTGTTTCTTCCATAAATCTTTGTGGATGTCCTTATTTATAATATACCATGGGGCGTTAACAATGTTGCGAAGAACTTCGTCTAAATAAGTTTTTCTGCAATCCCATAACTAATGACGAAAGTCTTGGTGATGTGGGAGCCAGCAGTAATAAACATCCAAACTGAGGGTGTAAAAATAGATGAAGTAACTGCATTTAAGTATTTGAGTATAGAAATCGAAAGCAGTCAGGACATGGAAGTGAAAACCATGAATTTGTACTCCACTGGAAATGGCAAATTCGCCAAAAAAAAGGAAATATCAACCAAATCTAAAAGGAATGTATACAAAGCAATTTATAGACCAACCTCAGCTTTCGCTTGTGACAGGTGGGCAGTTGAAATGATATACCTCAGCAAAGTCAGAGGTGTAACAAAGATGGTCAGGATGAGACGTAAAGTGATAAGAAAAGACCTCAATGTTGAATCATTGGAAGAATACAGAGAAAGGAGACAACTTAGTTAATGGGGACACTTACAGCGAATGGAAGACGCAAGAAAAGAGAATATCGAAATCAATGACTAGAAGGAAAAAAGTCAAGAATGTTTCAAAGAAATACTTTAGAAGAAAGTGAGTAGCCAGTAAGTGGAGAGATAGGAGAGTATACAGTAATCTAGACCACCAAGTGATACTAAAGTGTGATTGATCATTATTATCGACAATTTTGACGTAATTAACAAAAGACGACCCTGTACAATACTTAACAATATTGTTTATCATATAATGTTGTAATATATACTAGACGAAGTTTCGAATCCAATGCCAATGGTTTTTTTTTTCTCGCCTGACGTTTTTATCTAGTTTAGGCGTCGGTTTTTTTTTCACGGCATGTCATTTTTCGCCAAACACATGACGCCACATGGCACCCGGCCTCCTCGATTCCCACTGGCGAAGCTGGTGGCATTCGACGTTATTTTCCTATGCGAATCGGTACGACTTTAAGAATCGATTTCTCACGCTCCAATATTTCGGGTCTAGGAATCGCTTCCGTCGAGAAAACCATTCGAAATTCGGGACCATCTCGGTAGCGATAAGCTTAAATCTATCGTCTGTGGGTAGGATAAGTGTTCCACATGGCCCGGAGGTGATATATAGGTGGAGATGTTCGGTACGTACGTCTTGAACGTTTCAAATTTAGAACTCAACTACTAGGGAACTCTGAAGTGATCGTATTGGCAGTCCTGGTTCCGGAACTTCTATAATTTCGTCTGAAATAAAGTTGGTATCTTGAAATAGTGCATGAGAAAAAATTTGTTGGTACCTGGCCACTTTATAAAAGTTATTTCTTTAATTCTTGTATTGTATTTTATTTTAATGACTTGTATCTTCCCTATTTTTGTAGTTTTTAAGTTTTTATTTTTTTTATAATTATTAATATGTAAATGATTCGAAATGAAATACCAGTAAAAAATAAGAAAAATCCAACTATATATGAACAAAAAGTGCCGAAATGATTTCATACAATTATAAAATACTCAAAATATGTGTATTTTGGGGCGAAGGAAACTAAAATTCATATTAAATTTCTGTAGAATTGATCATTTTTAAGTAATGTGACTATTTTTGAAAATATATTTTTCGTTCTATAAGCCAAAATATAAAGGTTGTATAAAAATTATTATACCACCATTCGAATCAGCGTAAAATTATTTTTTTTATCTCTGAGGTAAGGGTCTCTTTAAATATATGTATTTTGGAATGAATGAATCGAAAACCATGTTAATTGCTATAGAATTTGTATGTATATATATATATATATATATATATATATATATATATATATATATATATATATATATATTGTGCTAAGTTATTTCTGGTACATATAAGAACTAGAGTGCTACTAATCAGACAACATTCTGTCTCTTTTTAACTACAAATTGTCGCAAGCAATATACTAAACATCTTGACGACGTATGTACAAAAACCTTTGAATAGACTATATATATACATATATATATATATATATATATATATATATATATATATTATTTAAGATCAACAAATAGTGAATGCGGATTACTATTCTGAGTTGTTGTGTTGTGGTCGACAAAAATCGTGTATGGATGCAAACGACGTAGTATGGCCACTCGAGGCGTCATCATCTTTCATGGCAACGCCAGGCCACACCCAGCAGTTTTGACAAAGAATAAATTGGAATAAATGCGCTGGGAAACCCTCGAGCACCCTTCTTATAGCCCTGACTGGTCATCTTGTGATTATATTTTGTTTGTACCATCGAAATAATTATTTGGAGGCAAAAAAAATGAAAGTAATGAGGCAGTAGAGAGGTATGTGCGCAATTGGCCTCAGACTTTTTATGGGGCAAGAAAAATTTGGAATTTTGAATTCCAAATCGGTAGCAAAACTGTGTAGAGCTCAGAGGTGGCTACATAAAAAATGTTAAATGTTTAGTTTGTGTTGATCAATAAATTTATTTTGGCCGGCTTGGTGGCGCAGCGGTAAAAGCGATAGGACGTGGGTTCGAATCCTGCTGGGGCATAGTCGTAAATTTATATTTGTGATTGTTTAAAATTTATGATTGCCCTAGGCAAGAGTGTAAAATCCGACAAGGAAAATGATCCCAGTCACGCCAGTAACCAGGCTGGGTAAGACCGGATGTCTTCAGGGATGATTTCTAAAGTCACTCATATATATATATATATATATATATATATATATATATATATATATATATATATATATATATATATATATATATATATATATATATATATATATAGTAAAAAATACAAGACTTTTTTCTCTTGCTGTATTTTTATTATCTATTTTTCTGATGTTGGAAAAGATGCAGTACGATACGATTTTTCTCAAATTTGATTGTAATTATTTTGTTCATGAATTGCGACAAGACCCGGTGCCAGCAAACATGTTAACTTCATGAATATGTTAAAGAACTAGAGGCCTGAATCTCGATAAATCCTCTTATGTAGACATCCTGAGATCTGAATAACTCACTCATCAGTAGTACTACGGAGTAAAGCTCCCATCATTCGTAACGAAATATAGCGGAGTTGCCGGGGTTCTTAGTATGCAGTACCGTCCGAGTACCACTGGGTGTTTCGAGGAATACAAAGTCGAGGGAACGGTTTTTTTTTCGAGAAATTATATTTTCCGAGATCGTAATCCAGCAGAGTCGCTTTTCGGCCTCATAAATGAAAAACCCGTATATCAGCGCCTCACATTTACATGAGAATATCGGGCTATCTTTACGGTTAATCTCCGAGCAGTTTGGGTATAAATTTCCCAATATCTATTGTCGAAATATCAGTGGTATGTCCGTTATAACACCTACGTTAAGACGGCCCTCATGGACAAATGGTCTTTGGTTAATACACTATGCTCTATGGTCTATCGTAAAGTGGTACTTGTTCATTGATTGTTTTTGAACAAAGTTGACTCTTCTAATTGGATGTAATAAAAGTTAAACCATTTAGTATTTTTGATCATAACATAAGGCTATTTTGGTACCCAAAAATTGTCAAAGCTTGAGATAGAAATTGATATATGTTCAAAAAAATTGTATTCCGTATTCTCTGACCACAATTTTGAGGTTAGGGTTGTGAAGTAGTTTCCAACGACTGAATTAAAAGGAGTTCAATGAGAATAAGATAAGAACGATGAATAACACCTTGGCTTGTCTAAGGAGGAAGCAACTTCCTGGATCAAAATTACAGACAGCAGTATAATATTCTTAGGCATTATAAACTGATCTGTGAATCAGCACGCTACGTCTTTGTTTTCTTTCCTTTGGGACCACAAATAAGAAATTACATTTTTTTTGTATAGTATACAGATAAGTAATTATGGTTTTTCTTTAAATATCTTTATCTATATTTCTTGATTCATGGCTTACTTTAATGCTTTTTACGATTTTTTTTCTAAATTAGATATTTAAAGGTTATATAATATATGCAGCATTGGAAATTCTGTAGCATTAACTGACTAACAATAAGTTTGTGGTTATTAATTATTCATCATCAATGTTATCAGTATTTATCAGACTACAGGGAAATGAACAACATTTAGTGTATGATTGGCTGATCATATACTAGATCTTGTTCACTTCCCTATAGAATGTATTTAACCCTTTTTTTATATAGTCTGTTCAAAGTTTTTTTGTACATACGTCATCAAGATGTTTAATGTATTGCCTGTCGCAATTTATAAATTTGTTTCAGAATCAGACAATATTTTCCTTTTCATTTTATTCTAGTTAAAAAGAGACGCAATGCTATCTGATTAGTTCGAACACGTGAGCCTGTCAAAGTCGTCCGGCTGTCAGACGTATGCAAAATTCTTGAAAGCAATAGTGATAAGAAGTTATAACTCTAACCTATAAGCTACTATAGCTGTATAATTAACTGTAGTTTTTAAATATGCTATAATGGTAAAATAAACTATATTTGATAACATTTTGGTTCAATTGTATTTAGATTCGAATTTTTTTGTATATCAAAGCCCAACTGAACTAAAACTCAGAGTTGATGCGGCAACATTGCGACGTTTTGACGTAACAAATTTAGATGACGTATGTAGAAAGTAACTTTGAATAGACTATATATACTAATTTATATATTCTTGCGATTTAAGTGATTGAAAAACGACTTTTTTTACCTTGTATAATATAAGTTCATGGCTAAAACCCGATAAATGGAGAAATTTTTTTAAACATTTTTATTTTATTTATACCACTTTTAACTGCCGAACTATATTCTTGGGCAACCGTTTAAGACCCACCAAAAATTTACGAAAATATCGACGGGCCAGCATCTGTTTGTATTTGTTAAAGAATCTGAAACAGAACAGCTCTTATCTTTCGCTAAATATTTAATTTCAACCCAAACGAAAATATACACACAGGACCGACCGAGCCTAACGCAATAGTTCCCTTCCCCCCTCTCGTCGCACGACGGCATCGCCAGGTTCCAGCGTTTCGTTTCATTTATCCGAGTCTGTGATGTCTGCTGGAGCCTGGAGGAAATGGATATTCTTCAGGTCTTGTTCTGGGACTTCTTAGACGATTTCTTAGGGATTTTCTATGGCTGACGATTTGGAGGATCTAGTCCCATTCTTTACTGAATCTGATGAGTCAGATTATGATATTTTCATTGATTAGTCTTTACAGATAATGTGTCATGTTTGTTAAGGAATAGAACTATTTAAGTGTTGTGACTTATTTTTGCTTTCACTTGTTTGAACTTATGTTATAATAGATGATTGATAGTATTTTCGTTTTTTTATTAATATGGAATTAGTTAAATTTCGTTTAAATTTAGGAGACCAATTTGAATTATGTGCTCAAATAAAACTATACATTTATTTTAATTTTAAACTGTCTTTTGAGGAGGTTCATTATCCATTTATTTAGAATATTGATGAGTGAGCTATACTTATTGAGCATAAATATTCGACTAAACCTTCCAGAGACACGGTGAGGGAAACTATGAGATGTTGTTCTACCCCAACTCTATATGAGAAGGGGACTTGGATTACATGTCTGCTGGAGCCATATTTTTTTGTGGCAAATACTGATCTCGCGCCCAAAACTTAGATAATATAGATGGGAATCTGTCGTCGTGTGTATTAATCGTGAAAAGGTTTAAATATGTTTTGCTACCAGAGAATGAATATGGATACCGGGAAATCATTTCAGTAAATACTGGGAAAATACATAAAAATACTGTATAATTTTACAATTTTTGTATACCATAGATATTTTTTTATATCAATTATATCTTAGATTAGATATGCTTAATACAATCTTAATTTACAAATTAATTTATTACTACAGTTCCGTTGTACTTGTATTAAAACACAAGCAAGGCGAGCACGGGATTAATATATCAGTATGTATTTCCCAAATTAACATAAAACTAATCTACTTAAACCAAAGTTAAAAGTAGACATAAAACACTAAACAACTTGGTGTGGTTTGGTACAATATTGTATGATTCTAACGCGAATTTACAAATTGCGATATACAAATCATCTGGATGACATATGTACAAAAAAATTATATAGTTTATTTAGAGTTATATAAAGCCAAATGTGGAAGATCATTGTTAATATGCATATAATATTCAATATAATCATATTGAAGGACTTATTGTTTAACTCTATCTTTGTTAAACAATGATCTTCCACATTTGGCTTTATAACAGTCTAAGATGCAAACTACGAACCTATTAGGTCTTATGTATGTAAGCTTCTTTTGGATACAGGATACCTTGGATCGTAATGCATTCTGTTCGAACCATTACACGCGAAGTTCTAAGAAATACTGCTGCCACAGAAAATGTTTAAACATTCCAGGAAATACTTGAGAATGTACGTAATCGCTAAAATGTTCAAAATCCCAATATTTTGTCAATGAAATAAACGTAAATAGGTTTACCGAAGCATTATAATATTTTTTATAATATTTTCGTTTCTTTTTGTTTTTTTTAAATTAATTGCGTTAAATTTGTCATTCATTTTGCTTTTATGGTATGGTCGCAAAATAGTACTAAAACTGTTTCACATGCGCCCGTTTCGGATCTCCTTCTATATTCTCTATATTTTCTAATTTACCCTGGCTTGTTACATCGGCTGGAGCTATTTTTCTGGCGAAAACTGGCCTGGTTCTGGTACCATATGCTCGGGTATTGACGAATTTGGTGCTTAGAGAAAGAGAAAAAAACTACGTTCAAAACTTATTTATCTTGTGGTATTCAAGGTGTCGAGTAGGCCGTGTACAAGGTTTGGCTTTGCCCACTGTACGCCTTTTTGTTCGTTGTTTGCGATTTTTTTCCCGCTGTATGGGTTATTGTTATTACTTCGAGTTTCGCTAATTGTGTACCGATATTTATCTAACACTATATCGAGACTAAACGGGTCGTAAGAGATATAATTAAACTATGTTTGGCTTCGAGTTATCTATACTATTATTTTGTCTTTGGTGGGTTTTACTAGAAACGTTGATCAACGAGTTTGATAAATATTTAAAGGATTTTACAACTTCTGACGTAATTTATGTTATATCGTATCGTATATAGTCTATTCAAAGTTTTTTTTGTACATCCGCCATCAAGATGCTTAATGTATTGCCTGTCGCAATTTGTAAATTCGCTTTAGAGTCAGACAATATTTTCCTTCTCATTTTATTCTAGTTGAAAAGAGACACAATGCTATCTGATTAGTTCGAACACGTAACGAATGAGCCTGTCAGAGTCGTTCGGTTGTCAGAGGTATGCAAAATTCTTGAAAGCAATAGTAGTAAGAGGTTATAACACTAAGCTATTTTTATTTTGCGATTCTTTTGATTGTTTTAGACACAAAAATCATTTAAAAGTAATGAAATTGGGATATTTACACAATACAATCATACTGACAATGATTGAATGAAAAGAAACGTCATACAATTGACAGGTGATGCGCGTATACTCTGTTGCTACTTTACGGAAAAAAGTTAATGCTACTTTACAAAAATACGAGTACTGTCCCTAATAATTTGGCCACCTACACTGTATATTAGCTTGTTTGGTTGCAGGTAAATTAAATATGCACTGATTTATATATATGATACTGATAATATATATATATATATATATATATATTTATATTTTTATGTTTAAGAAATATATTTAATTTTTTTTGATAAAATATCGATATATCGGCCAAAAATATCGATATTTTTTCGGCATCCCTACTTTACTGCACCCCTGGTTTTTATTTCTTTCATTTTTGGGTAAGGTTCTACTTGTTTAACTGTAAACATACTGACTAACGTGTAGAAGTTAAGAGTTGCTTCGATAACATTTTACAGAGTCCCTTGTGTCAGACTTCGTCGAAAACAACACTTAATAACAATTAAATCAACACTATGATTCATTCTAACTAATTGAACTGTTAAATACCATGATAATCATGACTAAAGTGACGTCCATTATAATATTTTTGTTTCTTTTTGTTGCAGGTAAGTCCCCCTGCAATACCAAGTGATCCTCCATGCTGGAGACCGTTAATCCAACAAAACGGACGTCCGTTAGTGACCTGAAACCCGAAAATATCATCTGGGGCGTCGTTGGATAACATATCGACGACAAATACCGCCGTGTGCGGGTAACTTTAAGCGTCCGACGACGCTTAAACGCCCACGGGACGCCGGCGGCGCGCACGGGCGCCAAAATTTTTAAACCTTTAGCGGCGTGAAAGTGTATAATAAATTAATTATTATTGTTGTTTAAGCGAGGCAGGTTTTTTCCGCGTCGCGGCCGCTATTAATCGATAGTAGTAACAATCCCACGCGCGTTTCGATATCTCCTAGACCGGCTTCCTGTTTGGAGTGGCGCCAAAACTAGTTACGTTTTGACGGAAAATCGTTTTTTTTTTCTCCTTCGCTCGTGTCTCGTAACGGCACTTTTACGAAACTGCGAGGAATACGAGAGATTCTCCTTACTTTTTCTAAAAGGTCGCCTGTCGACGGAAGTACAGAGTCCATTATTAATAGATCGACTTGGAATGGTCTTTGAGAACTGAGGAAAAAACTGTCGCAAGATGCCGCAATTTTTTTTTTTTTTGGTCTTCGGTGATGTTACTCCTCACTTCTTGGGTGTTCCGACGACTTTCTAACAGTGATCTCGATGTCATAAATAATTAATAAATAAACCGTTAGCTGCTGGTTTTATGGGTTCTTTTTGGCCTGGAATTTAGAAAAAAATCATAGAGTCCAAGCCGTTCTAGCAGGTCAATTGAAAAGTCCCCTACCATAGGATCATCTACCATAGTAAAACACATTTTTTGGCAAAATTAGTTTTTTTTATTCAACATAATTCCCATCAAGGATGATATACTGATTATAGCGACCCTCCAACTTGTCGATGCCATTTTTATAGTACGATTTGTCCTTTGCTTCAAAATAGGCCTCAGTTTCGGCGATCACCTCTTCATTCGACGAAAATTTCTTCCCAGCTAGCATTCTTTTGAAATCTGAGAACAGGAAATAGTCGCTGGGGGCCAGATCTGGAGAATACGATGGATGAGGAAGGAATTCGAAGCCCAATTCATGGATTTTTGACACGGTGCATTGTCTTGGTGAAGCAGCACTTTCTTTTTCTTCAAATGCGGCGATTTCGTCCTAAAAACGGTCCAATAATGCCATGTAATAGTCGCTGTTGATGGTCCTCCTTTTTGAAGGTAGTCAATGAAAATTATTCCATGGGCATTTCCACGGTTCATCGCGTGCAGTCCACTCGTATGACTGTCGATTGAACTTCGGAGTGAAATGATGGAGCCACGTTTCATCCATTGTCACATATCGACGCAAAAACTCGGGTTTATTACGCTTGATCATCTTCAAACACTACCCCGAATTATCAACTCGTCGTTATTTTTGGTCAAAAGTAAGCTCGCGCGGCACCCACTTTGCAGGCCTTTCTCATACCTAAAATATTCGTGAATGATATGATGTTCACATTCAGAATTCATGTGATATCTTTAAAGTGTCTGCTAGTTCATTCAGTTTCAATTTACGGCCAATCAAAATCATTTTGTGGATTTTTTAAATGTTTTCGTCGCTAACAATCTGTTTTGGGCGTCCCCTGTGGTCACCGTCTTCGGTGCTCATTTCACTACGTCTAAACTTGGCATACCAATCAATATATGATTTTCCTGGGGTAGTGTCTGGAAACTCGGCATCAAGATAAGTTTTTGCTTTAACTGTATTTTTTCCCTTCAAAAAGCAATATTTTATCAACACGCGAAATTACTTTTTATCTATTTTTTCACAATAACAAAAGTTGCTTCACTCAAAATGCTATAATTCACAAACTAATGATCCGACAGCTATCAAATTTATACACGCATCTTTTGAGAGTTAGGCCTAACTTAAAAACATATGGATTTAATGCTAGTAGCGCCATCTATGTGTCAGACCGGTGACTTTTCATTTGACTCAATGTGGAATGGAAACTGTCAAATTCACCAATGTTGTTACGGAGATATTTCGAGGATTTCTTCAAGAACCCAACAAAAATGAAATTACCCTACTGGTATTTTCATCGAGAAGCATTGCGTTGTTTCAGATTAATTTTGTTTTTTCCATCTCTTTCATTTTGCCATTATTCAAATTTTGTGTCTGTTACTCACTATTGCTGGTCTTTTTCGCAATAGTATGTCATTCAGTCCGCTCAATTCATGTCGTTAGATATCTATAGTGGCGGTTTCATTCGGATTTAGCCTACACTTTGCTGATACCACCACGTACACAGCCAGACTTTATGGCCCTGAATATTCCGCTTCGGTGTCGATGTGGATGGTTCTTCTTGAATAATTCATGACTTTTTGTACTCACTTTTCAACACCAGTCACGGTACACCTTAGAAAACTGTTCTTTTTGCATGGAGATTTCGGTAAATTCCTGTGGTAACCACTTTTCCCTCCTCCTGAGAGTTTGAGATTGGTTTTCGTCCCAATGAACACTGCAACCTATTGTCTTCGAACTGTTTTCATTCTTCAAACTGTTTTTTGTAATTGACATCGAAATCACCATATTTAAATCGTTGTCATGGAAATCGACAAGTGGTATATGATGGACCAGCTCTTAAAGTATTTGATGGGCTTCGACAGTATGTTTCTTCAACGGACACACAATAATTCCGAATGGACAGTTGTTATTTTATATAGGAAACCATCAAAATCATCTATTTTAAGGTTTAACAACTGTTTATAATTAATAATCCGTGTTTGCACCCATGTTGTTATAGAGATATTTCGAGGATTTCTTCAAGAACCCAACAAAAATGAAATTACCCTACTATAATATTGTTTCCAGTATTGGTAATAAAGTATTTTTGGTATTTTCATCGACAAGCATTGCGATGTTTCAGGTCAATTTTGTTTTTCCATCTCTTTCATTTTACCATTAATCAAATTTGGAAAAAAATCCAATACTGTAACTGATCTCATAGAGTTGATGATAGCTAAATTTATTTAAAAAGTTCAAAGGGTCTATTAAATACTATTTGATGACGTATTTACAGCTCCTTGTGACCTCTTCCTGTGTTTCCGACACAGTAAAGGTTTGATGAAAATTGTCTATTCGGGTCTATTTTTAATATATATGAATTCATATCAACTCAATATTAAGCAAATTCTTGCAGTGTGGTTGATTCCCGTTGGAAGATTGCCAAGAGAGGCGGGCCTGTCGTCATTCTTTATACGTAATATCCTCCAGTCTGATTGCGACTAGTTCGTCGTTAAACTACCAAGGTAATTAGAAGGAAGTTATTCGGTTTTGAGGCTGTTATGTCGTCTATTTAGGACCGCGTCTCAACCAGAACTCCAGCAGGACGTTTACACCATGTAAAGAACGCCAAGAACGTTGGTAACTTAACAAACTTTAACAGGGCCAGACAAAAATGTATAACGTATTATTCTAGATTTTCATAAGTTATAACTTTTTTTAAGTAATACCAAGGCTATACATTAATTTTACAGTATTTACAACAGAGTGGTGTTAGTGTATCTTTTACAGTATACTTTTGTACTTACGGGCTTCACTTTTCAGTATTTGTCATTTCGTCGAAGTTTTGAACAAGATCATCTCTGCGTTGAAAATGTCTGAATTTGTACCGAGTAAAGCTTATTGCAACCATGCTTCGTCGATTTGAACTTGTGAATGCTGGTTTTGATGTCTTAAAAGTGGTGATTTTCACACCAAAAAAACTTGAAGACGAGGATTTGAAGGCTTTAATTGAGGAAACAATCAATGGGATTCGCTATCGACTACAATTGATGCGTCGTGCGACCATACTATTCTTCAGCATGACGAGGTCCGACCACGTGTTACGAAACCGGTGAAAATATACTTGGAGACACTAAAATGGGAAGTGGTACCCCACCCGCCGTATTCTCCAGACCTTGCTCCTTCTGATTACTACTTTTTCCGACATATGAATCATGATTTGTGTGAGCAGCGCATCACTCATGAAGATACCGAAAAATTGATGGATTACATGCCTCTTTCGAGATGTAATCTGTAAATTTCATGAAAGACGGGGAAAAGTAACGGCTATCGATACATAATAGTTAGGAAGTGGCGATTGATGAACGATACTGAGTGTTTAAATGTATTCTAACATGAACCGAAGCCCTATGTCTGGACGTCCCACTCGTAATACCATTTAATCTTAACATAAACACACAGTCTTGTTCTTTTAATACACCGAGCCGAAACAGTTGCGCGATATAACAACTTCCTTCTACCTTTTTTTCTACCTACCTTTGTCTGGTTTTTTTTTATTAATTACATCTTACATTCGATATGCTTAGTACAATCTTTTAGTGCGAAATCTTTGATCATTTCGTGTATATATTTGATTCCAAGGTCATGGTGCAGCTCTTCGTTGGTTACGTAGCGCTAAGCATTGGTAATTAGTCTTAAGACTTAGATTTTAGGTCAAGTTGAGAGTATCTTCCGACTACCAGTACAATTGCTTAACTTTAAGTCTAATCTGCTTTACTTTTTGTCTGATATGATGTTTCCAATTTAACCTACCATGGAGAAGTATTCCGAGGTATTTAGCTTATTCTGCTTGAAGAATACCACCTCATTCCTTTAAAATTAATTCACATTCTTTATATATTAAAATAAATGATAACGACGCTATACACCGTCGCAGACGCCTTGTTTAAAAAAGAGATCGATATATACAGACCACGGACTGGCGAACAAACAATAAAAAAAGGGGAAACATCCAAATGCTCTTAAGTTTTATCGATTCCATAAAAATCAAACAGTTTACGTAAAACCGTATACGTATTCGAGATCTTTGATAAATACGCGTCTTGAACTGTTTATTGTCATTGGCCGCGCTTATAAAAGATCGCCTTTAATGGGTGATAATTTCGTGTAACTGTGTATCCCGTTTAATGGTATTTACAGTCGTACAATGCTGTCCTTTCTTCGTCTTTCGAGATTAAATTTTAGACCGCTGGATGGGACGGTTTTTAGTGCTGTTTGTCTCCTTTATTGTATACTCCGATTCGTCATTGTTAATATTTATTTGAAGACTATAACAATTTGCACTTTGCAGGCATAAAAATAAACAAGTATCCGTGTAAATAATTGTTGGACAGCCTAAACCAACTGTTGAATTCGATGATTCTAGCGTTCCTCTATATAAAATACGAGGGTTACTATTTATATTTCGGCAATAGGAAATATATTTTTATTGTTTTTCAAAGTACTCACCACAATGATCGATATCATTTTGCATTCCGAATGAGGTATCTTCAAAACGTGATTTTTGAACCAATAGCTTCTTCGGGCTGTGAAAATCGTTGACCACGCAATCTATTCTTCACGGATGGGAACAAAAAGAAGTCATTGGGTGGCAAATCAGGGCTGTACGGCGGATGACCCATCAATTCGATGTTTTGAATGCTCAGTCTCTTCTTTGAGAGCTCGCATTGTCATGATGAAGAACAATCCGGCGTCTTTTGTTTGTGTACCAATCAGTATTTACTGTTCTACGATCCTCTAGAAACACTGTTGCAATATGACCAGTTTTCCCGAAGAAACAGGCCACCATTTTCTTTGAAGTGCTTCGTGCGCGATCGACTTTTGTTGTATTTGGTTCATCTTGGAACACCCATACAGTCGACTGGTGCTTACTTTCGGCCTCATACGAATATATCCATGAATTTCTTAAGCATTTATTTGCACCAATCGACACGAACCATTTTTGAGCGATTGTCAAATTGTGTGGGATCCAACGAGAACATAACTTTCGCACAGCTAAGTGTTCATGTAAAATTGCATATATGCCGGTGGAACTAATGCTGAGGGATACCTCAATCTATGTTAGATTTGCTAGTTGTACCCCACAGTTCAATACCATAGGTCCAAGTATTGACTTATACAGCAAAACAGCAGAAGAAGCAAACAGAATTGTGGGAAATCTTTCTCTCCAATTTGCGGATTGAGGAATCACATCGTATCAGTTGAGGAATCGACGTTTTCCAAACACTTATAACGGCGGAGATCCAAAACGTGGCAAAATAGCAACTAAGCACATTGGCTCAAAATGTCACTTCGAATAGATTCAACAGTGCTTTCTCATTGCCAAAGCAACATCGTTCTTTCGATACGATATCTCCATGTTGCCAGAAATAAGTGAAAATGTGATGGAAAATGACGGATGCATATATATATATATATATATATATATATATATATATATATATATATGTATATATCCCTTTTTTTAATAAATTTTTAATAAATGCACGATCGGAATATATCCAAGTACCCAATACCAGTGAACCTCCACTACAGTTTCGCGGACATAGAGAAGGAAGAGGCGAAGAAACTGGTTCGGTTCTATAATTAGCCTGATGGCATTTCCCCCCTGGTTCTGCTGGAGTTTTCGCGAAGGACTGCGACGCGACCGAGACGCAGAGAGGGGGGGCGACAAGCGGTCGTACTAGACCAGTTATTGAAAGTATTTTAATTCGCGATACCGATGATTGGTTTTATTTGGACTGATAAAGGAGACCTGTTGGTCATCGTGGACCGACTGGTTCTGGTCTTCGAACGTCGGCCCGAGAGGGAAAAAAGCCGTTGGTCGTTTTGCGTTCAGCGCGACGTCGACTGATCGTTATTAGTTGGTAATTTGTTCTCGATTTCTTTCGATGTCGATAAAAACACCCAGAAAGAGTTGGGCCGGTACGCAGCTCCCCATCTATGGGGATTCGGGAAATGCAATTAGGGCGGTTCTTGTTGAAGATACTTGATTGTTATTGGGTTACTTTTAATGTATAGGATGTACAAATAAGTCTCCGCCATTTGTTTATCAGGAATTACCCGAGAGGTAAAAAATAAGTACCATTTCCGTTCAAATAATTGCAAGCTAATGAACATCAGAGGGATTGTTGAGAATTTTACGTTGAATAGTATGGTATAGTTTTTAACTTATCACGTAAACTATATTTCCGAAAAATGAGTGGACATATATCTTAAAAATGATAAATTCTAAAGCAGTTTGACATGAATGTTTGTTTACTTGGCGCCTCGCCCCCTCCCCCCCCATACATGTATATTCAAACTTTTATCTGTGTCCAAGAGATACAAAATTCTTGCAATTTTTTCATGATATTTATCTGAGAGGTACATTTTTTTAACAATGTGAAAATGTGCGATTTTCTGTGATTTGTAATTATTTTGCAGTCATTTCCGTTCAACTAATCTAATGAATGATACGTTGATGGTAATCCAATGGTACTAAAATGTTTTTCAAAAACTAAGTGGATTTTTGTTTATGTACATATCTTATTGAATGCATGGTATGTAAAAGACCATCAAGTCTATTTACTTTACTGCCAGCACTCACATTTAACTGATTGGCAAGCACATTAAGATGCACTTATTCTTTTTTGAAGTACTCAAATATTAACACTTTGAATTATACACTTTATGGGTTTTAGAGGGATAACATCCTGGGCCAAGATCATTGGCATCCCCCACCAGGATGAATTAACAATAAACTACAATTATTATTGTTAACCTAATCAATTAAGTTAATCAACTACATATATAAATTTTTGAAAGAACTCGGTTTACAGATGAAAATAAACAGAGCTCAGGAAAATACATGTTTTGTTTGAATTAAAATACAAATTACAAAATGCTATATCGCATATGTTTAAAATATAAACTACTAGTGTATTTGAAATATAAAAATAATATATAGTATTTTCAGTATTTTTTTATTTAAAATGGAAAATACAAATTACAAAATACAGTCAGGTGTTAATCTAGCCGTTAATCAATCAGTAATTGACGAATTGCCATTCATAAGTACTAGGAACCTCTGTTAGATTACATGTTCAAGTAAGTTTAAGCTTTTTTTGCTTTTATTATTTAGGGCACCGAATAACTCTTAATTCAATTTTTAATATCCGTGCTTTGTTTTGAATATTGCCCAAACCCATCTACTCGTAAACCGGTCAAAATTAATATATATATATATATATATATATATATATATATATATATATATATATATATATATATATATATATATATATATATATATATATATTGATTTGTGTGATGCACTCTTACCTAGGACAGTCACAAACATAAATTTACGACCATGCCCCAGCAGGATTCGAACCCGCGGCTATCGCAACAGTAGGAGGACCGTGCTGTCGCCTTTACCACTGCGGCACCAAGCCGCCAAATTAATATTATTCGCCAGACTTACCTCCCCTAGACTTCTGAGTGTAGAAGTGTAGGAATATTAACAATTGTAGAAGTACTATGTTCACTGATGCAAGTATATTGATGTTCAGGGAGATTATATTGAATAAAACTTATTTGTATTGTATTTACCAGTTGACAAAACGTGTGTTTTTTTTTCAAATTGTTTTTAACGGTGTACTTTTATTTTTCAGTTGGCGGCATGTCTAGGCCGCCCAAGCCAGCCGCCACCGCCAAGAAAGTGGCCCCACCGGCCGTACCGCACGAATTCCGACATTCGGGAAGCTCCTTCGGCAGCGCTGGCTACGGCAGCTCCGAGGACGGCAGCGGGGGATATCTGGCCCCTAACGAGCAATCTGGAGTACCCAGAGGTCAGTATCGGACGTCGTCCTTAACTTGCATCATTAATAACGCCCGAACCGAGTTACATCGTCCATCAGAAACGTTCCTGGCGCTGACGTCAGGACGTTCCAAGTGGCCGGGAGCGCGTCGATGGACTTTCCGATAGTTTGAAAGTCGAATCGATCATTTTTCTCGACCAGGACTCGATTGGGTTCAGGAAAAAATGCAACGACATCGAACAATCCATCAATCCTCGATTTTATGACGGTATTTCTAGTCTGGAAATTTGAAAAACCTCTTTTTATTCACATATTTTCAAAGCTTAAGCCTTTTAAAGCGATTCTAATGACGCGGCATCCAAGAACCACACTTTAAACGCGTTTTTCTTGAACTACTTTCTTTGGAGGAGGTTGACATAACAGGTCAATTAAATAGTCCCCCGCCTGACACATAGATGGCCCTACTAAAATTAAATCCATATGTTTTTTAGTTAGCCCTAGTCCTCAAAAGATGCGTATATAAATTTGACAGCTGTTGGATTATTAGTTTGTGAATTATAGCATTTTGAGTGAAGCAACTGTTGTTATTGTGAAAAAAATTAAGAGATTCGCAACAAGACATGAGCAAAGGCTTCACTCCCATGTAAACACTGAACTGAACTAGGACTCAGACTAAAGAGAACCAAACCGTGTTAATTTGTGTAGTTGTATAGTGAAGTGCACCAAAAAAACAAAACAGTAAAAACACTAAGAGGACAAATTGTCTTCCTAGATAAGTACTTGGTTTTGGATCACTACTGGTAATAAATTATTAGTAAATTAAAAAAATAAGTATAAAACATAGAGCGGTTTAGATTCCGAATCGCAATTATATCTTCAAAAATGATTTAAATCCTGAAAAATCCTCTTAATGTTCAAGGCTTAATCTTTGAAAATACGAGAAAAAGAACGATTTTTCATATATCTACACTAGAATAACCCCTTTAGTGAACGGATCTTTAATTAACACATCGGGCTCACTGACGACGTCGTAACTACGTCTCTTTGTCGACTGTTTTGACGATTCTTGGCGTCCTCCGATTTGTCTTCGTCCCCGGCGGCTTCGCGGCCTCTTGTTCGGTCGCCCGTGTTACATTTAGTCCCGACACGAAGGGGAGACTAATTCGGGACGCCGATCCAGTGCCATCTGTTGGCTTTACCGGCTAGAGATTGTTGATACAAGCTAAAGAAACACTCGGGATGACGAGGCGTTTAAATAAACGAAGGCGGAGTTTTCTTGTTGTGATTTTGGTGTCGGACAGTAATCTGTCTGAAATCCATGCAGGTATTTTTGGAATAAATATCATTCCTACCACTTATTGGTGTTGGTAAGTTATGTTTAGTGTCCGTTTTCTCTTTCTCCGTATATTTTTTACTGCTTTATGCCTCCTTTCCATTTACTCTTCCTCTGATTGAATATTAATGTCTTATTATTCCATGGGGTTGTACTAAAACATCAAACCAACGTCGAAACATTGCAATATTGCCGCATCAACTCTGAGTTTTAGCTCATTTTGGCTTTGACATACAAGAAAATTCTAATCTAAATAAAATAATTGAACAAAAATGTTATGGGATATACTTTATTTTAACGTTATAGTACATCTAATACATATATTATAGAAGGACTTGAAATTACAATTAAGAACACGGGTATAATAGATTGTAGGTTACATTTGTTATATTGAATTATTTTCCACACCACCCATGAGGTAGAGTTTCTAGGCGCATTTTTTATGTAGTGGTATCCCCCTGGAGGCCTAATCCACCTAATTAACAATTGTATATCTTAGAAACGTATTTTACTTTCATTCGAGACCATATTTACCTTTTTACGTTTAGTTCTTGTTTCCTTCGATGGTGTGTTTACTTGTCAAGTCATCTTGGTATCACTGTATGTTTTATTTCTTCCGCTACTATCTATGTACACCATTCTTCATAAAATTAATCACTGAATTCTGTCTGTTGCATTTACCATATCTACAGAACAGTTAGTTTTCATTCTCTCCTCATACGTTCTAACCTAATGTTCATGTTTAATTTTGAACAATTACAATCATATCTGTGCACAGAAATCTTTCACGCCCTACAGTACCAATTTCATTTGCATAACTTTAGTTGTTTCCACTCTCATCACTCTGTCTCAGGAATTTCCAGCCTTGCACAGCATTGTCACATATCACTAATCGAATGCTATTATAACTTTTACCTTTTTCCATCAATTTTTGTTGTCTTTACACTTTTTTTGTTACTGTCTTGCCAAGAGTGTCACAATGAACCATTTTGAAATAGTTTCATCAAGGTACAAAAATTCAAATAGTTCTTCCTTGGTCTTATTTTATGCTTTTAAAAATTGAATTTTTAAGGCAATGTCTTGGAAATTCCATGAAATCTCTGCGAGGGTTATCTTTACACCATTTAAACCCTATGCCCTGTAAGAATGTATGAAAGGATGCCTTACATCCCTCAAAAAGCTACGTGTCCCTGATTCTTTTTTGTATACTTTCCAGACAGACAATTTTCTCTAAAATAATTTTATTAAATTATGTTTATATCGATAAAATAATTTGTGTACTTACTGTTCTTCTACATTTCGTATATTTGGTCTCGAAATGGTCAAGTTAAGTCAAGTCAAAGTTACCCACTTTGTATGTAGACGGGCTTTCTTTGGTGAATCTAACGTATTATTGTTCATTTTGTAAGTGATGTTATTCACAGTACCTACACTAATATTTAGCGCGGCAACAACCCGCTAAAAACATTTTCAATAAAATTGTAGGCTCTTATATTATTTAATATGTAATATTTTGAATAATAACTATAAACTGTTGTGACTATATAATTAACTGCAGTTTTCAGATATACCATAATGTTTAAATAAATTATATTTGATAACATTTTTGTTCAATTATTTTATTTAGATTAGAATGTTCTTGTATGTCAAAGCCAAACTGAACCAAAACTCGGAGTTGATGCGGCAACATTGCAGTGCATCGACGTCACAAATATGGTTGCAGACGCAAATAAGGTTGCTAAATCATAGCATTGTAGAAGAAATACAGCTACTGGAAAACACGCAGGAAACCAGAAGATTGAAGCGTACCAAACCACGCGAACTTCTTTAGTGTATAAGTGCATTCTTATACGCGAAATACTTATTGATGTATTAATCCCGTACTTGCCCTGCTTGTGTATTAATGCAAGTATAACAGAACAGTAAATTAAGATTGTACTAAGCGTCTCTAATGTAAGATGTAATTAATTTCAAAAAAACTTGGCATAATAATTAACACAATTATCTTAAAACTTTCGATATTCGTGAAATAACAAAATTAATGAGAAGCTGATATTTTCACACAGGCCTTCAAGACAAACATGGCGCGTGAGAGAGAGAGAGAGAGACGGAGCGAAGGAGAAAGAGAGAAAGATGTTGTACGAGTTCAGGGTTAGGTGATCTCCGAGCCGCAGACTCTTATCGGCGATAGCAAGGTCGCTAGGTGTCAAGTCCGGTCAGTCGCAGAGGCAGGTTCTTTGTTGCGTCCCGTAGGTCGGTGCCTTTCCCGATGCGTCTTCCCCGTGGTTTTCTGGGAACCATCCGACGCTTCTAATGGAGGAACGCGGTGGCGCCTTATACGGGTTCGGTTTTTTTTCGCCCATTTTGAGCCGTCGGAAACGTTCGCCATGGCTGCTACAAGGAAGAAGAGGTTTATTGCCATTGTGCGTCGACTTTGTCGCATACCGAGTACGCGTTACTGATGGTACATGAAGATAAGAACGCAAAAAGTCTCTATGTCCAAAATGAGCGAAGCGGTGGAGATAGAGTTAAATGGTGGAATTATTTAAAAATGCTACCAGCAAAGGTACATCGCGGAAGATATCCTTATATCCGTATTGACGTTGGTATTCGATGGGATAGGTACCTTTTTTGTTATCCTTAGTGGTTCAAGAATATGCCCAGTGGACAATGACATGTAGAAGATCACTCCTGTATAATATATCTGATTCTAAACCTTACTCTAAAGTTTCTACACAGAGGATGGACAAGATAATATGGACAACTGACATAGTCTGTTCAATAAAACAATGAACTCAAAATTAATGATGTCAAAACGTCGCAATTTCAGTTCATTTCGGCTCTAACGACTAAATTCTAATCTAAATAAAATAATGAATAAAATAAACAAACAAATGTTATCAAATATACTTTATTTTAACTTTATAGTAAATGTAATACATCGAATCGAAGGACTTAAAACTACAATTAAGTACACAGTTATAATAGTTTGTGGGTTAGGGTTGTGTTTGGTTATATTTACATTTAACTCTTTTCCATACCACCTATGAATTAGACTTCTAGGCTCGTTTGTAGTTGTATCCCCTGGAATCCTAATCCACCTAATTAACAATTGTATGTCTAAGTAATCTATTTTACTTTCATTAGAGAGCATATTTACCTTTTACGTTTCGTTCGGTGTAGTGTATCCTTGTAAAGTTATTTTGATATCGCTGTATTCTCCTCAGTTTGTTCTGTTACTACTTGTATATATATTTCTCGATAAAACTAGATTTATTACTGCATTCTTCCCAATGCATTTGTCATATCTGTAAAACAGTTAGTATTCTTTCTCTCCTCATAAATTTTAACCAAATGGTCATGCATATTCTGGACAATTACAGGCATATCTATACACATACATCTTTCACACTCTGCGATACAATCTCCTATGGTTATCGTGTGTTAATTATATACTCATCTTTAGTTGTTTCCAACTCTCATCACCTTGTCTTGGAAATTGTTAGCAATGAATCATAATCCCACATTCAGAAAATTTAATTCAAGTGAATAACTAAGCCATAATTTCCGATCTATCTAACATTTGTTCACAATATCATCTTTTGTCAATTTCTTCTTCGATGTGTCTAATTGAATTCATTCTAACCGAAGGTATTATTAATTCCTATTCCTATTTCCAGCATGCTGCACAATTTATCTGCAATGAATTATTAGTAAATGTTATGACCAATAAAAGCTAATCAATTGTTATTCCAACATTTACCTTTTTCCATCAACTATTGTAGCCTTAACACTATTTTTATGGGCATGAGTGGCCCATTGTCCCATTCTGAAACATCCATGTCTCATCTAAATACACAAATTGAAATAATAAGCCTCCCTTGATGTTATTATTGGCTTTTAAAAATATCTGGAAGGTCCAATAGACCTCTTCGAGTGTTATCATTTAAATCCTATATTGCCGAACAGTGTTGACAGTGTTCTACGTCCCTCAAAGACCTGCATATCTCTAAACTTCCTATGGATACTTTTCAGACTAACAGTTTCCTCTGAAATAATTGTATTGAACTATTTATATATTGATGAAACTACTCACTGTTTTTATACTTTTCATATATTTGATCTCTGATAGAACATCAAGCTGATCTTGATTCCTCGCCAGATTCGTATGGGGACAATTTATTTTCGGTGAATCCAAAGTTATATTTTTCATTTTTTGAGATATTTTAGCGATTGTATTCTAATATTCAGTGCAACTACAACATGCTAAAACATATTTTCAATAAAAACCGCAATGCTTACCTCTCTAACGCATTTTACTGGCAAGAAAGATCCCCATTATCTCTTTCTTGCTCGAAGTAGCTGATGAGAGACGCAGTCAGCTCCTGACTCTGACTATTTAATGGCTTTGACATTTTCATTCACGCGTTGCGACAAACAACGTTTGTCGGTTTATGATCTCTGTTTATCATTACTAACTTTTCAAGACATTTGACAACACGGCTGGTAGTAATTTTCTTTAGTAGTAATCTCTTTTTAATTGGGGTAAAATGTGAAGGAACATATAGGTGTATAAAGTGTATAAGCTACTACTACTTTTTATTTAAGGAATTGAAAATAAAGGAATCTTATGATTATTTGTGGTTAAAAGAAAAAAATTGTCTTGGTGAAGCAGCACTTTCTTTTTCTTCAAATGCAGCCGTTTTCGGCGATTTCGTCCTTCAAACGGTCCAGTAATGCTTTGTAATAGTCGCTGTTGATGGTCCTTCCTTTTTCAAGGTAGTCAATGAAAATTATTCCATACGCATCGGAAGACTATCGATTGGACTTCGGAGTGAAATGATGGAGCCATGTTTCATCCATTGTCCCATATCGACGCAAAAACTCGGGTTTATTATGCTTGATCATCTTCACACACTGCTCCGAATCATCAACTCGTCGTTGTTTTTTGTCAGAAGTGAGCTCACGCGGCACCAACTTTGCACAGAGCTTTTTCATACCTAAATATTCGTGAATGATATGATGTGCACGTTCAGTTGATATCTTTAGAGTGTTTTCCATTTCATTCAATTTCAATTTACCGTCCATCAAATTCATTTTGTGGATTTTTTAAATATTCTCGTCGGTAACAACCTCTTTTGGGCATCCCCTGCGTTCGCCGTCTTCGGTGCTCATTTCACCACGTCTAAACTCAGCATACCAATCCTTGATGGTTGATTTTCTTGGGACAGTGTCCGTAAACTCGGCATCAAGCCAAGTTTTTGCTCAACTGTATTTTTTTCCTTCAAAAAGCAATATTTTATCAACACGCGAAATTCCTTTTTATCCATTTTTTTCACAGTAACAAAATGATCCGATAGAAACATATTGATTTAATTCTAGTAGCGCCGTGTATGTGTCAGGTCGGGGACTTTGCAATTGGCCTGTTATAGGCAGAATATTAAACACAGACAGACGGTCATGAGTAGAACTATCAATTCCAAAGGCAATCAGTTCTTGACTCTGACTATTTAATGGCTTTGACATTTTCATACTTTAACATATCAGGCATTGCGGCAAACAACGTTTGTCAGTTTATGATCTCTGTTTATCATTACTAACTTTTCAAGACATTTGACAACACGGCTGATAGTAATTTTCTTTAGTAGTAATCTCTTTTTAACTGGGGTAAAATGAGGAGGAACATATAGGTGTATAAAGTGTACAAGCTACTGCTACTTTTTATTTAACGAATTGAAAATAAAGGAATCTTGTGATCATTTGTGGTTAAAAGAAAAAACATTTAAAAATAAGTACCATATCTAGCAATTACCGCATTATCGAGTGGATGGAGATATGCGCGAATCGTACTACGACGTAATCGCTCTCGACTAGGAAGAAGTGACTGCGTGCCGATGGTCGTACCGACATATGGCCCGTGTAATCGATCGATTCCAAACAAAGAAAGGGGAAAAATCTCCTTTGACAACACGCGTCCAATTATAGATTTCTCGGTAACGGACCCGCGAGGCGCAACAAAGCGTTCTTGGATACCGAGAAGAGGAAAGTGACCTCGTCGAAAAAAATACGGTACCACCCCACCCTCGATCGATTGATTGATTGACCATCGCGTAAAAACAGCAACCGCACAAGAGGATTCTTAGCGTAATGCATATTTCAGTACAAACGTGTCTTCTAAATTTAAGTATTGGATATCTTAATGATTTTTTAGTAAATAAAAGAAGTTGGCTGTGTAAAGGTATGGTATTTTTTATGATCTCTTTCTCTGTGGTAATCATTACATTAAATCATCTTGAAGACCTGAAGATTTGTTACTTTTTTCTACAGAGAAGCAAGAATATCAATTTATACGAGGGTCGCTATTTATATTTCGGGAATAGGAAAAAAAACAAATAGTTAAGCTGCGAATATATTTTTATTGATTTTCAAAGTACTCGCCACGATGATCGATACACTGTTGCATACGCTTAAACCAATTTTAAAAACATTTATTCTATTCCGAATAAGGTATCTTCAAAACGTGATTTTTGAACGCTTCAGTAGCCTCTTCGGGCGATGAAAATCGTTGACTGTACGTAGAAATCAGGGCTGTACGGCGGATGACCCTTCAATTCGATGTTTTGAGTGCTCAAATAGCCTCTTGTTTGAACAATCCGGCGTCTCTTGTTTGTTTTCGTTATTTCACCGAACACTTCTAGCAAAGAAATGGTGGTGTACTAACCAGAATTTACTGTTCTACGATCCTCTACAGGCACTATTGCAATATGACTAGTTTTTCCCGAAGAACCATTTTCTTTGAAATGCTTCGTGCTCAAAGAGCTTTTGTTGGATTTATTTCATCTCGGAACACCCATACAGAATACTGCTGCTTGCTTTCGGGCTCATACAAATATATCCATGATTCGTTACCTGTCACGATTTTATAAACGTCTTTTGAAGCACCGCGATTGAATTTCTTAAGCATTTCTTTGCACCAATCCACACGAGCCTCTTTTTGAGCGATAGTCAAATTGTGTGGGTTCCAACGCGAACATAACTTTCGCACAACCAAGTTTTTGTGTAAAATCGCATATATGCTGGTGGAACTAATGCTTAGAGATACCTCAATCTATGTTAGATTTGCTAGTTGTACCCCACAGTTCAATACCATAGGTCCAAGTATTGACTTATACAGCAAAACAGCAGAAGAAGCAAGCAGAATTGTGGGAACCTTTTTTTCGCATATATGCTGGTGGAACTAATGCTTAGGGATGCCTCAATCTCACAATAGGTGACTTGAGGATCTTCCTTAATCATTTCGCACACAGCATCGATGGTTTCTGGCACAACAGCCGATTTTGGACGACCTTCACAAAAACTCGTCTGACAGCGAACTACGACCACGATTAAATTCACTAAACCAGCGATACACGGTGGTTTTTGATAGAGCTTCATCGCCAAAAGTCAAATTAAGTTGATTGAAGCACTCTTGTTGTGATAATCCACGTCGAAAATCGTAAAAAAATTATCGCATGAAAATGTTCACGATTCAGTTCTATTTTTTGCCGAGAAGAAATTTCAACTAAATATAAAATAAACAAATAGCGTCCGTGCGAGAAAATATTCTGAGTACGTATATCGTCAAAAATGTCTTTACAATGGATGTCAGATGGACTCACATGACAACAGTATTGCCAATTCCCGAAATATAAATAGTGACCCTCGTGTGTACCATTGTTTTATAAAAACAATTAAAGAAGGCTGGCACTATGACAAAAGAAAAAGGTTCGCGCTCAGCTATATTCTTGGACTTAGCATAGGTATGGCATGGAGGGACTCATATATAAACGCGACAAGATGTTACCAAAGCACCATTGAACTCTTAAACTCCTACATATCAGGAAGTATGTTTAAAGTTAAACAAGAAAAACCTTACTCAACAATGAAAGAAACAAAAGTAAGTGTATCGCAAGTGTGTTTTTGGTCACCAATAGTAAATGTTACTATGGCTACATTTGCCTACGACACTGCAGTACTTGCTATTGGAAACAATAACGAAGAAACAACCAAAATACTGCAACACGCAAATAATATAAATAAGTGGACTCAGACATGGAGAATAAGTCAACGAGAGTAAATGAGTGAATATTGTATTCAGCTACAACCAAACTGTTCATATACCAATAAATTTGAATAACACTATTATCATGTACAGTAATAATGCTAAGTACCTTGGTATTAATATTGACGCAAGGCTTTGTTAGAAGCAGTATATCAAAAAGAAAGGAACTCGAATAACATACTACAAAAACAACAAAAAAACTAAAAAACAACAAAAAGTATTCTCTTTATTTGGACGAAAATCTAAATGATTCGTACTCAATAAGTTAATATTAAAACCTACATGGTCAGATGTTGAGGATCAACATGATGAATGAGGATGTCCTGCAAGAAGTAACATCAACATAATACAAATATTTCAGAACAAAGTCCTGAGAAGTATTGTGAACGTACCAAGATACTATAGGAACAGTTACTTACACCGAGACATTCGGATTCCAACTGTCATAGAGGAAATCGGGCGATTCGCAACAAGACTGAGGAAAGACTCCATTCCCATGTTAACAGCAGCGTGCTCACAACAAACTATGTGATCTTTTGTAGTTATATTGTAGGAAAGACTAACCAATGATCAATGAGTCTTCCAAGATAAGTACCTAGCTTTAAGTCACTGTAAAGTCAAATTGTTAGTTAATGGGCAACAATTAGTAATTATATATCAATAAATTAAAATAGCACGAACAAATAATCGTTAAAAAGTAAAAATATCTCAAAATAAACAAATGAAACCAATAGTAACATATAGTGCATATTAGGAAAACAACAATTAATAGAAATGACAGATAATAAACGCGCAATATAAATGAGCTATGAGAAGAAAATAAAAATAAACATAATGAGAAAAATAAAGAATAAAATAATAAGGAAGATAAGAAGGCCAAGATTCAGATGGAAAACCAGAGTAAAGCATGAAGAGAAACGAGAACTGATGAAATAAGAAATAAAACATTAGAAGCAGCTCCATGGACTGTTAGACATTTATTCGTTCATTCATTATGCTTGTAGATTATCTCGTAATCAAGGTCGCATCTCGATTCCTACGATGACTAGATCGCGACACATACAAGACCCCCCTCCCTAGAAAAAGTTCAGTGCCAACATTTGTCCAGTTCCGGCACATCGAATGTTTCCAACTAATCGGGCGTTTACCGAAAAAAATGTTTATGTAAATTTTTCAGCATGCTCTTATGTGTGTGTGTGTACTGTACGATTACGAGCGGGCGAACATCTGGCCGGTTAATTGAAACGACCTCTACGACATATCTATCGGGACGCCACCACATGCATCATCCTTGAAGCATCACGACTCGCACGGTTTCCCACGTACCGGCGGATGGACGACACGTCGCCTCGTATGGGCTCACCATTAATTCATCCGCGTGTGGGACAACCTTTAGCAAAGCGGCCGGACAAATTGACTAGTGTAGGGTCACCGTTATCTCGGCGCAATACTCGAAAAAACCTTGTCAAGAAGGCATTGAATTGGACGAGAGTTTACTCATAGGGATGCATGGCGTGCGCACTGAAATTTTATTTCGCCACGTTGCCAGTTCTTGCAAATTATATGTATATTTCAAGAATATATTGTATGTAGAATATATTTTCTTGGAGCCATAAATTAACCTAAAATATCTCTTTAAATTCAAATTCCAATTTCGACGAGTTTGACACCGTTATTCGTTATACCTCCAACTTTTCTATACCATTTTTGTAGTACGATTTGTCCTTTGCTTCAAAATAGGCCTCAGTTTCGGCGATCACCTCTTCAGGTGAAGGACATAGTAGCTAGGGGCCAGATCTGGAGAATACGGTGGTTGAGGAAGCAATTCGAATCCCAATTCATGGATTTTTGCCATCGTTTTTACTAACTTGTGACACGGTGCATTGTCTTGGTAAAGCAGCACTTTCTTGTTCTTCAAATGCGGCCGTTTTCGGCGATTTCGTCCTTCAAACGGTCCAGTAATGCTATGTAATAGTCGCTGTTGATGGTCCTTCCTTTTTCAAGGTAGCCAATGAAAATTATTCCATGCGCATCGGAAGACTGTCGATTGGATTTCGGAGTGAAATGATGGAGCCATGTTTAATCCATTGTCCCATATCGACGCAAAAACTCGGGTTTATTACGCTTGATCATCTTCAAACACTGTCCCGAATCATCAACTCGTCGTTGTTTTTTGTCAGAAGTGAGCTTGCGCGGCACCAACTTTGCACAGAGCTTTTTCATACCTAAATATTCGTGAATGATATGATGTGCACGTTCACTTGATATCTTTAAAGTGTTTTCCAATTCATTCAATTTCAATTTACCGTCCATCAAATTCATTTTGTGGTTTTTTTAAATATTTTCGTCGGTAACAACCTCTTTTGGGCATCCATTGCGTTCGCTGTCTTCGGTGTTCATTTCACCACGTCTAAACTCAGCATACCAATCCTTGATGGTTGATTTTCTTGGGATAGTGTCCGGAAACTCGGCATCAAGCCAAGTTTTTGCTCAACTGTTTTTTTTCCTTCAAAAAGCGATATTTTATCAACACGCGAAATTCCTTTTTACCCATTTTTTTCACAGTAACAAAAGTTGCTTCACGCAAAATGCTATAATTCTCGAACTAATGATCCGATAGAAACATATTGATTTAATTCTAGTAGCGCCGTCTATGTGTCAGGTCGGGGACTTTGCAATTGACCCGTTATAGGCAGAATATCAAACACAGACAGACGGTCATGATTAGAACTAAGTAATGGATCTAAAGAAGCAGATTGCTACATATGATGAACAGAACATGAAATACCAATGCGGATTAAACAATTCCAATGACCCAAATACGTTATTGGTTGTTTTACGACCACACACAGCACGACAAGCCGCTCTTTCTCTCGCCGCGCGCCGAAGTCGCGAGAGATTGGTCTCTGCGCCCCGACCTAGACCATCCGAACATTAAATGGCGCCAACGATGTGAACGCAGCCTTAGGCAGGGTGAACGCACTGCCAGTTGCGATCCCCGCCGGCCCATAGTTCCCCCCACCGCCCCTCCCCCAGCTCGAGAGACCATCCACTCGATGAGCGTTCTTTTTCTTTCCTCGCCTCGGTCCGTTCCCGTTTGAAGTTGTCTTTTTCTGGAGTGGACGCGCAAAGAATCGGCCAGAAAGGACACCAGATGCGGAACATCGTCGTTGGAAGAACGCGAGCGCCACCGATGACGCCGTTGGAATTTCTTTGATACGTTGAGGTCTCGATAAGCTTCGCTGTCGCCGTTAAGGTCGTTCTAATTCACGCAGTACCAGTTCGATTCGGTTCTGTGAGGGGATGAAGTCGGTTCTGTGAGGGGATGAAGTCGAAACGTCGAAGGATGATCGGTATAAAGTCAGACCGGGAATTTTTCAGCTTATTTGTTATCACATCCTTAATTCTTTGAGTTCTAATGTAACATATTATAGAATAATAGAAAAGGTATAATCCAAATGATCTATAAAAACCAAAACTGTACAGATGCTTTTTGTCTTTGGCATTTCAGGCAAATTATAATAATTCGAAGATATTATGTAGAAAGTACCGATATAGAAAAACAATATATAAACCTTCCAAAATAACAATGAACTTATAAGTACATCTAATTCATATATTATCGACAGACAAACTACAGTTAATTATACAGCTACAATAGTTTGTAGGTTAGGGTTATTTTATTAATTCGTTTCCGCACCACATATGAAGCAGAGTTCTATGAGCGTTTTATATGTAATGGTGTCCTCTAGAGGCCTAATCCATTTAATTTAATTAATTTAATTATTGTTAATTAATTGTAATTGTCTATGTTATTGATATATATATATATATATATATATATATATATATATATATATATATATATATATATATATATGTTATAGATTGTTATTGTGGAAAAAAATGGATAAAAAGTAATTTCGCGTGTTGATAAAATATTGCTTTTTGAAGGGAAAAAATACAGTTGAAGCAAAAACTTGGCTTGATGCCGAATTTCCGGACACTGCGCCAGGAAAATCAACCACCAAGGATTGGTATGCTAAGTTTAGACGTGGTGAAATGAGCACCGAAGACGGTGGACGCCCAAAAGAGGTTGTTACCGACGAAAACATTTAAAAAAAAACCCACAAAATGATTTTGAATGACCGTAAATTGAAATTGAATGAAATAGCGGACACTTTAGAGATATCAACTGACCGTGTACATAATATCATTCACGAATATTTGGTTATGAGAAAGCTCTGCGCAAAGTGCAAAAACAACGATGAGTTGATGATTCGGAGCAGTGTTTGAAGATGATCAAGCTTAATAAACCCGAGTATTTGCGTCGATATGTGACAATGGATGAAACATGGCTCCATCATTTCACTCCGAAGTCCAATCGACAGTCATCCGAGTGGACTGCACACGATGAACCAGCTCCAAAGCGTGGGAAAACACAACAGTCGACTGGCACGGTTATGTCGTCTGTATTTTGGGATGCGCATAGAATAATTTTCATTGACTACCTTGCAAAATGAAGGACCATCAACAAGCGATTATTACATACCGTTATTGGACCGTTTGAACGACGAAATAGCCGAAAAACGGCCGTATTTGAAGAAAAAGAAAGTGCTGCTTCACCAAGACAATGCACCGTGTCACAAGTCAGTGAAAACGATGGCAAAAATCCATGAATTGGGCTTCGAATTGCTTCCTCATCCACCGTATTCTCGAGATCTGGCCCCCAGCGACTATTCCCTGTTCTCAGATCTCAAAAGAATGCTCGCTGGGAAGAAATTTTTACGTTTAGTTCTTGTGTCCTTAGTTGTTATGTTTTCATCTCACGTTTCGTCGTGAAGTCATTTTGATTTGAGTTAATTCTCCTTATTTTCTTCTGTTACTGCCTGTGTTTATTACCAATTATGTAATGTAATAATGTCTGTTCGATTGTCTCAAAATAGTGTAATTCTCTAAACATGCATAAGTACAACAATTTATAAATATTACTTTTGATATATTTTTCTGCAAGTTATGTAATTGGAAGAGTTTATACTTCAAAACCTATTTTATTTCACACACTGACGGTTTAAATCTACCCTAACTTAAACCAAACCTCTATATCCTGACGTCTCAATCATCTCACCTTTCAATTAATATAAACATACCCTCTTGTTCCTTAGAACATCTCGTTCAAACTCTCAAAAAACTTCCAGATAGCTTAGTAATTGATGAATCGACTATTTCCATATGTTTAAAGGTGAGGAAATTAAAGGATAGGAAAGATCCAAAATGAAGATACCGCATTAATTCCATTTCGAGCGATTTCAACATCGTGTTTATTGCTTCGTAAGCAAGAAAAAACAGTTTTCTGTGGTGCATTGTGACTGGTAATGAAAAATGGATCTAACACCAGACCCCCCAAGCATAAAAAGCCATGGGTCAGTCCAACAGACACCTTCACATCGACACCGAAGCTTTGTAGCGTTGTCAATGTTGAAATAGTCGTCAAAAAGCTGTGATATTACCTTCCGTTAATCTATGCATTATTCTAGCTTTAGACATTACTTAAAATTAATCTCGGTATACTAAAACCAGCCTGAAATAAATATGGCGACAATTTCTACGTTTATTTAAACGAGAAATGCAAAACGTCGAGATATCCATGGAAATTACGTCAGTTAATTTCATCGAGCAAAGAAAATGAATATTTCAACGATCCTCACTGCAGCCGACTTCGTACAGTTACTCGGAATATTTTCGTTTCGAAAAAGAAACATACTTATTCGTACTCGTATTCTATCTCTATCTGGGATCCGAAAATGGTAAGGACCAGTTTCTCAGTGAGCGAGAGGGCACCCAGCGCCGCGTGCATATTACAAACCGGTCGACAGAATCTCTCTCGCATATAGGGCGCAGAATTTCGACCGAGCCGAAGACGTGTCTTGTTCCTCTTTTCGTTCGTTTACTTTTTCGTCTCGATTGAGCGCGTTTTACATTTTTTTGGTCGCTGGTGTCCCATTTCGGTGCTGGCCGAGGACGAGCAAGGTCGAACAGGACTGGTAAAGAAACGGTAACGGGATTCCACGATGATGGAGGAAGTTAAGTTGTCCCTCGTCTTCTTCTTGGTTATTAAAAGAAAATAGTTGTGTTCTCCTATAAATTCTATAACCGAAATATATACGAACGTAGGAACGCCTGGCAAGTGCACTAAAAATTTGATTTCGCCACGTTGCCGGTTCTTGCAAATTATATGTATATTTCAAGAATTTAATATATATAGGATGTAGTCTCTTTGTTTCTTTATGAATAGTCTACAATATTCCTTTAAACTCAGGTCAGGGATTTGTTAAGTTATTGTTATAAATATCATCTTCTATATAATGTAGTAAAAGTAATACCAAACTTATAACATATTTAATTTTAAAATTATTTTTATTATAGAAAGAAAAAAGAAAATAAAATAATAGCTATGATAACAAATATAATTTATTTTGCAATATGCATTCCATCACAAAATAATATTAAAAACTTTAAAAAAGAAATCCGACCAGGAATGATGTTTTGATACTCCTCAAGCCACTATTCCACTCCGCCGATGCTGTTTTACCACCTTTTGTGTATGCTATGTCACTCCCACTGAAATATAACTTAGAAGACTTGGCGTGTTGGAAGCATTGTTCTCAACAGACAGCAACAAGACGTAACTTATTGAATGGCGTTCATATTACCTTGTCTATCCCCCGTAACTAGCAATAACAAACACATATGGCAAAGTAATTAATTTAATTTATGAAACTTTTGGTTAACATAGTTTTTTTTTTAATAAATAAGAGATGTCTTCTTCCCATATGACAAACAAATCTAGATGTGCTACAATTTTTACTAAGATATTCAATATCGTCTTTCCACGTTCCAAAATCTTCAATCGATTCCAGTTTCAATACGTCTTGTTCAATTTTGTCTCTGACACAAAGCACCTTTACCTTTATTTTCCGAATTATAATGCATTTACTGTAGAATTGATTCCAATTTGGAAAATTTTTAAAAAATAATAGAATCGGTACTCACCTTGATCAAATTTTCCCAAATGTCCGTTTGGTGGTTTGACAATATTCATAACTAACCCTTACTACCTACTATTCAGTAGTATAATATAAACTATAAAAGAACAACTAACACTATAATACTAAACTATATATGTAAAATAAGTGCATTAACACAATACCAACAGTATATCTAAATGGTGTAATATAACGATAAAATGAAAATAACACAATAAAAAAATAAGATATAAATAATAGCTTAATATCCGATATAGACAAAGCAGTAATACTAGAAATTTCACGAGTTTCAGTGCCAAAACAAGAATAGCGGCAACATCGCACTATGACGCGAAAACTGCCGAAGTTAACCGAGTACCGAAAGGCGTCACTGAAAGTAGCTACTACTGATTTAACTACATCTCGTTTTCTGCATTTGTATTTAATACGTTCTAATATATAATTCTATATATATTGAATATGAACTGATAAGTACTTAAGAATAACATTTGTTAGATTAACTTA
This sequence comes from Rhynchophorus ferrugineus, assembly GCF_030347505.1. Lineage (NCBI taxonomy): Eukaryota > Metazoa > Arthropoda > Insecta > Coleoptera > Curculionidae > Rhynchophorus > Rhynchophorus ferrugineus. Next base: position 3,692,399 of record NW_027472589.1, on the reverse strand, counting down.
GTTACCTTCTTTCTTGATTCTTTAACGAGTTCCATTTATTATTTTTTTTAGTATCAGAATCCGATATATAAGGTTAAGGTTGTCGTCTCTACATTCTTAATTATTATAACTTACATATTATGAAATAATTGTTATCAGAGTTTAACTAATTCTAATTATTTTTAATTATTCTTTGGTTCATAGCTAATTGAAATTTTGAAGTTCTTCGTAGTATGTATTATTAATTTTTTTTTCATTTTTAATTTATTAGTCTAAAATCTCCTAGCCTAAAATTTAATTTAATATCGATGCCGTCTTGGTGACGCAATGGTAAGGGCGATGCGACGGTCCTCCTACTGTTGCGATAGCCGTGGATTCGAATCCTGCTGGGACATGGTCGTAAATGTATGTTTGTGATTGTCCTAGACAAGAGTGTAAAATCCGACAAGGAAAATGATCCCAGTCACACCAGTAACCAGGCTGTGTAAGACCGGATGTCTTCTGGGATGATTTCTAAAGTTGGTCACTCGTCAGTGAGTAGGCTTAATGCTGAGGACCGTGGTTCGGAGCCCACGTTAAACTTAGGTCCAGTCCAGATAAACCCCTAGTTGGTAAAAGGAGACTTTAAAATATATATAAAAAAATTAATATCGATGATTATTGAATTATTTATTTTTCTGAATTCTTTCTTCTGTTCAAAGACGTCCCCCATTGAATACTAAACTGAGGGGATATACTGAATGGGATTTTTTGAGTTTACGAGCTTGATGGAAGCGGCGGAGCTAAATCAGGCGATTAGGGCAGTTGCGGAATAATGTGGGTTGAATTTTTAGTTTCAAAGAGCAGAAAAAACATGTACTGTGAGAATATCTTCTCGAAAACGGCACGTAAAACTTCATTAATAGTTTTTGTTAACAGTTTGATCTGGTGGAAAGATTTTGTTCATCCGTTTTTTTAAAGTAATACTAAGAAGCCAACTTTTTTTTTCAGATGACCATTCGGATTATGGCAGTACCGTTAGCGGAAGTACGGGAAAATCGCCGGGACCCATATTTCCAAACCCCACATTCACATACCCATGTCAACCCCCACCCGGCGCGGTCCTCACCCATAAGGTGGCGGTCTACTACCACCATCAGCTCAGCCTGCAGGAAGATCAGGGCATCGACATGACACAGGTTAGCCCGACCACAGCGTCCTCCTTCATCTCTGCTTCACGACGCGTCTTTTTACAGTCTCCAGGTCGAGATAGTCCAGGTTCTTCCAGCGGTAGCGCCGGATCCGGTTCCAGGCACAGTACCGCCTCGTTGGATAGCGGCCGGGCGTCATACCATCCAATGAGCACGGCCGGCAGGAGTACCATAGGTTCTTCGAACAGTCCCAGATGCTCGTTGAGTTCTTGTTCCATCGGTTCCGACCAATGCCGAATAGAACGGATGATTCATCAAGGAGTACCAGTGAGTAGTACCATTTTTTAGTTCGGTTCTACAGGGAATGGACAAAATAATATGACTTATATGCAATAATTATTTATTAATAAGGTAAAAAAAAACTATAAGTCTTCGTAGTGTTTGAAATTTTCAGCGGAATGTTCCAACGGATAAAGTACCCGCCAATTGTTTTAATTATGTTGAGGCCTGGCGATTGTGCCGACCAGGAATGATGTTTTGGTACTCCTCAAGCCACTATTCCTCTCCGCCAATGCTGTTTTACCAGCTTTTGTGTATGCTATATCACTCCCATTGAAATATAACTTAGAAGACTTGGCATGTTAGAAGCATTGTTCTCAACAGGCAGCAACAAGACGTAACTTATTGAATGGCTTTCATATTACCTGATCTATCCCCTGTAACTAGCAATAACAAACACATATGGCAAAGTAATTAATTTAATTTATGAAACTTTTGGTTAACATAGTTTTTTTTAATAAATAAGAGATGACTTCTTCTTGATTACAAATCTTGATGTTGGTCCAAAGATACCGTAGTAATTTAGATGTTTCTTACTTATAATTTACTCAATTTTTTCTTTCATGTAAAAGCTTTACTCATTCCCTTGTCCCCCACATAAAAAATGTTGCTGTTAAAAAATAATAGTTGATAGCAATGTAATGTTGATAGTTCAAATATGATGGATGTTGATATTGATGGAAAATATTTTCTCATTAAAAGTATTTTTAAAGTAAAGAAATGACCAGAAAACATGCAAGCGCCGAATAAATTCGAACCCTTAATATTGTGCATCGTTAAAACTCATAAACACACTGCATCATACCCTCACTTTTGCTCATTCAATGACTCCTTCGCGATGGTATCTTCTTGGAACTTCTCGCTTGCCTCGGTGTATCTTAAAACTGTTTCGCAATCTTTGCAGAAAAAAAAACAGATCCCTCAAAACTAATTCCCACTCGGGGCTTAACGTTGTCGTTGTCTTTTTAGGATCAAGATATAATCCATTCCTGGTTGGTCGACCTGCAGTTCGAGGAATACTTCCCCTTGTTCGTAACGGCGGGCTACGACCTGCCCACCATCGGGAGGATGACGCCAGAGGACCTCACCGCCATCGGGATCAAGAAGCCTAATCATCGGAAGAAGCTGAAAGCGGAGATCGCCCAACTGAACCTGCCGGATAACTTGCCGGAATTCATTCCGGTAAGTACCTCCACCTAGGGATGTCGACCGCGAATACTATCGATATATCACCCCAACCCTAATATTTTCCCGCAAAATTCTTTTGAATTATATCAAAACGAGAATGCAGGAAATATGTTCACACTATTATTAAAGAGCGTGACGTGTTAGATAACCATATGAGAGAATGTTTTTAAAAATGGAATAAAACTCTAGATTTTAGTATCGAACTTTTTCCTTTTCGCCAAAGAAAATGATGAAGGGGCGAAATCTCCAAAGAAAAGTTCGATACTCTCCTTTGAAACTATCTATATTTTTTTAATATCGGAAAAAATCGTCGAAAAATATCTTTCGTCATCCCTACCGCCACCACCACGAACGCTGGTACCGCAACGTCCCGTAACACTCTTGAATTTCGCAGGGCTCTCTGGAAGAATGGTTGAACCTTCTCCGCCTGGACGAGTACTACAACGCCTTCATCGACCAGGGGTACAAGACCATCGACAACGTGACCCAGCTCACCTGGGAGGACCTGGAGGAGTTCGGTATCGTGAAGCTGGGCCATCAGAAGAAGATCATGCTGGCCATCAAGCGGATCAAGGACATCAAGGCCGGCAAGAGGATCAACGCCGACTCCAACCGGATCTACTCCACACAAGTGAGTGTCCGGGCGACGTGATTCGCTCCTCCCGTCGTTTTAGACGAGACGTGATAACCTTCGATGGTTTCCCCAAAGTGGGGGGTTTTAAGTTCGAGGCCGAAGAAAAAACATCTCGCTCGCGCTTAAAGCCTCCCCAATAACTTTCTCTGTTTACCTCTCTCTCTCTCTCTTTCTCTTTTATTTCATTTTTTTTGTTTACTTCGAGCATGTTTTGGTTCAGTTCATGTTTAGAGAGCCTTAGATGACTGTTATGTCCTTTAGCATAGATGTTTCACATCGATCAAAACATGTTCGGAGTAAAATCCCACCCCCTCACCACCCCTCCTCCCCGTTTAGTCGGTTTAACCTTGAGTGAGGTGACGAAAAAATCCCTAAAGAGGAAAAAAGAAACGGAACGATGTGGAACGTCGAATCGATTATCTATAATCGATAATAATTATAAGCGCCATTGCGTTTTACTCGTTTCCCCTGTTCGTTCTTTTTTTTTTGCCGAAAGGAACCAGTTGTGCCAACATCTTTTTCTGCCAGTACTACTCGCTTGTCTTTGAGACTTACTTAACCGCCATATCTCCCCCCGCTCAGCCCCTGCTTCAACTAACATAACGATTAACTCATCCCTACGCCCACTTTGGGGGTAATGCGAATATTAAATTAGTGAAGAAGCAATCCATATACTTACATTTTTTGAATTCTGTGCTAATAGAATAATTTTGAAAACATGTATAAGATAAATTTCAACTTTAGAATTGAATAATGCTCCAGAATAATAAATTAAAAATAAAAGTAAATAATAATAATCATTATAATAGTTGGTTGTAACGTAAATACAAATTAACTAACATATAACTCAATAATTTATCATTTTATGTCGTTTCACATCAGTATGAATGTAGACCAAACTTTAAACAACAAAATAGAATAGAAAAACCGTGGATTGCTTTTTCACACACCCAATAATACCAGTAGATGTCGAGGGTCCTTCTCAGTTTTGGATAGAGTCTAACACCATGTAGTTCTTCGGTATTGCCAACTTATTAATGATGCTGGGAATGACGTAGGTTCAGTGCTTACACAGGTTTTAAAGACACTTTTGGACAATATCTGTTCTGGAACAGTATTTATTGTTGATGATTTTCAAGTCTGGAGTAGATAAATGGTGAATATTAACGGGTTTCTTCCAGAATTTTTTTCCAGTTTTAATACTATTAGTACCTTCGTTATTCTATCTTCATAACTTTGGTTACTATGAACAAACCAGTAAAGCAATTGTTTTACCGTCCTCAAAACTGTAAGAAATAATAGGGTACATTCAGTCCAGCATTCCTTTATTTTTTATGTCTTTTTTGGAACAAATATTTGTCTTTGTGTACAAAATAAGCTTCAGCTTTGGCTTTCACTTCTTCGTTTGAGCCAAACAATTATTCTGAAGCCTGCAAAGAGTCAGTAGTTACTGAGAACCATATCTGGAATATAGGGTGGATAGTAAAGTAGTTGACCATAGTTTTCATCGATTTGTGACAGTAAGGTGAGGTTTAAGAGATTTTTTTCTTATTCCTTCAATGAATCGATCTAAGGACGTCATGTAATACTCACTAAGAATGGTTTTGCCATTCTCAAGGTAATCAGTGATGTTCCAGGAAACATTTGAGCTTTTGGTGAGGACTTATGATGTTCCTCCATTACCACATGCAATTGGAGTAAAAGAATGCGTTGTTGTCAAAAGTTGTTTCATCATAATCATCGTTATGTGCAGAGTTCCAACAGAGAACACGGTTTTATTAGATTAATCTTTGGATAACCATAATACAAGACGTTTCAAGCAATCTTCATGTATTTTATATGGTCTGGTTGGTTACCATCTCGTGATATGTCATTTCATATCAGCTCTTAGCCACGTCATGGTTAATAGCCAGTTCTTCAGCGATGTTCACCTCCCAGCATCAGTAATAACACGAGACCGAGAGGGATCTTTGTACTTTGGCGTCATGGCGGTAAGTTTCGGGGCTTCGATCGAGCATTAGTCGCTTCCCCGTGAAAGATGTTGACAGAACCGATTCCTACCTCGACCTCGACCCGATTGCTTATGCTGCATGTTTATATGTACGTAAGGACGTGGTGGTACACGCGCCCATGGACCTCCCCTCGCCCGGAATACCCCAGGTTCACAGTACCTTCAGGTCGTTCCACCAGCCCTGGGAGATCGACCAGACGAGACAGATGACCACGTCGCTGGGCCCTAACGAGCCCCCGTATACCCAATCGCTGTACTGTCCCGATATTGTTCCCATCAAGGTATTACCGCATGCTTTTTCTTACTGTTGATGCGTAGATATTATACATAGTTAAACTTTTTTTTTAATCCGCATAATAAAACTAACTTTTTCTATACTATATTGTAAATATTGGCCTTTGATTTTAATGCTTCTACTGATATTCGATGCAGTTACGCGGACTGTTAATACATGACGAGTTGGACCGAAGGGTACATTAAAGTTCACCCTGTCTGGTACTCTTAAATATTGTCGAGCTCCTGCAAACATTTTAGATAATATTTTTTAAGTTAATATTATGTTTACATTGTTCTTCAATTAGTTTTTATAATTATTTGTTACTTAATAGAGAAAATTAACAGCAGACGAAATATGTACGTCAAATAATATGAAAACAGAACTTGTTTGAAGATTACACTCAAAGAAAGAACGAAAATGGCATTTTGTCGAAAAAATTGTATACGTTTATTCTTATTTGAATGAAATTTCTGATATTACAGATATTTTAAAAGATTAACGAAAGGTTGAACATATCTGAAGGAGATATCATTCAGATATTAAGGAAATTTTTCGAATAGTGTAAATGTAAGATGTATGTAAGTTAATAGAAAGTGTGTGAAATGAATTTGATTGTTTTTCTTATATTTCTTTTTGTTTAAGAGAATTGTAATAAATGGAATAATATAAACAAAGAACAACTAACCTAAATAAGACAATTATTTATTTATTAAGACAATAACTCAATCTTTCAATATCTATAATATCAGAGATTTCCTTTACTTAGTTACTATAATCTTCGAACAAGTTCTATTTTCAAATCGTGACATAAATATCCCTTTGTTACATATCAATCTACAATATAAATCTGACGTATTTTCGTATTGTCTGCTGCTATTTTTTTTTTGCTAAGTAACAAATAATCATAAAGTTATTGAAGGACAATGCGAACATAACAACAACCTAAAAAATATTACCTGGTCCAAAAATGTCCATCAAACATCAAAATGTTCAGGCAGGAATTCTGAAATATCTGAGCATGCTCAGTGCACAAAAGAGTACAGGACAGGGTGAACCTTAAGGCAAGCTGGTGGACTAACGGCGGTTGATTGTTCTTCCAGATCCGTACGGGACGCGGTAAATCGCTCGAGTCCTTGGAGGATCCCACGGAGAGGACGCACCATACGTTCTCGGCGGACAACACGCAGACCTTCTACTACCAGCAGCCGGCGGGCTGGCGGGTGCGGTCCTACGACGACGGCGACATCACTCCCACCAACGAGACCGCGCTGCTCTACGAGGGCGGCGGCACCCTGCCCCGTCCCCGCGGCATCATCCGGCCCCGTCCCATCGCCAAGATCCCCGCGAAGGCGCGCGAGACCTTCCCCGACTTCGAAAAGCCGCAGTTCCAACCGGAAAAGTACGGTAACCCGCAGTACAAGACGCTGCCCGGCGCATACGTGCAGTACGGCAGCCCGATGATGGGCAAAAAGATACCTCCCAACCCGCCGAAACGGCGCGACAGCGAATGTGCCGAGGAGACCACCACGGTGGAGGTCCACCACGTCCAGACGTCGAGCCCACTACCGCTGCCCGCCTATCCCAGCTCCGACAGCCTGAGCATATCGCTGGACAGCGGCGGGGACCTACCCCTGCCGCCTCCCCCCGCCCCCGGCACTCCGCCCGGCAAGATGAACTCGTCGCAGAGCTGGGGCGCGGAGGAGCAAGAACTGATCAAGACGTTGGCGCTCCAGCACCGAAACGGATCTGATGCCAGTTTCAAGGTACTGTTCCGATGAATCTGTACGAGAATTATCGATATACACGTCAAATTTTTTATGTCTAGTCGAGTTCGAGCACAGAATCCGACTCGTTGCCATTCGCCAACGAGAACGCCGGTACGATCCGTACCCGGGCTGGAACCGCCGGACGCCAGGCCGAGTTCTCTTCGCCGAAGTCCCGCCCCGGGCTCCCCCCACATCCGTCCCCATCGCCGAACCCTAGCAGGGCTTCGAGTGCGGCTACTCGCAACAGGTAAGACACCGGTCCTGAGGCGAGAAGACAAAAGCACGCTGAGGTTTTTCGCTTTGATTCTCAAGCACTTTTTGCACACAATACTATTAGCAGCTTCGTTATTCCATGTTTGTAGCTAGTGGTTATTAGAAACAGACTGAGGCTATTGTTTTACCGTCTTCAAATTTATGAGAGGGGGTTAATGAAGGATAATAATCATGGGCTTAACTGATAGGGCACAACTTCAGACAACGTTCAACTTTATTCATCAAGAATTAAAAAATAAGACATATTTTTTACATCTTCCAAAATTATAAATACTACTATTAGTACTCAATATATGTATGGTAGAATACTATGGTATAATGAACTTTGGCAGACATTTGAACCATATATTCCATTTCAATATCGACCCGTCCTTCCTGAAAACCCTCAGGAGGAAGCCGTTTAGAAACTATTCAAGTCAGTTGCTACTGCAACATGTAACACCCTCGCAAGCATCATATCATCAAGCAAATGTTTTTTCCTGTATTTAATTATTTTTTAACTTTTGTAACACAAAAAATATTTACAGCCCTAGGGTCCAACTTGCTGGCAAATCCCCCATTACAATGGTGACGATTCCTTCTTTTAAGATCACCATTACTAGCTCGTTATTGCTATAACAGTAGATAACAGTCATAACCATAAAAAGCAACCGCAGCGTGTCTTTATTTTGTTTTCTTTTTTTTCTCTCTCTAAGCAGCAGACCGACAGCATTAACCAGACCCCCTCGATTTTCAGATCGGAATCGGTCGATGTACTGAACGACATCGGCAACATGCTGGCCAACCTGACCGACGAGCTGGACGCCATGTTGGAAGAGGAGAAGCGACAGCAATAGAAGACTGAGCCAAAAATCAGACCGGGCGTCCACGTACCGTTCGCGGCGACAGTCGAGGATGGCGGCTGGCGTTCCCCCCCGTCCCTTAGACAGAGCTAGCTGTGGAGGGCGCCGATATATTTTTGTACAGATGATGTAAATTTGTAGAGCGACGCGTTTACAACATCGCAGGCGGCCGCGAAATCCGATTCTTCCTCGAGCGACGCGCACCTTTTGTACATAGATTTGGGAGAAAGAAAGAATAAACGGTACGACGGCGAGAGAAGACAATGTACAGAGAGACTCTTTTTTTAGTATACGTTTTAGAGATGGTCGAGCAGACGCTTAGAGCGAGCTAGTTGGTGTTTTTACTACGTTTACACCGATTATATATATATACATAAATATACATAACGTAAAATATTTTTTATTTTAAAGGCTAGTCGGTAAGTCTCGTTTGTTTTTATCTTGATTTCAATCGGAAACGCCAAGAAGACTTCCGGGGTGAGGGAGGGGTTCCCGCTGCCATAAACTGAACCTAGTGGCCACCCTCTCTGGACCTGGGGATCGATCCGATTATCGTAACAATTCCGTTTGTACTCGTCTCTCCCCCTCCCTCCTTTCGGTCCTCGGGTTCCGGAGCCGAACGAAAGAGAAGAAAAAGAAGACGAAGACGTCGTACTACTTAATATTTTATATTCGCAATTATGTATAATCTGCATCTTCCTATAATTATAGCTGTTATATTCAGGATTTTCAATCGATTTCAGTTTATTATTTCTAATTATATTGATTAATTGTTACACTATAGATTTAAATAAATAAAGTAAAGTGCATTTAGCTGGCGTTTGGATGGTCTCTGTGTTTTACTCTCTTCCACCTTGCACCTTTTTGTTTCAGGAATGCCCAGGAGAATGTTGAAGGTGCTACGAAGAAAACTCATCTAGATGTAACAAAAAAACTGTCTCTCCTTAAAACAACAATTTAGAACATGCACACACGCCTTGGACTTCGTTCTTGTACCTTTCCTTTTGCCATTTGTATATATACATATTTTTCTTATTTCTATTCGAGACAGCAGAGATTTATATAACCATTCACAACTCATATGTACTTTGTATCGAGCAAACAGATACTTTTAAGAAAATTATATGGATGTCCATGGCCTGTTTATGATTTTAAATTCAATCAAATACCAGGTATTCTTAGTTAAAAAGTTAAGTTTATCAATGACCTTTTTTATATTTTGCTCTCTCCATCATCTCTTTGTTTTAGAAACGTCCAGAGAAAATAGAAAAATTCACGGTATATTATATATAACGGGGGAATATAAGATTAAAACCGATATTAAGAAAACTAAAGGAAACAATTGTAATCAAAATAAATGTATACCATTATTTATCCCAATTAGACTTTTATTAGAAAAAGTGTCCATGGCATTACTAACGTGTTAATTTTTCTTGTTCAATCGAAGACTAAGGATCCCTAGTCCAAAAGTTAAGTCTATGAATGAGCTTTTTATGTTTCGCTCTCTCCACCATTTCTTTGTTTTAGAAACGACAAAAGACCGTCTCTCTTTCATAAATATTTTTTATTTACCCAAAGGATTTCTTACTTTGAAATAACAATGCATCCCAACAAGATACAACATGTATAACAACAAAAGATATATTACACAAAGATATACATAGATACAGTCTATTATTCCCATGCATTTTATATATATAACATCTGCATTTGTATGGTTAATAAAAAAATAAACAAATTCTTATCCTTAAAAATATATAAAAGTATCAAAATGAATGTATCGCCATTTGACTTTGGTTAGTCTTACACCAAAAGGTATCTATAGCATTACTGACCTGTTCATTTTTTTTTTGTTCAATTAAATACCAATTCCTGATTCAAAAGTTAAGTCTATGAATGAGCTCTCTAATGTTTCACTCTCTCCACCATCTCTGTTTTAGAAACGTCCAAGAAAGTCATCAAAAAAACACTCTCTGTCTCTCTCCTCCTAGGCCTGGCTCTCATTAATATTAGAGACAACACAAAGAGGACTTTGTTTTGTCGCAAATATAATCTGATGGAACACCTAAATTAACAGCTAGTTCAGCACTTCTGGCTACAGTTGAACTGAACATTTTGTGTACGTCGATGTGTGTGTAGCAGGTCTTCGTGTTCATTCAGAATTCAGACTGTTCCTTACTTTATATCAAACACACACTTTCAAGGTAAAAACCGATACTTAAAAAAATGTATAAAAGAATCGTGAACAAAATGAATGTATCGCCATTTGACTTTGGTTAGTCTTACATCAAAGTGTCCACGGCATTACTGACCTGTTAATTTTTTTTGTTCAATTTTAGACCATTAATTCCTAGTTCAAAAGTTAAGTATATGAATGAGCTTTCTAATGTTTTACTCACTCCACCAGCTCTGTTTTAGAAACGTTCAAGAAAGTCATAAGGAAACGGGGAATATAACGAAGAAAAATCGATAGAAAAATAACAAAAGACCATCTCATAAATACTTTTTATTTACACAAAGGATATCTTGCTTTGAAATAATAAGGCATCCCCACAAGATGCTACATTTACAACAACAAAAGATATATTACAAAAAAATATACACAGATCCAGTCTATTATTTCCATGCATCTTATATATATATAACATCTGCATTTGTATCGTTAATAAAAAAATAAACAAATTCTTATCCAGAATAAACTCTCTCTCTCTTTCTCTCTCTCTCCTCCTCGACCTAACTCTCGTTAATATTAAAAGACAACACAAGAACACTCTGTTTTATCGCAAATATAATCTTATGGTACACCTAAATTAACAACTATTCGAACACTTCTGGCTACAGTTGAACTGAACATTTTGTGTACATCGATGTGTGTGTAGCAGGTCTTCGTATCATTCAGGATTCAGACTGCTCCGTACTTTGTATAAAATCAAACATAGCAGGAAAACTATATCGAAAGAATAGCGAACAAATTATTATAAAAATGAACGTGTCACCATTATTTTTTATATCCAATAGGCTTACGAGTATATATACCAAAGGATGTCGTAGGCTCTCTTGACCTGTTTATTTTATTGATCTAAAGACCAGGGATTAAAAAGTTAATACTATCAACTCTTCTTGGAAAAGCCGTTATTTATATATTTTCCCTTGGAAGTACCCCCCAAGCGAGTACAGACGCTGGAATGTGGTTTCGTTCCGGAGGATTTTCGTTGATATTGCACTTTGTCGAGGTCTTTTGAACAGAATGAATGAATACTCGCTTCGTTATTTATAGTGTTTTATATAATCTCGCTTCAATACAAACGTAAACATTTATATAAACATGTACAATGGAGAATTATACTTGGTCTCCCTGCGGTTCTGTTCGGACACCCCGTCCGGGGAAGGGAGCGCGTTTTTTTTAAACTTTACTTGTTTTTAAATCCCATATAATACTAGTTTCGTAGCGGAAAGAAAGTGGCCGGGGGTCCCGGGGCTGGGAGACTCAAACCGAAACAATATCAGGACGAGAATCGGGAATACCAACCGTCTATTCGAACGTGCTGTCCTCGCTGTCGTCCGGTAATCCCTCGAAGTTCATGTTGTCGCCCTGCTGCCCTGCAATGAGAAGGAAGTCAAACGGTTAGAACCGGGGCCCTATCTCGCTCCCCTCCCACCTGAATTACTTTCTGACGGGTATTCGTCCAGGGTGGGCGATGTGGGGCTCTCGGCGGAGACGGTGTTGCGCCCGATGGCCGGGTCGAACGCCTCCTTGATCTGGTTGCTGGCGCCCTTCGGGTCCAGGTCCGTGGCCCAACTGAAGTGCTGCAGCGCGAGGTCTGTGTTGCCCAGTTTTTTATGGACTTTTCCTAAAACAACGGTATATTGAGGAATGCGAGTGCGTGCGGTACCGGAGGCTCGTACCTATCAGGTAATATACGGAAGATTCCTTTGGTACGATCTCCTTCAGCTCTTCTAGTTCTTTCAGGGCCTCCATGTGCCTGCCCAGTGCGAAGTAAATCGAAGCCCTATGGAATTTACATAGCGGGGACTTAGGGTTACTCTCTATGGCTCTGTTGAAGGTAGCTAGGGCTTTTTCAGTCTGCAACATACGAACTTGTATTATACTGACTCCGGAACTTGTTATTATTCAACTTTTATTGCTGTATCGGAAACAGTCTATCTATTGGTCACAAATAAACTGCTAAAAATGATGATATATCAATATGTTTTATATTACGATAGTTCTTTAAATATTGTGAGTGAATGTAATGTGCTGTGTTGGATTGATCTACATCCAAAAATATCTGTAATTCAGTGTGTTTTGAAATATCTTGAGCTCAAACACATTCTTTATTATTATCATCAAAATAATTTAATGATAAAACACTTTTAGTAATGGATAAGATGTAACGACTCCGATAAGAATTAACTTCCAGATGACAACGAACCTGTTTGAGGGCATGTTGAACTATTCCAATATGGCACAGAATAACGCAAGAATGCGGATTGATCGACAACGCTCTGGCGAAGTTCATCTCCGCCAGCTGGTACTTCTCCTGCTTCGAGTATATCGTACCGATGCCGAACCACGCGTTGTAGTGCATGGGGTTCAGCCGCACGGCATTCCTGAAGCAACCCAACGCCTTGTCCAACTCCTCCGTGCTGATATACTCGTGGCCCAGCAGAGTGTAGGCGTATGGGAAGTTGGGGTCGACCTTGATTGAAAATTCCCAGCGTTAAATCGCGAGAAAAACATAGACAGATGAGGGTTTCATACCTGCACGCCCCTCTGGAAGAACTTAATGGCGGTGTCGTGTTCCTTGTGCAAGGAAAAGCAGTTTCCGTTGACGCACCAAGTCACCGGATGATTTCGATCGATGTTAACCAGGTCCTGGGCAAGAGCGCTCAGCGCTACCTCCTTCTGGAGATGCCACAGTGCCGTCGAGTACACGTCCATGTAGTTTAGCTGGTGGGGATCCTGCTCGTGCGCCCTCTGAAAGTACTTCACGCTCGACTCGTACTCGGTCATCTCGAAGTAGGCCTTGCCCAGCTGACAGTAAATCCAGGTGGTGTTCATTTGATTGATGGGGAGGTTGAGGAAGCCCTGAAACACATAACAATGGTTTCGGTGAGAACACAAGGATCTTTTAAAAAATTATCCGTTCACAGCGTTGCCAGATTGTGTAGATCATATTTATAACTAAGGAATAGAGTATCCGTCCCTATACTGTATAGAGTAACAATGAAACAGTAGAAGGTTGATCAAAATCCAATTAAATCCAAACAAGTTTAATAATCAACTGTTAAAATTGCTAGGTGAAAAATATCTTACCAAAATATTCAAAAACATTTATATTTCAGCTCGTACTGTTGCCAAATCGTGTAAATTGTATTTATATATGGGGATTATTGTACACATCACTATATATTTTATCAACAACTGAATTGTAGATTGATCAAAATCAAATTATATCCGTCCACAACGTTGCCAAATCGTGTAAACTGTACTTATGTATGGGGATTACGGTATACATCACTACATATTTTAGCAACAATTGAATTGTAGATGACTGATCAGAATCAAATTAAATCCGTCCACAACGTTGCCAGATTGTGTAAATTATACTTATATATGGGGATTATGGTATATATCGCTATATATTTTTAGCAACAATTAAACTGTAAAAGACCAATCAAAATCCAATTAAACCGTCTGATATTTTTAAGAATGAAAAATAACCAGTTTTGTTAATCCATCATTAAAATGTTACTTTCATTATTATATTTGTAGTTTATAGGAGCACAGCTTCCTTGTTTAGTTATCAAGGAACTAGAACCTATATCAAAATATGTTTGCTTTTGCACCAACATTAAAAAAAACGCGTCGGCGTCCAGAATACGAGAATAAAATTAGACGATGTAGCAAAATACATGGACCGGCATTATCGCACGTAACCCCTTCAGAGTTCCCCCCTCGACGTGACTCACCTGCACTGCCGACTGGCAATTATAACTGCTCAGATCCAAGTAGGCCTGGCCGATATCCCGGAGCAACGTCATCAGCCCCTCCGCGCTCTGCCTCTGGAGGGTGAGCGCCTGCTGCAGACAGCTGGTGTTCTGCATCGAACCCTTCTCCGATTTGCTCTCCGACGTAACCGTCTCGGACTTTTCCTGTTCAATGTTGTGCTGTAACGAATGGGGAGAAAAAACGTGTACGAAAAGCGACAACACGGCAAGACATTTACTTTGTTCATGTTGTTCAGCTCGTTGCTGCCGGCGTTCTTGCCCAGGTTCTTCGCGATCCGCTGCTTGGTTTTCCGCGACGGAGACTTGGGCGTGGCGAATTTCGCCCTGGTGGGGGACTTATTGTTTTCCTTCACCGAGTAGGAACTGAAAAATGATTGAAATCTGTAAAAGTTACAAGAAATGAACCCTTTAACCTTCGACCCGGTGATCAAGCAAAATTGTTTGTGTTAGTGTCTCTGTTCGTGACGTTAATGTTTCGCAGGCATCCTTTCGTCACAACATTCGTACAATACTCATCAAAATCCAAAAAATTACATTTTAATGGACAATTAAGGCGTTACACTGGTCTAGATTTTTTATTTGTCTGTTTTCAACATTCAAAAAACTAGTTTTCTCTTTCATTCTTTTTAATTTACTTGAAATTTGGTGAAAAACCCCTAACTGCACATCTCTCTCACTCCTACTAGATTTATAACAAAATTTCAACTGCTGCTGCTTTTAAAAAATGAAAAAATAAAAAAAATAGATGAAAAATGACTTGATTTGTACAGTAGGGTTGGGATCACCATGAAAAAATGGTTCCTGAAAACCCTTTAATATAGACCAGAATAGCCCCTCAATAAGATCTCACAAAACGACGAAATATTACCTAAATAACCTGGAACTCCGCCTGACGTTCTGACTAGGTTGCTGAACAAGAGGAAGAGGCGGTGTCTTGGCCGCCGGCACGTTCGACGACTGACTGAGGACCGGTTTGCAGTTCTGGTGAAGGGCATCTTTGTATCTGCTGTTTAAATGATCCACGTCCATCTGCAACCGTTCCAATCAAAATGTATCCATTCGACCATATTGAAAATCAATTGAGACCCACCTGTTTTTGCGCCAGCAGCTTCTTCACTATAGGTGGTTGGTTTGAATGCGAGATGTTATTGTAATTTGGTGTACCATTGTATTCGCCAGAGCTACAGTCAAAGAACTGACCGAAAGTTGGACTCTAAAAAGACACATTCATATACAATATATATAAGACAAGCTTCATAAATATTATTTAAACAATTTTCAAACCTACCTCAGGAACAGTGATCTCCTGACCTAACCTGTAATTTGTTTTCAAATTCGAAAATCTCGATCGCGTCATTCCTATAGGCTTTATGCCTGACAAACACAGGGGGCTGGATAAGGGACTTTCATCGGGACTAAATAATTCTTTCTGATTATATTTTATACTAGAAAAAACAAAAAAACAATGAAAACTGAGACAGTAAATTAAAATTCACTTACTTTGGGTTTATATTTACTATATGGTGTGGTGTAACCACAGAGGCCTCTAACTTCTCAAGTTTCTCACTAGAATCACCCGTAATAAATACACTCTCCACGTTACTGACGCAATGTCCATGACAAGCTGACATATTCTCGACATTGTTAATTTGGAAAATATTATTTGCACTAGGTTTATCACCAATATCACATAAATTCTCAAAAGCAGAAAACAGAAAGGGGTTGATTTTTAAAGCTTTCTTCCAAGTGTCAATCGCTCTGGATCTCCTTTCAGTTCTCGAGGCTATTTTTCCAAGCAATAGCAGAACAAAAGCTGCCTGATCGCCAAAATCACTCACCACATCATCTAGTGATCTTGAAGAATAATTTTCACTTTCTAACAAGGCTGATTCAGCTTCAGCATATCTGAAATAAATAATTACACACTGAGTACACTCAGACCCATTTATGTTTATCAATAAAAATTCATTATCAGTACTACATTTTAAACATGTTATCAAAGTACCATTGAGTGGATGGAATGTTATCAAACTTACTTTCCAAGTTCATAAGCACAGGTACTGAATAAAAATTGACATTTTGTAGAATTACCATAGTTTTCTTCTAAGATATTATAAGCCCTAGCCTTTTGACCACCTCTATAATATGCTGTGGCCAGAAGGAACAATGTCTCGTCTGATTTAACTGGAATGTAATAATTAATGTCTGGAAATTTTTAATAACTCAACAGTTACCTTCTGCGTATAAACGTTCCGAGAGAAATATGGCATCAGAATAATCATATTGGTTCAAACAGTGCCAAATAGCAGCCTAAAAAGACAACAAAGAACACATACATCTAGCTTCTTTACCAAAAAGCACTACTGGTAAGAAATATAATTAAAAAGTCAAGTTAATAATATCTATTTATAGTTCAAACTATCATAGACTATTTCTATTAAAATTATAACTAAAAACAGTTTATATTTTCTACACACATAAACATAATCAAACTTAAAATACCTGCACAGGTTCCTGGACTATCATTATGGGGTAATTTTCTTAACAAATTTCTACTTGAGAACCATTCTATATATTCATTGGAAATATTAATTACTGTAACCGACTTAAGTGACCGTAATTATTTAAAATCTATTAATTGTACTAGACAAGCTAAACTGTCAACCGCCATTTTGTATGTGTTTTTTTTTTTGTTTTCCAATGTCGCCAATTCAATCCTTTCACTTATTAATCATTTTCAATATTTTTTCCCCAAAAATTTACATCTGAAGCAATTAATTTTTTTAAGTTTTAAAACACATCAAAAGGGATGATATTTAACACATCAAAAGAATTAATGAATTCATTAAGTATATAAATGCTATTGACAAAATAATGGTAGAAATACAATTGGTAATAACCTACTGTCATTTATCAGCTGTTTATTGTCATTATGACAGTTGCTTAAAAAACCGCTCCATGTGGATGGTGGATTGTTAAGAAATTACTATTATCTATTATACTTATTTAAGCTCTAATAAATTATTTTGTTTTTTAATAATCTTAAAAATGCCGCCGAAAAAAGCTGCTGCCCCTAGTAAAAAGACCGAACAAAAGAAAAAAGAGAAAGTCATAGAGGTTAGCTATATTAAAATTAATCTGAGCATACTGAATACTAAACATAACTTAAAACGCCCATTTTAGGATAAAACTTTCGGTTTAAAGAACAAGAAGGGCGCTAAACAGCAGAAGTTTATTCAGCAAGTCGAGAAACAAGTAAAGTCCGGCGGCGTACACCCGCTAAAGGATAACGCGAAAAAACAGGAAAAAGAGCAAAAACTCAAGGAACAGAAAGAATTGGCGTCTCTCTTTAAGCCGGTGCAGAAAGTAGAAAAGGGGGCCGATCCCAAATCGATAGTTTGTGCGTTCTTTAAACAAGGTCAATGTGGCAAAGGTGACAAATGCAAATTCTCTCATGATCTTACTCTGGAACGCAAAGCGGAGAAGAGATCTTTGTATGTTGACATGCGAGATAAAGATGAGGAAGAAACTATGGAAAATTGGGATGAGGATAAGCTGAAGGAAGTTATAGAAAAAAAACATGGGAAGAGTGGTAAAATGCCAACAACAGACATTGTAAGGTTGTGGATTTGGCTTATGTTTGGTAGTATTGGATGATGTGTTGTTTTAGATATGTAAACACTTTTTGGAAGCTGTGGAGAAGTCAAAGTATGGATGGTTCTGGCAGTGCCCCACAGGAGAAAACTGTATTTATAGGCATGCATTACCACCAGGATTTGTTCTAAAGAAAGATCGTAAAAAGGAAGATAAAAAAGATGAAATCACTTTGGAAGAACTGATTGAGAAAGAAAGAGCTGCATTGGGACCTAAACAAACCAAGGTATTGTTCAACAATATTTATTTATTATGTAGCAATGGTATAAATGTTTTTTAAAGATTACTCTTGAAACATTCTTGGCCTGGAAAAAACGGAAAATTCAAGAGAAAAAAGATGCAGCTAGAAAAGAGGAGGACAAAAAGAGAAGTGATTATAAAGCAGGCAGACAAGTTGGATTATCAGGTACGCTAAAAAATCACTTTTAGTTAGCATCAGACTATTAATAATGTTTCTAAATGATCACAGGTAGAGAAATGTTCAGTTTCAACCCTGATATGGCAATGGAAAATGATCTGGAAGATGGAGATGAAGCCTTTGATTCAAATCTGTACAAAGAAGAGGAAGAGGATGCTATTGAGTACAAGGAAATTAATCTTGATATACTGGAACATGACGTTTCGGAGGTAGTGTTCAACGAACACTTACAGAAAGGTGTGGTGGTAATTTTCGTGAGTTATAGGTGGATGGTACGGGAACCTTGGCCACGGAAGACCGATTCAAGGCCGAGGAACCGTCGAGCAGTACCTCACAACAACAACAACCGGCCGACGACACCGCTAGCTCGGCGGTACCCATCAACGAGAACCTATTCCTCGAAGAGGACCTGGACGGTTTGGACGAGGAGCTCGAAGACTTGGAGCTGAATGATTAGTAATTGGCTCGTCGCAGCCAATCGGATACGAAAGGTTAGTTTATAGGGCGGAGCGAGCCGGGTTCATCGAAACTGACCGATTCCGAAGGTGGTAAACGATTGGACTGGCCGTATACACGAGGCGTTTCGATGAACCCATGCGAGTATAATGTGTAAATACATAAAAAAAGTTAAAGGCATCATTTTTAAATAAAATACATAACAATATAGAGCGTTTGGTTTATTTCCTTCGGACAAGCTGGTGGGAAGACGAGCACTCCATCGACTGTCCTATCAAATCCCGTTATTATACTCTACCGAAAGTACTAGTTGTTAGTTGCGAAAGTTGTCGTTCAGGCGCATAAATAACATAGAAATAATTGAGAGCGCCGGCGCGTCCACCAAATTATAATTATTAATTCGCAATGTTGCCAGATTGTATAAATTGTATTTATTTGTGAGAAATATAGTATATATAACGCTAAATATGGTGGGTGTAACCGTTAAGATATTTAAAAAGCCTGCATTTTGCATTTATTAATTTAAGATTAATGCTCGGCCTGGACGACTCTACAGAGAAAACATTTAAGCAAACCGCAAATTTTGGATTCTCCAAAAAAAACTTTGGAAAGTGGTCAAAATAGGCTTCTTGAACTTGAAATAGATTTTTTGTAGACTTTCTGCCAATTCAAAGTGGCATCTCTTCAGGTTTCTTTTGATGCAAGGGAGCAAGAAGAAATACGGCGATACTAAGTTGGGACAGTAAAGTGGACTGAACCGTAATTTGAAATTGAAACAAAATATTGTGGAACGTGATACTTATTTCCTCAAACGGAGTGATGGGAAGTGAAAAAATAGGGTTTCACGAATATGAAATGCATATTTTTAGAAAATAGTTTAATAAATTGAAATTCTGAAAATCAATACTAATTATTATAGTGACGATTAAATTACCTTTTGGTAATGGATCTTTTTGAACTCCTTTGACTCGTCACGTAATATGAACTCAAATTTCCTAGAAAATGAGTAAAAAAATCTCCCATATCTACTGTACTCATTATAATTATATCACCTAGAATAAAACTAAACAAATGCAATTGTATCACTGTTCCATTGTGACATCGAAAATTGATAATATGAGGATTAAGATTTGTTGATAAGACGGTTGTTGTTCAGTTCTCTTCCAGGCGTTTACGGTGATAGTAACATACAAACAGACTCGCCAGTAAGTATTAAATAACTCAACATTTCACCTATAAAATTAGAAAATAAGTTACAGTTTGCCATGCAAATCGAATGTGAGCTGACGTTAATTCTTAGGAAAAATGAGTTTGTTGAAGAAATTAGGTATCAAATTAAAGTGCTGATGTAAATAGTACCGATAATTAAATACACGCTTCAGAGTTTTACTTGAAGGACCGGATTGCCACCGAAGAACGTCGTAAGTCCAGAAGTTTAAGTGCCAGACACTTGGAAAAAATACTCCAAAAATAAACTCGCTTTATTTTTAGTTCACTAGATAAGAATTGTTTATTATTATTCGGTTGATATACAGAAATGTTTCAAAGTTTTCTAATAAAGTACCGTCTTGTATCGTGTTTCATTTCGAATCGTAGATTTAATATCATAGATAGCCATGGAGCTTTCTCACCATACCTGGGTTCCTGGTAGTAATGAGCATCTGCAAGACCTAGGAAATGAACGTGACGGTCTTAAAAAAATGGTGGGAACATCATTCAAGGTTCATGTCAGTCTAAAATGAAACAGCATCATTAACAAGAAATCGTTTTATTTTTTTTTTAATAAAATAGGACACTTTGATTTGTTTATCACATAAACTACAAGCTCTTATAATGTAACAAGTGGAAATACTGATCGATTCTATACCCATAACAAAAGAGAACTGATTGCCCTAGTGATAATTAAATTACCTTTGGTAACAGACCCTTTCGGATATGCTTTACATAATATCAACGCGTCACCGAACGGATCATTAAAAAATCTCCCCTGTCTACCGTATTTACTACTTATCACAAAATCTAATTTCAAATTAAACGAATGCATTTGTACCACTGTTACCTCCCGCCATCAGAAATTGATAAGGTGAGATGATAAGATGGATATTGTTCAGTCCACTTCCAGGCGTTTAAGGAGACAGTAAAGTACAGATCCACTCGCAAAGTAAGTCTATCGAATAATTTAAAATTCCACGTATAAAATTAAAAAATAAATTACAGCGTGTCACGCTAATTAAAGACGAGGCAACGACGGTTTTTGGAAATCAAGTAGTACCATTTAATAAGTTATAAGGCGGCAGGGTTTCACTGACCAGCCACCGAAGAACACTTAGGGTCTGAAGGTTTAAGTACCAGGCACTTGATTAAAACGACACCAAATCAACTAGCGTTGTCTTTAGTTCATCAAGATAAGAAGTTCTTTATTATTAATCACTTTATATACAGGAACATCGCAAAGCTTTCCAATAAAGTACCTTCTCGTACCGTGTTTCATTTCAAACCCTCATCGGCGCGTCGATTCTGACCTCGTATCACAGGTGGTTGTGGAACCCTCGCGCCCTAGCCTGCTTCTCGATAATGGAACGTTTCCTCTGGGCACCTCTCGCGTCGGACGGCAGTGCTATTTGGAGATCAAGGAATCCTCCACGGAGGTCAATTGTTTCTGGTCGTCCAGCCGGATCTTCTGCAAGGAATCCTTCCTAGGCGCGCGGATCGAAGCATCTGGCGCAGAATAAATCGGCGTTAGTCGTCGAGTAAATCGATTGGGTTGTTCGAGACTTAGGAGGTGATTTTTATACAAATTATTGTAATGTACGTTGTTGTCACAAAGGGAAATAAATTTTTGTATTTATGGCGAAGGAGCCCCATCTCGAACAACCCATGACAGTAAAACCACAATGGGATATTGTTTCATTATAATTTTTATTAACAAATATAAAATAATACTATGCAATGAATAATAAGCAGAATACTGATCAGAATCTCGTGTTTTTATCGCCTTGATCTTTGCTACTGGGTAGCGTATCGTTGTTTGTTTTACCTTGAGATCGGAGCAGGCGTTGAGCGACGAAGTGGACGGCGCAGGCCGTCAGGGCGCCTACGCCGAAGAACAGGAAGGTCTTCTGCCCCCCCACGTCGTTCCAGGCCAGGCCGGCCAGGAAGCTGCCCAGGGACACCCCGACGCCTTCGAAGACGGCCCCAACCAGACCCTGCAAAGAGAATTACATGTAAATTTCTAATCACGTCCCCGGCGTCTGGAAATCAAGCGATGATACGACGTCAATAATGATACTTATCGCGGATTACGATGTCTGAGGAGCGAAGGTATTATCGAGATCATAAAAAGGCGAGCTTCGCACAATGGTTGGTATTTTTACGATAGTTTTTATAACTTTCTTTGTTGGTTTGTTGATTGAGATCGCCGACGAGAGCCTACTTAATTTCTAATAGAGATAAACATAACAATACATTGTAACAGAAAAACAAAGCAGGCCTGGTAACTATTGTGCAATTTCGAGATATCATTTCGATAAAAAAATCCTAAATAATGGTAATCTCCCACTCTACACGAGCTTTTGTTTAATCGGGTTTAAATTTATGACATTTTAATTCGAAATTAGCAATTAAGTAATTAAGGTTTTGTCACTGAGCAACAGGGCTTGATCACAGATACCTAATATTAAGCTGGTGGATTAACCCGAGACTGACTGACTGACAAGGTCAAGTATAGGGTATTTCAATAAGGACGGGTCGATGTATGTCGTTATATATGGAATGGCATTCTGACCGAATGTTGAACTAACAGGTCAATTGAAAAGTCCCCGACAGTTTTTATGGCAAAATTAGTTTTTTTATTCAACATAATTCCCTTCAAGGGTGATACACTGATTATAGCGATGCTCCAACTTTTCAATACCATTCTTGTAGTACGATTTGTCCTTTGCTTCAAAGCAGGTTTCAGTTTCGGCGATCACCTCTTCATTCGACGAAAATTTCTTGCCAGCGAGCATTCTTTTGAGATCTGAGAATAGGAAATAGTCGCTGGGGGCCAGATCTGGAGAATACTGTGGATAAAGAAGCAATTCGAAGCCCAATTCAAATCCATTTCTCATCGTTTTCACTGACTTGTGACTCAGTACATTGTCTTGCTGAAGCAGCACATTCTTTTTCTTCCAATGCGGCCGTTTTCGGTCATTTCGTCCTTCAAACGGTCCTTCCTTTTCCAAGGTAGACAATGAAAATTATTCCATGCACATCCCAAAATACAGACGCCATAACCTTGCTAGCCGAATGTTGCGTTTTCGCACGCTTTGGAGCGGGTTCATCGTGTGCAGTCCACTAGGATGACTGTCAATTGGAGTTCGGAGTGAAATGATGGAGCAATGTTTCACCCATTGTCACATATCGACGTTAAAATTCGGGTTTATTACGCTTGATCATCTTCAAACACTGCTCCGAATCATCAACTTGTCGTTGTTTTTGGTCAAAAGTGAACTCGCGCGGCACCCACTTTGCACAGAGCTTTTTCATACCCAAATATTCGTGAATGATATGATGTACACGTTCAGTTGATATCTTTAGAGTATCTAATATTTCATTCAGTTTCAATTTACGGTCATTAAAAATATTTTTTTGGATTTTTTAAAAATGTTTTCGTCGGTAACAACCTCTTTTGGGCGTCCACTGCGTTCACCGTCTTCGGTGCTCATTTCACCACGTCTAAACTTAGCATACCAATCCTTGATGGTTGATTTTCTTGGGCGTCCGGAAACTCGGCATCAAGCTAAGTTTTTGCTTCAATTGCATTTTTTTCCTTCAAAAAGCAATATTTTATCAACACGCGAAATTCATTTTTATCCATTTTTTTACAATAACAAAAGTTGCTTCGCTCAAAATGCTATAAGTCACGAATTAATGATCCGACAGCTGTCAAATTTATACACGCATCTTTTAAGTGTTTAACTAAAAAACATGGATTTAATTCTAGTAGCGCCATCTATATGTCAGGCCGGGACTTTTCAACTGACCTGTTAGTTTTTAATGAGTTTGCCACATATATTTGGCTGAATTTGATGGTCTTTCCTTGATTGTTTGATTGCATATAAGTCTACCAATTGCTGGTAAAGTGTTTATGATGATCGTGCATCTGAGACTTCAAAGAGCCCGCGAAGTATAAGCCCAGAAAGTAGGCAGGACTTAGACCAGATATTTCAATATTTGTTTTTCTCTTCTTTCGGTCCATACTGAATTCATTCTCTCGGAATGGGCTCTTTTTCGTCCACCTGACCACTTGGTTTCCTGGGTTTCTCTATCTGGTGCACCTTCCAGTCGCAAACTTTCCCTCTAAAGACCTTTCTATCCTGTATTTCTTGTTGTGTTATTTTGCCTCCTTTTACGTCCTCCTTAACTGCACCGATCCATTTCATCGTTTCAACCTTGGCGTTACTGCGAGCTTCATGGAATTCCACCAACTTTCTGGTCAATCTGCTCGGTTCCATTCTTTTATGCCCATAAAATCGTTTTTCTTTTAATCCGAATATATCTCGCTAAACTTTTCCAATTTCTTATTTGCCCTTAGCATGTATGTTCATTCCTCAGTGTGTTTGAGAAAATTGTTCTTTCCTTATTTTCTATTTGTGTTCAGAATGAGAGCTTCAGTTGATGATATTTGAAAACCTACTTTCCGTTACAGATGTTGTCTTGAAGGCAAATCCAATATTTTCTAGCTCACCCTGAGAAATATTGTCCTTAAAAAATAGGATAGACACAAGGATAGATGGGATAGAAGTCCAACACATTCCCTGAGACTAAAGTAGATAAATATATAGTCAAACTCGACCCGGTGTTATTCAAAAGCCTATAGGTAATATTAGAGACTATTTTACTTACTTGCATCGTGGCTTCAGTACCAGGTGGTGCTATTATACTGGCGTACGACGCCATACAGGCGTAGAACAATCCGAACGTCAGCCCGTTGCTGAACTCCAACGGGATGAAGTACCAGGGATTAGGGATGACCGAGTAGAGGATGAAACGCACGCCCAGCGCGGCCAGCACCACCGACATGGAACTGACGTGTCCGATCTTCTTCAGGATCTTCCCCGAGAGGAAGAAGAAGGGCAGCTCGCCGCCGAGGCACTGCACCCCCATGATTACGCCCTGCAAGGTCTTGACGTTGGACAGGTTCTGGGATTTGGCGCGGTCCTCCACCAACCACAGCAGGAACTGCCACATCAGGCCGGTGCACATGCCGACCGCGATGCACCAGGTCAGGAACACGACGATACGGACCTCGACCAACAGTTTCCTGACGTCCCTCAGGATGTTCGTGGACACTTTCGTTTGTTTGTACTGGAAGAAAATATCGGGTGAGACGAGGGAAGAATTACCGATGCTAATACAAGGTGTATCAAAAGAAAAAGGCCCCTCAATAATATTTATACACTCCTGAGTATGTTATTGCTTTCAAAGTAGGCTTTCAAGGTCTACAAATAGACAGCATCACTGGGGGTTAACTCTGAACTATACAGTAGGTGGTAAAATTATTCTTGGTGAATTTTTAGCGTTTGAGAATGTTCTTTCCTTATTTCCTCATTCACTATTAGTGGTTTTGTCTTTTTCCAGGTACTCAGTGAGCAAAATTCCATGGCCAACCCACTTTCACTGGCTGTTCAGTAACATATCAGCTCAAACGTCCCGTTCACATTGTTTAAACAGCGTTCTGTTTCACGTTACCATCAAATTTTGTTTCCTTTAAATGTTCAGCACTATTATGTTGAGTTTACAATGATTAAGAGGTTACTTCACCTATATTTGTCAGGATTTATTGAGTTATATGTTAAGATAGTGACATATATTTCCTTCTAAATTTAAAGATTTGAGAAAATATTACGGGAAAAATCCGTATAGGGGTTAAATCAGGACTGCGTAGAGGCCAATTTATGTCACCTCAACTGAAAATCAATTCAAGATCGAGCTCATGATAGAGACATATTTAATTCCTGTAAGAAATTAATTTTGTAGGAGGTCTTTATGTAACATACGGTATAATAATAATCTATACACATTTAAAGCACTTGAGCACTTCGGAATTAAAAAGTTATGAACGTCATAACAGTTCTTGATGACCTTGATGTATGTTCGAATGGGAAGAATGCTTGAAAACTCAAATATTGCAGTATTTTCACGGAATTCCCCCCCCCCGCTCTTGTGAGGCACCTTATATGCCAAACCCTTACTCCTATCACATACCTTTATGTTAATCGACGCCAGGAAGTCGAGAACCAAGAACCCCGCGGCTAAATAGAAACAGACGCTGTAGTCGTCCTCGGCCTTGTCCTTGCTGACGATGTCGACCACTATTCCGGACACGGAGGACAGAATACCCCATCCCAGGGCGCCAAACATACGCTGGTACCCGTACCTGTTCGGTTTATCACCTGGGGAATTAAACGCCTATTAGAAACGATAGATACTCGACCGGATACCACATCGCCGTACCTAGAAGTTCGAAACAGATGGCATCTCCGATCGAGACGGTGACGGCTTGTCCTATCCAGGCGACGATCATCAGGGTGAGGAACACCCAGAACTGATACATCCGGTAGACGTCCGCATCACTGATCTGAAACGAACCGTGACGGTCATTCGGCTCAATGAGTAAGTACGACGACCATTCACCTGATTCCCCGACATGAGCAGGTTAATATCATTGTCGTTACATTTCATATCGCACGAGGTCTTCGATGACGCGAGTCCGACATTGAGATTCAGGCCGCGCCCGTCCTGGGTGATGTTTCCGACGGGGAGGTACACCGATACGTCCGATCCGCTGTAATCTGGGGCCAGGTATATCTTCGACGTGGGGATCGATCCCGTAAAAGACGCCGTATTCGGAGTGGATTGGTTACAGAGCTCGGATAAGCTTGCATCTGTGCAGAGGACGGTTTCCCCGCTATATAGCGCGCAATCCAACTAAAATAATATCGTTAACGACAAATCATCGATGTATAGGCTCGGATATCTCACCTGACACGCGGCGAAGAGTTTCTTCGAACTGATCTTGTCTACCAGAGAGGAATCTATACTGATACCCGCCTTGTTCTGCAGAGATAAGGAACCGTTCTGGTAAATTAGCCGGACCTGGATGTCTTGCGGCACTTTGGGCGAATAGAAAATGGACAGGAATGCTACAGCAGTCACTAGTTGAGCTGAAACGAGATTATAGAGATGTAATTACGGTTATTCATATTTAAGAAAATTGTTTAATTTTTAGTTTACGGAAATTGTAACGTTTTCAACGTTTGTATAGTTTAGGGGTCTAATTCATTAGACTATTTAACTGGTTTTTGTAATATCAGTGACACGGGAAAAGGATTATGACTTGAGACAATATCGAATGTCTGCTGAAGCCAAATCAATATAAGAAAGGCACCGAGCAAACATAAAACACGTGGCTAGCAGAAAGGATGTTTCATCGGCTCGTTGTCGAGTGTTCCGGATAATGGGGGTGTAGGTACCGGTGCTAGACGAAGCGTCTCAAAAGTTAGACCTGGAAAAGGACCCTTTATGGTGGCTATAACCATAAACTTCAAGACGGTAGTCCGTAACGCCATCGGCGTGAGAATTTCCTAGCTGGAAGAGTCTTTGCCTCCCCCCGAAATTCTGAACGAATCGGGATGTAGAAAAGGGTTTCTTGAACCAGCATTCTCAGCCACTACCAAGAACCCGAAAAAACCGATTAGAATTTGTCTTCACAACAGAATTGACTAAATAATTATCAGAATCAGAACTAAGAGGAACTTCAGAGTCTGCAACAGAATTAAAATGAAAGAGTTACAGCATCAAGACCACAAACAGTAAAATAATTACTGAATTAGTCAAAGAACATGAATTAAAAAACAGTCAAGAGGGTCAAGATTTAATCAGAATCGTGTATAATCATCAGTTGGGTCCGATGACGGAGTCAGTATTATCCTAAGCCAGACAGACGATTTAATTCTTCCACCATTATGTATCGATTTAACATCTTTAAATATACATTTTTATATTACTCATTTAAATAAATAAACTCGTCTTTGTACATTAAGCAATGAAGAGAGAAAAAATTATATTTCATTTACAACATTATTTTCTCTTCTGAACAACTGAACAGAGGTCACGTGTCGCATTCGATGCGAGTAACGAGCTTTCT
This sequence comes from Rhynchophorus ferrugineus, assembly GCF_030347505.1. Lineage (NCBI taxonomy): Eukaryota > Metazoa > Arthropoda > Insecta > Coleoptera > Curculionidae > Rhynchophorus > Rhynchophorus ferrugineus. The sequence goes on along the minus strand of NW_027472589.1, from coordinate 3,664,230 downwards.
CCCGCACTTACCCACAAGAAATATGATTTTCTGACAGTGAAATCGATCGGCGATGGTACCGAACACCGGCTTGGCTACCATACCGAAGACCGGCAGTATCGTGTAGATCAATCCGACGATGACGCTGGAAAACCCCAACTGCTTGGCGTAGATGGACAGGTAAGGTACTATGGGCCCGGTTCCTGGAACAACAACAACACCAGATCACATACAACTTCTCGCGCCTCCCCGGTAGGGGTTAACGGATCATTAAAACCCATGAACCCGATTCGATTTTATAATTAGGAGAGTTTAGACCAATTGCGGAGGTCATTTCAATAAGAACCATTTACTATTTATTCTATGACTGGCCACAAATAAACGTCTTATCGATTTTTTTTGCGTAATGTTTCTTAATTATTTCTCTATAAACTTGGGACAGTGTCAAGGTTGAACGGTCCTTAAAAACTCACTTTAAAAATCACCTGTTAAGAGATAACATAATTACTTCAGTATTTCCTCCAGTCATTCTCGCATTCCTATATCAAAATAATAGATTTATGCTTGAATTAACTTATTATTGATATGTATATGTAATTGCAATATGACCAAGCAAAAAAACAATCTGTCTACATTGCTTTTCGCGTAATTTCAGGATATGAAAAATAAAATATGTGTACCGTCAGCTCGTTAATTACTTTTTATTCTATTATCGCGCGAATTTTATTGTCAGGTAAAACAATATAATAAAACAAAAGCATGACGATACGTAACCAAATAACATATCGAAACCAGATGAAAATACTACGGTGTACGATCTGATTCGCAACGAATCTGATAGGTCGTGCGTCTAAATCATCTAATGTGAAATAGACGCGGATCTGATACCCAAAAAATTGGAGTGGCTCGATGAGTACGATATGGGATGCGGTTACATCAATAAACATGTTTATTGTAATTTGTTATTTATCAACGACGTTATTTCGGAACAAAAAAAAACCTATTATTACAAAGAATATTTAAATAATCTATCGGTACGATTATTGGCGATTGGCTGCCAGTGCATTCCGATCTAGGACATATATAGGTGTACCGTCAAAATTCGATTGATAGATGTTATTTTTAAAACCAATTTGGTGTCAAAACAAAAAATAACCCCAAGGTTTCGCGAAACGAAAAAACGTAAATAAAGCAACACGGTCCTTTTTATGTAATTAGTTCAATATTCCTATCGAAACGATAATTTATTCAGGACTGACATGGTAATATTCGAGTAAGTAATACATGAATTTGCATCATCATTAACCATGTTGCAAATTAACAGCAAGTACAAGACTGTAATTGGTATAAAACACTATTTCATGCAACATTGCAACAAGTTCAGGGGTTGTCAACAATAAATAAATCCGTTACAGCTAATACAGACCTGCGTTAAATAAAAAATAATGCGCCTTCATAGGCACCAGGGCCTTGTTGATTTGGTATCTCATTTTTTTCGCGAACACTTGCAAGGGTTAACCTACAAAACTGACCGGTTAACGTTTTCGACTGGTCCGCGACGACACGAGAAATAAATAGCAGTCACGTTTTCGTTGCGCTACCGATTCACTTACATCCTTAACTAATATTTTGATAAGTTGTTCGGTTCAGCGCGTTTTTTTTCTACTTAAAGTTGTGCTCTCGGTCGTGTCTTCTACATCCTTGCGATTACGTCACGTCAGGATCGATTACAGTTTCCTGTCGGTCGCTGGTTCATCAGGTCGTCGATAGGTGTCACCGACCCGACAATTACAAAATATTGGGTATGGAATCAATTCAATAAAAGTATTATAATGCAAAACTACATGGCTCATCACTAACTGTAACAGATTTAAAAATGGTTTATTATATGGTAAAACGTTTGGTGAATATGTCATAACCAGGCACCTTCGCCATATTGTCAAAATGACAAAAATTTAAATCTTTCAAATTCGAATGTATTTAGATAGTTTATAGATATAATAATTTCAATAGTTTCAACCATAATTTCTGAAGAAATAGAATATTTACTACCTAAAAAATCTATTCCCTTTTCATTTATTGTGACAGTTTAATATTACATAATATTTAGAAAGCCATAAATAAAACAGGATTTGTTTATACACAGAGAGTAAAATATGAGTAATAAAAGGTCAAGGAGGCTCTATCTAATAAGATATAATAGATAGTTAAAAATATAGAGAAGTTATATATAAACTTATGAGATATCAAAAATATACATTAAATAATGATGTTGAACTTACACTTATTAAATAAGAATTATATTATTTTTCAGCACTGGAGCATCAATGATGACATCAGGGTCTAGTCGAAACTTCTTGATTTCAGTTTGCTGGTGATTTTCCAAAAATTAAGGGTGAGTTATTCGAGTCGAATATTCTATAGTTTCTCGCATTATTGAAATTGGTACTTTTGTGGCCATCTAGTGATATTTAATGATGTTTTGGTTGAACAAGATGTTCATATATTACTTTTGTATGTTACAGAAGACGCTGTGTGTGGTTAGAGGCAACAAAGGGATCAAAGCAGAAGCAACGTCATTGAAACTACAATAATCCAGTTTCCTGAATCAATTGGTCAAATATTCGTTACAAAAATCTTAGTAAGTTGCATTAGTTATTATTTTAACAGATCGAAATAATTATTACTTACATTAAATACACGTAATGATAAATTCATCACGTGTATATCTGGTTGCCTAATAATATGAAATACATTTTATTTGCCATGAAGATTTATTTATTTTATCCTTTCTTGTTTCAGGTGCTGTGCAGTGCGCCATTAATGACCTGTTGTCGTCCATTGATGATCCTGTGCCATCCATTGATATGAAGGGGTGAATTATCATTCACTAATAGATAATAAATTGTTCATAATGTATTATTATACAGAAGTATTGTTATTAATATAACGTATTTAATAAATATAAATAATCAAATAATCAAGATTAAGCTTTTTATTATTCCTTTCACTTGATCCAATATCTTTCCTAGAAAAGTATTAAATGGTATATAATTGAAGGAATTATATGAATATACAAATTAGACTGCTAATATATTCATATAATTTATAATTTTACAACTAAATTTTAAAAACCAAGCACCTTTGCCAAAATATCAATAATCAAAAAATAGTCCAAAATAAAACTGATTTGAAAAATTTGAAAGAATCTTTTAAAAATTATCATTAGAAAATTTAAAAAAATCATTAAAAATCTGTTAAATGCGTACGATGGTAGCTAAAATATATAGATGCAAATATGAAAAAATTAAAATTCGAAAATTGGTTTTTCGTTATCAGGGGCATACGAAGGGGAGGGGCCAAGAAAATGTTTATCTTTAAAAATATTGATTCTTAAACGAAAATATTTGAATGCAAAATTACAAAAGTTGAAATTCGAAAATTGGATTTCGGTATCAGGAGCATACGAAGGGGAGGAGGTAAAATTTTTCTTCAGCTGCTCCGGGATTTTAAGGGGGAGGAGCTAATACAATGTTCATTCGTTCGCCATTTTATGAGGGAGGGGCCAAGAAAATATTTATTTTCCCCATTTTAAGGGGGAGGAGCCAACAAAATTTTAATTTCGAGCGCAAATTTGTAAATAATTCGGATATCAGTAGTAAATAATTTATACCTCCTTCATACTTCTATGTTCCTAATGAGACGATTTGATTCTCGAATTAAAATATATGGATGCATAAATGCAAAAGTTGAAAGCCGAAAATTGAATTTTGGTATCAGGAGCATACGAAGGGGAGGAGGTAAAATTTTTCTTCAGCTGCTCCGGGATTTTAAGGGGGAGGAGCTAATATAATGTTCATTCGTTCGCCATTTTATGGGGGAGGGGCCAAGAAAATATTTATTTTTCCCCATTTTAAGGGGGAGGAGCCAACAAAATTATATTTTCGAGCGCCATTTGGTAAATAATTCGGATATCAGTAGTAAATAATTTATACCTCCTTCATACTTCTATGTTCCTAATGAGACGTTTTGATTCTCGAATTAATATATGGATACACAAATGCAAAAATTGAATTTTGGTATCAGGAGCATACGAAGGGGAGGAGGTAAAATTTTTCTTTAGCTGCTCCGGGATTTTAAGGGGGAGGAGCCAATACAATGTTCATTCTTTCGCCATTTTATGGGGGAGGAGCCAAGAAAATGTTTATTTTTAAAAATATTGATTCTTAAACGAAAATATAAGAATGCAAAATTACAAAAGTTGAAATTCGAAAATTGGATTTCGGTATCAGGAGCATACGAAGGCGAGGAGGTAAGATTTTTCTTCAGCTGCTCCGGATATTTTAAGAGCGAGGAACCAATAGGAGAATTTAAATTTTATAACAAAAAAGTAATTGGAAACTTCTATCTTACCTCTTTTAGGCGAAGGTGCTTGGTGTTTGCAAGAGCACCAGCACCTGCGCCCAAATATCAATACTTTTTAAAAGTTTTAAGTATTTCCCCTTATTAAGTGTTTGTTGGTCCTCACCAGGCACCTTCGGCCGAATGTCAATATTTTTTAAGATATATATATTTTCATTTAGGGTGTTTTAAAATAAAAAAGCAAGCTTATTTATTAAATAGGTATTTATTTTATTATTCATCAACTGAAATTACAAGAGTATTAATGTATAAAAACACTTCTACATCTGTCTTACTTACTTTAGGCGAAGGTGCCTGGCATAGCAATACCGGCACCTGCGTCCAAATATCAATACATTTGTAAATAAAATACAGTTTTCTTTATTTATAAAATTCATTATTCTTTTTTTTACACAATAGAGTTATTTACAACTAATTTTGTAATTAGTTATATATATTAATTACACAATTTTTCAAAAGAACACATTTAAGTGTATGTTTTTTTTTTTTTAGTGAGTGAGACTACTGGTTAACGTGGGCTTCGAACAGCGGATGTGAGGGTTATTGAGAAGCCTACCGGTTGAGGCGATCGATGTTAGCATCATTCCAAAAGGTACCCGGCTTTACTCAGGCGTGTGACGTGAGTGACTTAACTCCTTATACTGCTTCATGTCCTGGAACAAAAAAGTGTGATAAGAATTTGTACAATTTCTTCTTTAATTATTACTAATAGTTTATAATTAATACATATTTGTTTTCCACAACTTACCTAAGAAAATTTGAACTAGTTATCACTGTTGAGGTCTTGAGCTAATTCCAGCAATAAATGGTTGTAAGTTTGAAATCCATGGCCAACTCGGATACATGGAGACAACACTTCTGCAAATGGATGGATATAAACATATTAGTATACACATTGTAGTATTTTTCATCAAATGATCTACTATACAAAGGGTTAGTTTAACAAGTTTTCCATGAGATAATGCATTAATTACTTGACGATGATATCTTTTAGTAAATCTACTAAAGTTAGATACACCAATAACCAAGCTGAATAAGACCGGATGTCTTCTGGGATGATCAAGTTGGTCACTGGCCAGTCTGCCAGCAGGTCTAGTACATACAAACCTTAGATCGTAAAAACAATACTTTAAAATGGAGCAAAAAAAGTTTGGAGGACGGTTTGGCAAGACTGCATCGTAAAGCTAGCAAAGTTTCTGTCTCTGATCTTGTGTTATAGCTTTCATGTATCTCAAAGTGACGAGAATGTCTTTGTAATAATTTTTATTAATTACAACTCACATTAAATATGCTTAGTACAATTTTAATTTGTAAATTAATTTATTATTTCTGTTCTGTTGTAATTGTGTCAATAGACAAGCAAGACGAGAACAGTATGTATTTCCTAAATGAAAATAATTAAGGTAAATTTAAGAATAACACTTACACATTATAGAAGTTCATGTGGTTTGGTTTGCTTCAATCTTCTGACTTCCTGCGTGTTGCCCAGTAGCTGTATTGCTTTCAAATTATTGTGATTTAGTAACCTTCTTTCTTGAACAACTTCGCAAATATATTTGATTTCGAGGTTATCGCATGGTTCCTCGTTGGTTACGTCCCGATAGGCATTGGTAATTAATCGAGAAACTTTGTTTCAGTAGCGTTGGATTACTAGTTGGCTTGATGTATTAGTGCAACCTTATGTTTGCTCCCCATAGGCCCAAATTGGTTTTTTGACTAACGGAGAGACCAATCTCTTTGACTTTAGGACAAGTTGAGAGTATCTTCCGATTAACCAGTACGGTTGTTTGATTTTGAGTCTGATCTACTCTGTTTTTGTCTAACGTGATGTTCCCTATAATGATGTCGTATCGTTTTACGTCTATAGCATTTTAGACCTTTGTCTATAACTGTTATCAGAATGTTCCAATAATTTATTGATCTGGAAAAAATTAATAGCAACGTTCTAATGTGCTGAAAAACTATCAAACTAGCCTCAAATGAGGTAGCATGTGAATAATATTTGAGTATTTATACGAATGTATTTAGATAGTTTATAGATATAATAATTTCAATACTTTCAACCATAATTTCTAAAGAAAAAGTATATTTACTACCTTAAAAATCAATAGTTCCTTGTTGGTTACGTCGCGATAGGCATTGGTATTTAATCGAAAAACTTTGTTTCAGCAGCGTTGGATTACTAGTTGGTTTGATGTATTAGTGCAACCCCATGTTTGCTCCTCATAGGCCCAAATTGGCTTTATGACTAACTGATAGGCCAATCGCTTTGATTTTAGGTCAAGTTGAGAGTATCTTCCGACCAACCAGTACGGTTGCTTGATTTTGAATCTTATCTACTCTGTTTTTGTCTAACGTGATGTTCCTTATAATGATGCAGCATCGTGTTATGCCTACTGCATTTTAGACCTTTGTCTATAATTGTTATCAAGATATTCCAACGATGTGTTGACCTGGAAAAAAAAAGAATAGCAACGTTCTAATGTGCTGAAAAAAACTATCAAACTAGCCTCAAATGAGGTAGCATGTGAATAACCAGCAAGCTGTTTCAAGGCGTTGTTATGGGGTTGCCTCCACTCAGCGCCACTTCTTTGATACTTTAGCTATAATTTAGTATTTTTTGCTTTAGTGTTCACATACCGAGATCCAGGTACATATATAACTGTTGCTGATACTTTGAGGAATATTGAGCATGTTCCCTATATTGCTGTTGCTTGTTTTGCCCCATTATTGAATGCAGTAGATCCGGATTGGCTTAATGACGGATCTGTAGACCACCTCTCACCATTTTATATGATCGGTCTGTTAACCAATAAAGACTACGGAGTCTGCTCCCAGGTTTTTTACGCTTGGTCCAGTTGTGCTTCTGCCAAGTAAACCTACGATCCAAGTAAAGGTTCATGTTGATGTAGGGGGTGTTGGCCAACGAAAAAAGTATCGATATTTCGATATATCGATACTTAAAAAAATATCGATATATCGTTTTCGACATTAGGCCTTATAATAGGCCTCAGTTTCTGCGATCACCTCTTCGTTCGATCAATATTATTCCAGGCGCATCCCAAAATATAGAGGCCATAATTTTGTAAGTCGAATGTTCGAATTGTCGGTTGTCGATTGGGCTTCGGAGTGAAATGATGGAGCCATGTTTCATCCATTGTCACATATCGACACAAAAACTCGAGTTTTGTTACGCTTGATCATGTTCAAACATTGCCCCGAATCATCAACTCGTCGTTGTTTTTCGTCAAAAGTGAGCTCGCGCGGCACCCACTTTGCACAGAGCTTTCTCATACCCAAATATTCGTGAATAATATGATGTACACCTTCAGTTGATATAGTTAGAGTGTCTGCTATTTCATTCAATTTCCATTTACGTTCATTCAAAATCATTTTGTGGATTTTTTAAATGTTTTCATCGGTAACAACCTCTTTTGGGCGTCCACTGCGTTCACCGTCTTCGGTGTGACGTCTTGATTTTCCTGGGACAGTGTCCGGAAACTCGGCATCAAGCCAAGTTTTTGCTTCAACTGTATTTTTGTCCCTTCAAAAAGAAATATTTTTTCAACACGCGAAATTCCTTTTTATCTATCTTTTTCACAATAACAAAAGTTGCTTCACCCAAAGTACTATAATTCACAAACTAATAATCCGACAGCTGTCAAATTTATACACGCATCTTTTGAGGATTAGGACTAACTAAAAATTTATGGATTTAGTTACATGTGCCACAGACCGGGGCCTTTTCAGTTGACCTGTTAGAGTGGGATTTAATAATCTCTAGAATAAGTTAGATAGTCTTTAGAATAAGTTAGGATAGAGTTTAAAATAAGTTAGTATAGCATCTAGAATAAGATTGTACAGCAGATCACTTACTGAAGTGATATTCTACATGTCAGAAGAGTTATATTATATAACGGAAATCACATAATAATCCTTATTGCCCACGGGCAGATTGTTGAAGGTCTAAGAGATTAATATTTAAAATAAATATAAATTGTTGTCCTATTATAATTATCATTATTATATTTTAAATTTCAGTGTTCATACTGACGACTCTCGCGCCCTCTAGTTTTTCGACTGGACCCAAATAATTAAAACCTAATCTAATGTAAATATTTCGGCAAGATTTTTTCCCACTTTTCTCTAACGAGAATAAAACCGGGTACGGCCCTGTCACCACCCAAAACCCAAACAATTCGCGACCAGAGCCGGCAGACCAGACCGAAGAATAACTCCCGCCCGACTAATTTTAAAGTTGTGCGTGTGGAGAAACTCAACTGGCAAGCCTCAGTCGACGAACGGCTTTAGAGGAAGCAGTACCATGGGGCGTAGCGTGCCTCACGCGGTACCGACCGGCGGTACGGCCGCCGCGATTCTCGTACTCGCGGTCCTCGTTTGCGGGGTCAGAGGCGAAACCCTGACACCCCCCTATTTCAACCTGGCCGAGGGGAAACATATCACCGCGACCGCGACGTGTGGCGTGGATACCGAAGGGCCAGAACTCTACTGCAAGCTGATCGGAAGTAATTCAGACAACGAACCCAACGTTAACGTCATCCAAGGCCAGGTGAGCATCATCCAGATTCTTAGTACTATCTGAAATTGGAGTAAAAAGAATCATGGAACAATACCTATCATACTTATCGACAAAGATAATCATAATATATCTACAAAGTTATCAAATTACGACAACTAGTACCATTTTCAATAAATACAGTAACATTTACTCAATTTTCGATTTCCATACGGTTGTCGTCTTTTTTATTTGCTCAATCAATCGTTAACAATTTAATTTATTTCATATTAAAAGTGTTCCGTGTCAACATTTTATTACACCAGTAAACATTTAAATTCTTTGTTAACTATTAAAAAATATGTATTATTAGGGTACAATATGGCTTGACACTATTAGTCAACAAATCAGTTCTGTTTTAAAAGTTTAAAATATTTCCACTATCCAAAAAACTGTTGTTATTTTCATTGGATATATTACTATACAACAATATCCGACATATAATAGATTCCTTCTTTTGTCAATGTTTCATTTAGTTATATTTATTCAGCACGTATAACTTACTGAGATCATATCAATAAATATTTTTCCTATAACTTACGAAAAAATTACGTAATATCAACAAAACAAAGATCGCGTTTAAACAGTTCTTTATTTCCGGTTATAATGTCCCAGATGTGGATACAATTACAAAATTTATTATTATCTCTGTCAGAATCTATCGTAAAACATTTCATTGGGTCTATACATTATTTTTAAAAGAGTTTTTTTTAATTTAAAGTAATATCTATTGACGGTCGTTACTTCTTCGCATCTTTCAGACAAATTGTGGGTTCCATGTCGAAAGGACGATGTATCTTTAGAGGCTGTTCACTAATCGATCCATTTTATTATCTTTATAAGAAATGAAGCGCTTCTTAGACATTCATATATCGCAACAAACAGTAACCAGAGGAGGCAAGGTCTGGAGAATACGACGGGTGGCGTAGCTGCCCATTTTGATAGGGCACAAAATCCAAGTTTTTGGATCATTCCCCTGTTCTTCAAGCAATTAGGAATGGTTTATATATATTCTACATATTCTTCCTGCATTTTACATGGAACGTCATCGAGTAATGTCTTCAAATCCTCGTTTTAATTTTTTTAGGGTGTCCAGAACGCTCTTTGTCTTCGGTGTCAAAAGCGCCACTTTGCCTTCGCAACCAATCGCGCTTGCCGTAAGCTTCACACAGTATTCGATGACCTTTACGCGCTTTTTTCTTCAAAATGAAGTAAAACAGTAAAGCTTCTCCAAATCCGATTTACTCAGTACATATTCTGAAATTTTCAACTCACTGAGAACCTTCTTTCTTCACACTTTGACGAAATGGCACATACTGGCCTGTCAGTCAGGCTTCAGTATGAAGTTGTTTACAAATATACCCGATGTGATTTGTTACACGGTAATACCAACTGTTATGAGTCCTTTAAAATTAATTTATGGGCCTAATAATCTATAATAACTATTCAAAAACTTGTAAAAACATGATTATCTAATACCCAACCACATATAACAAGAACTATTATTTTTGTCGCTATATAGAATTATAAATATAAAAAGCTACTTCTATTAATTTCTCTCTATATTATGGTTTAGGTATAAATTAATGTCTTCTGGGCTAACAACTGATGTTAAAAGTTCAGTATTAACAATTTAAAAATAAAATAACTTCAGAATATTTGAAAATGTGATTAACACTCAGCCAGGTACTGAACCAACGTTATCCCTGGCAAATAATTCAATTTTAATATAAATAATTAAATAATTGCCTCTTTGTCATATATATTCAACATATACTATTTATTACAACAATTTCAGAAAGTAGTAACATTTAAAACTAGATACAATTAAAAATAAAACTCTACCATATACAAACAATGCAAAGAGACTGTACATAGTTTAAAATAATTCGTAATCTATCCATTGATGATCCTTTTCTTCTCATTTCCTGATATAATAGGTCAAATATGATTTTATTCCTATATATTTATTTAAAAATATATTGTTAATACATAATATTGTTTCCAAATGCTTATGAAAATCAATCAATTTCCTATTCATTCAACATATATAAATTATTGAAAATACCTTCTATAAATATATAAAATTTCGATAGTTTACGTATGACAGTGACGTAATAAAGTTACAAAATATCAAAACAATCTATTCATTAGTTTTATTACCTGATTACTAAACTTAATTGTTTTTTTTTAATTTTTTTACTGCGTCGTACATATATTCCCCATATATAAATAATATTCAAAGAATCTGGCAACACCGCGAGCTGAAATGCAGATTTAGAAAACATAGATATTTAATTACTAAGTTTATTAATCAATCCTTAATATAGTCAATTTATTATACTAACATTTTATAACGTTTGCAATTTTTTCAAATTAAGCAACTATCAATCTGAGTTCTTTTGAATGAATAACTTCATTAAAAATTGTCAGAAAAAAGCAGCAGTTTTAAAAAGAAAATATGAGCAAACTGACAACATCGCGTACCCTTCAATTACAATAAATGCTATAACGTAGTGGAACAGTGGATTTTTAGAATAATGACAGTTCAACTGAGCTGTCAATGTCTGTTATGTCAATTGATAAAAGAAGAAGATATTAGAACAATATATGAATAATAAAGTGGATTTGTAAAATGATGAGAGTTCAAGAAAGCTGTCAGTATTTACAACGTGAACATTAAACAAGTGAATGCTGGTTGGTTTATTTTTCTTATCTCCCGTACCCTTGGAAAAAATTTACATACCATAAATATCAAAATAATAAAAAGATAAATGCTAAAAATAAGAATATAATTAATTTCTAATCTCTAACACACTTTAAATTAAAAATAACATAATAAAATCGATAAAAGACATAGAAGATAACCTGTAACACGTGTTACACATCAGTGTAACAAAGAAATTGACGATATACAGCTACTTGTTATGTATAAAGTCAACAGACATCTTGATATATTTAGAAAAAAAACGGCTCTTGAAAGCACTTGAAACACTTGTTTGGTGTTTTAAAGTAAATAAACGTCAAATGACATGTAAAACATATTACTTTGACGTTGATAAAGAGTGAACGACATGAAAGGAATATTCTGTTCTATTTATTTTAAATGATAATAATAAAGTTTGATATTTTACCGATAACGGCATTACAAAGAATCAAATGACATCCTGCGAGATTTCCTCGAATTTAATCACAGCCTACTCCATCAAATATTTGCGTTCTTTTATGCCGTAATGCAGTTACTCATTCATTTGTTTGGTCTAGAAATCGATTTTTAAATATTATTATTCAGGATAACAGTTGTCTTTTGTGTTTGGAGTTCCATCAGTTGTTACCGATTCAAATCCTTATCAAATCCGTTGACCCTGGACATAATTTCAGTTATCTGGTTCCACCACACAACCTTGTGACCCCACAGATAAGAGGGTAGTTCGATAATTTAATGGTGTTTTTGGTGGTACTGATAAAGTGGACTGTAACAATTTACTTAACAAATTACGAGGAAAGTTTGATAAGTCGATGTTTTTTGTCGGTTTGTTTCTCAGCATAATTTTCTTTTAACTCGAAACATTTGGGTTAAAACAACTTAAACAACTCTTTTTCCAAGTTTTTTTATTCCTTCCTAATAATATTTCCTCAGTAGGTTTCAATGAAGACCTTTTCATTCGTCCCAAATATCTTATAACTTCAGACCTTTTTTCAGATATGGAAACCGGAAATAATCACAGGGGACTAAATCTGGGGAATATGTTGTTCGTAGTCCAATTTATGGATTTTTGTCAGGATGACTACATGCGTGTGTTGCTACTGCCACGTTGAGATTCCTTGAGCTCGTATGGCCACAATAGAACTCAGTAAACCACTTCTTATACATTGAAATTCATGTATAGTATTTATCCTATAGTCGCTGCTGATTAAGTTACAATTTGTCTCTATAATGACTTAAAATTAGGTATATATCTGGGAAAACCCATGAATCACTAATGATATAAAAATTAGTAGCATTTTTCAGTGTTTTACTATTGACTTCACTACAACAATCTGGTGTGAACTTGAACTGACATGGAGTGAAACCTTCTCTCATGTCTTGCTTGCGATTTTCTTAATTTCTTCTATGACACTTGCTTTTATTTCTTTCATCGTTGAGTAAGCCTCTTCTTGTTTAACTCCAAACATCTTGGCTGAGATGTAGAAGTTTAACACTTCAACATATGCCAGACTATCGGACACTTGAGGTTCATCCAAGAATATAGCTGAACAAATGTGTCTCCCTTCGTAAGCTTCTTCAAAAATGTCTATGTACAATAGAATATAATACCTTACAATAAGTACCTGGTCAATTGTTGAATATTTCTTCATAAAATCAAACTGATTTGCAGGTATTAGATCTTTTCTGTCTATGATTGTTTTTAACCTTTCGATAGAAGTTTTTCAAGTCGTTGTACTGATATTACCGTACGAGAAACTAAAAATCAAATATCAAACTGCCCTCGTATGAAAGAGAATGAATGAAAACGTCTCGTATTTGTCCCACTATATAATACAGGTTATAGGTTATCCTCTTCCTCTTCCTAAAGTATGTCACAGATAATAAGAAGTAGAATTTCGTCAGGATATGTTATTTTGATTTGATATTAAGTAATCTTCTGATTATTGTAAACCTTCACTATTTGATTAAAGTGTCCTTATTAAAATTATTAAACAAATTAATGATAGGGGGCTGTGAAAAAATATAGTAATATAAAATCGTATAGTTATCTTTTTGCTATATCTATAAATATAAAATAAAAAATACATATATTATAATTTAGTTTTAGAATCAGACAATATTTTCCTTCTCATTTTATTCTAGTTAAAAAGAGACACACTGCTGTCTGATTAGTTCGAAGACGTAAACGAATGAGCCGGTCAAAGTCACCATGTTGTCAGATGTAGGCAAAATTTTTGAAAGCAATAGTAATAAGAGGTTATAACTAACCGACAAACTATTGTGGCTGTATAATTAACTGTAGTTTTTATATGTACTATAATGTGTAAATAAATTATATTTGATAACATTTTTGTTCAATTATTTTATTTAGATTAGAATTTTGTTGTATATCAAAGCCAAACTGAACTAAAACTCTGAGTTGATACGGCAACATTGAGTACATACGACAACATTTGACGTGCGTACAATATATATATATATATATATATATATATATATATATATATATATATATATATATATATATATATATATATATATATATATATATATATATATATATATATATATATATATATATATATATATATATATATATATATATGCAGTTTTAATTGATGAAGTTGTAGAACCGTTGTAATGTTGTTGTAATTTTTGGGCTAAAAATTTCAGCAAAAATGATCCTTTATTGATCCATTAAAAGTTCCAAGTATTGCCCATCCACTAAAGATATATATGATATAGTGCTGTTGTGTTACTTGTTTTTTACCAATTACCAAGCTCTAATCGCATTAATTGTTGCTAGTAGAGAGTCTAATTGATAGTTTGACCAAGTTCTGGTGCCTCATGATGAACACTAACTTAACATGACCTTCTTTGGCGTCAATATGGACTTTGTAACCGTTGTGAAGGTTCTCTTAGCTTCTTGGTCCACTTTTAATCGCCTGTAATCATTTGTTTTGACAGTAATTCATAAATGTAGACTCAGTTCATTAAATTTTTCACTCTTAGATCATATGCAACTCGACAAAACTCACTTAGACTTGTTCGGTGCACTTGGTTCTACTCTTTGAAAATCACAAAATTCAAAAAAGAAAATATTCCTTTTAAAAGAAATAATTTATAAAATCGAGATAAGAAAAATATACACTATAAAATAGGTTTAAACCAGATCTAATGTAATATATCGAGAGTTATTTTTAAAACGTTGAAATATAAAATGTTGAGTTTATATTCCTTCCACAGCAACGAAAGAAATAGTCTAGAAAAACACTCATTGGTATTCTACTCGATTTTTTTAGAAGATCTGACTGATACCTAAATGAAAATCATCAGTACCTCTTCTGCAAATATAGTTTTCGATCACATTATTTCATCACATTGAATCTTCAGCTTCGGATCGATATGAACGGTTCTCCGATGACTTTTTGGACTTAAGATTGTCATAGCAGCTCTACTTTTCAGTAAAAAGCACAAGTTCAATCCCTTACTCCAAAATGGTATCTCATACTGTCTCTAGAAAGTGTTACAATTCACATTTTTGTACGCTACACTTTTTACTACCACGCGTTAGTCATATGTTGTCATATTTTTATAATCAGACAGCTGTTTAAACATATTTTGCTATGAATTTATTTCATAAAAATATTATTCTCCTCCCATTTTCTTTAATCATATGATAATTAAAGCTATTTAGGAAGGTTATCTAAACTTTATCTCTAAAGATATCTTTTGAATTGCGAGAGCTCAATGGGTAAGGCAAGACAACTTTTGCTTTTGTATAACGCAAACACTGATAATGACTGGTACAAATATTATATTTGTGTGCACGATAATATTTTATTTGTTCGTCATTTTATTAACTGAGTACTTGGTGAAATCATGTTTGCTTTTTATTAGCATTCGATGATGATTACTACTCATATATTAATAGTAATATTACTATTTATATTGTAATAGAATTTAATATACATTTTTAACATACTTTTTTTTATGTTACGAATTAATTACTTCCCTAGCACCTGGAAAGTAGCTAAAATACTAATGATTCTTAAACCAGGAAAAATACCAGAAGATGTGACCTCCTACCGGCCTACACGTTTATTACCGATAATCTCGAAAGTTTTCGAGAAACTGTACATCAAGAAGCTAAACTATATAATAGAAAAAAGAAAAATTATTCCAGAACATCAGTTTGGCTTTCGCAATAAGCATGGGACTATAGAACAAGTGCATAGACTTGTAAACAAAATAAACGCTGACATGGATGCCAAAAGATATTGTACGGCTGCTTTTCTAGACATATCTCAGGCTTTTGACAAAGTATGGCATACGAGCTTGCAGGTTAAACTAAAGAAACTTCTCCCTCATCCGGACTATCAGTTACTAAAATCGTATCTCACTGATAGACATTTTATTGTAAATCAAGGCGATGAACATATCCAATTAAATCTCATATATTCAGGAGTTCCGCAAGGTAGTGTACTAGGTCCAGTACTGTATCTTCTGTATACGGCCGATCTGACTATCACAAAAATTAGTACAGTGGCAACATACGGAGACGACACAGCAATCTTGGCATCCCATGAAGATCCGGTCACAGCATCAATAAACCTACAAACCCACCTGGTTCAAATACAATTATGGTTGACGACATGGCGCATTAAAGTCAATGAAACAAAATCCACCCATGTAACGTTTACCCTGCGTAGAAGAACATGTCCACCAGTGAATATCAATCATCGTCAACTACCGAAAGTAGAGCAAGTTAAATATCTTGGTATGCACTTAGATCGATGGACGAACCTGGAAGAAGCACATACTCTATAAACGAAAACAACTTCGACTAAAATTATATCAAATGTATTGGCTCATCGGGCGCAAATCCAAGTTATCATTAGATAACAAGGTGTTGCTGTATGAGTCTATACTCAAGCCTATTTGGTCATATGGAATCCAACTATGGGGTACCGCTAGCAAATCTAATATATCCATCATTCAACGGTTCCAAAATAAAGTGTTGCGTGCCATTGTTGATGCTCCGTACTATATTTCAAATAAAGTGATACAACGCGATATTCCTCTAGAACCTATAACGAGTGTAATTCAACGTGTTTGTGCGAAGTACTTCGAAAGAGTGTCAGTGCATCAAATTGTAGTCGCTAATCAGCTAAATATGCGACGTGATAGTGAAGTGCGTAGACTAAAACGTTTAACACCACCTGATCTGATTACTGGACATATATAAACTTTAGAATAAGCTTTAGAATAAGACTAATTAATTAAGATACTATTTTATACAAAAGATCGCTTAATAAAGTGATTTTCTGCATGCCATGTAAATATAATATGGACATAAGAAATACTTATTGCCTAAAAAAAACATAACTTTTTCATTAGCATAACATTACTTTTTCTATGAGATATATAGTTTGGTAAATTGTAAGCGTTCTTTCTTATGTTTTTCACTCAGTGGTTGTTTCTGTAAAACTTTCTTTCTGTTTAAATGCTTAGCCTCAGGTAGGAGACGTTGAACATTTGTTCTAACACATTCAGATTCACATAACAGATTCTAATTATTATATTTGTTATTTGTGATTCTTTTCTCAAGGCATGCTGAAAAAGTAAACTGATATTTTAAATATGTAATGACTTGAAATACGAATGGTAATAATAAAACAAAAACAATATATAATAACCATAGTGCATGTGTGCTATGGTTTTGTCGCATCGTTCAGGTAACGTGATCTCACGCGGAATAAATCTAAAAATAACAAACAGCGGCTTCTTTGTAACGTTTGCAGAAATATTTTAACTAGCCATCTTTAGTCAGTAAAATAAAAAAAAACACAAATTTATTTTTATTAGGAGTTGTGATGAAAAATGTTCTGTGTGCTAAAGTTTTGTCGCGGATAGATTGACAAATTTATCGGATTGATTGTCTTTGTTATTGTTAAATCTAATTAATATTGTTAATATCACAGTTTTATTTATAAAAATAACTGGTGGGAATTGTTTATTTTTAATCTAAAAACTTTCTGGTTATGATATTTATTACACTACAGACTATTTCTGTTCCGAAAGTAATTTTATACAAATTTAGTTTACTATTTTTAATTTCCTGCAGTTAAGATTCTAACCATCAACGTTCTTTTGGTTCTAGAGTTTTATTCTGAAATATTTTGTTATAAGTGGGGCAAAAGTCCCGCAACCATTTTGATTGCCTATAAGTTTGCTCAAAGAAAAGATACGTAAGTTTGGTTTTCATAAAAAGTTTATTTCGTCTTTACATTTTTTGCACTAATTGAATTGTTGAACGAGCTGTGCGTGCTGTGGCTCCATCTTGCTGAAACCACATCAATAAACCTGTCCTCTGGTCCTTGTTCTTCCATTTCAGCCACATAAAAATTTCGAATCATGCCACAGTAACGGCAACACCTTGATCAGTTTCAAAAATATAGGGACCAATGATGTTTCCAGCAAGAATACCACACCATACAGTTGTTCTTAGTGGATGCAAAGATGTTTCATGAATTAGTTTAAGATTCAGTGCTCACCAAAACCGACTATTCTTTTTATTGACGTGGCCACTGAGAACAAAATGGGCTTCATCGCTCATTATCAATTTAGACGAACAATCTTCATTACTGTACTGAACTAGTCTCCATAATAGAATCTGGACATCTACACAACACAATGGTTATGGGACTGTTGCCCCACTCTATCTATTTAGAGATTATGAACAACATGAATGTTGTTATATTGAAAAAAAAATGTTTTTATTAGATTTATTGTCTTTGTTGCTATTTTGTGAGTCCTATCAATGTTATATTAAAAGAATATTGTTGATATCACAGTTTTGTTTTGTAAAAAGATTTTCTACTTAAATTAGCCGTAAAATTCATCGTAATATACAACCTAATTGTATTTTTATTTCAGTATTGTGACTATTGTGATCCCAACACGCCAGGGAAGCATCATCCGCCCGAACACGCAGTCGATGGTAAAGAGACGTGGTGGCAAAGTCCCCCTCTATCCAGAGGCATGAAATACCAGGAAGTCAACCTCACCATCGATTTGGGACAGGTAAGAAATCGCGTCTTAAGATACTAAGCTTCTTACAAATTAAGAAGTTTCCGAAAAAGCTAATTGAGAATGTGTTAATATCCATGACTGACGACTGGTCACGAAACATACCGACTGGGTTTCTAGTTTTGTGTTACTTTTTTCGAGAATAAGGCATCGGATCTGTGAACACATGTCGAAAGGATTTCGGACCAGATGTTGCACGCTTCGTTATCTCTGTCACTGCGATGACTATTTATTGGATTTGCGGCCATGTCTACGTGTTGTTTGTATTAGCTCATCAAGGGTCTCATTCACTTTTATTTTCTCAAATTTAGATGGTTAAATACGAGTAAAATATAGTTGCCTAGTTATTTCGGTAGTAGATTGTTTCATTAATAAAATTAATTGTTTTTTAAATATTTCTTATCTAAAAAATTGGTACCATAAAGGGCCATAAATTATCAAATAATATATATATTTACTAGCGACCCGCCTCGGCTTCGCACGGGTGCAATGCTGATACTAAATTAAATACACTACAGAAAAAATATGAACGTTGTATATAAAAACATAGCGGCCCGCTCCGACTTTGCACGGGCATAAAATATATATGCCTATGTCACTCAATGAAAACATGATTAAAATCGATCCAGTATTTTTGGTTCATTCATTACTGCCCTTGGACTGCACGCATTAAATTTGGAGTAAAACAATTCCTCTTCCCCTATACTTACTATGAAGATTTCCTGCTATCTTTGGAATATCTAAATTCATACAATTTTTATTACATTACACATTTTTAAACGCAAATTTTAAATTTGTAATATCTCCGAAAATATTTGTTTAATTTACATGCTGTAAGGAACCATATTGATCTATATTAATTGCACACTGTATTTAAGGTACTTAATTCGATAAGGATTAATGCCGTATTGCTTAAAATAGCTTCGTAAATAAGCCATTTTCTCACGTAAAAAGTTAACAATAAAAATGGTTAATGTGGGTTATCCCTAAAAGATAAACATATACCATCGCGGACTTTTTTGTAGACCTTTTTATGGTGTACAATACTGTAGTACATTAATTTGATCTAACTCGTAGGGTTAGGCAGCGTTTTTGCTAATTGCTAAATAAACCTAAAAAAATAGGTTAATTTACGACATCACGTTAGAAACCTCTAAAATTAGCAATGTTGCCTTAGTATATTATGCATGTATTATACATATAAACCTTCCTCTTCAACCACTCTATCTATTGAAAAAAACCGCATCAAAATCCGTTGCGTAGTTTTAAAGATTTAAGCGCACATAGGGATATAGGGACAGAAAAGGCGACTTTGTTTTATACTATGTATTGATATAATTAATTTTTCCAAGATTTCCTAGCAACTAAATGAGTGTAAGGTAAATAAGAAATACTTTATTTAAATTAACTATTATTTGGTACAAAAACAACCATTTTTTAGATGAGCTCGATCTTAATTTACAAATTAATTTATTATTACTGTTTTGTTGTACTTATTCATGCTTTAAGCCGAAATCTTGTATCACTTCGTGTATCCATTTAATTCCGAGGTCATTGTACAGTTCTTCGTTGGTTACTTTGGTTGTTTTGGGTGCGTTAGATTATCCATATTTGTACCCCATAGGTCCAAATTGACTTTCTGATTGACTGATAAATCAATCTCTTTAATTTTAGGTCAAGTGGAGGATATCTTCCGACTAGCCAGTACACTTGCTTAACTTTGAGGCTAATCTGCTCTGCTTTTTGTTTAATATGATGTTTCGAGGTTAACCTACCATCAATATATATTCCAAGGTATTTAGCTACTTCTGCTTGAGGAATCGGGCATCCGTCAAGTGATATAATAAGGTTTTAGTAATTTAGCCGCAGCGCAAAATCAACATGGACATGGCATGGAAGAGATCTTTTGCCATAATAGCTTTTGTTGCTGAGATATTAGCAATGTGGGGAGATAAACCAGGAGTTCCAAGACTTTACTCTGGGGAACTCCAGCCGAAATAGGTTTCAGAGTTGAGAATAATGTTGAGAATTGACAATAGCTCTGCGGTAACAATTTTGCTCCTGTAGATTAATTGTAAATGGAATATAAGGAATATCGCAGGACAGTATTTTTTTTCTTGAAATGCTTTTTCAACAGCCGCTGTTACTGCATAATTGATGTGGTTTAATACGTTTATGATAACTTTTTATAATTTTCTTTACCATCTTGCTCACAATCTCAACCGAATCTCTCTGATTTCAAACCTCAACCATAGAAGAATTGTAATACTCTCACAAATTCGTCGAAACGACTTTCTTGTGTATCTAGTTCGATTCTGAGTTATCACACTGCCGTTATCTCGTCTCCAACTCCGGGAAGCTGACCAGGAGATACTGTAACGTTCAGGATGTCGCGTGGGGACTTGTTTCCTGCTAGTTATTTATCGAAGCCGTCTAAAAAAAAAACGTACTAATTGCACGTTCCTGATATTGTAATTGAAATAATGCTGAATCTAGTTGTAATTGCGTAAAGTATACGTTCGAAATCAGCGTAATTTTATATATACAGGAAAAATGCATATTTTGTGTATCTCGGCTAATACGATTTCGCCTTTTTTAAATATTTTTTTTTATAACATCTTTATTAGATACGCTTAGTACAATCTTAATTATTATTATTACAATTAATTTATTACTACTTTTCCTATGTGCTTGGATTAATTAACAAGCAAGACGAGTACGAGAAAATACATCAGTATGTATTCCTCAATTATAAAATTATAATTATTTATTAATTATTAACTTATAGCTATAGTTTACAGTAATAATACACACTAAATGTTCACGCAAGTTCGTATGGTTTTGTTCGTTTCAGTCTCCTGACATCCTGTGCGCTGTCCAGCAGTTGTATTGCTTCCACGTTAGAATGATTTAGTAATCTTCTTTCGTGTTTCAAGGCGAAATCCTGCACTACTTCGCAAATCCATTTGGTTTCCAGGTCATTGTGCAGTTCTTCATTGGTTACATAGCGATAGGCATTGGTAATCAATCGAAGAATCTTGTTTTGACAGCGCTGTATGACTAACTGATTTGAATATTTAGTGCAACCCCATATTTGCACCCCATAGGTCCAAATTGGCTTTATAATTGTATTATAGATCAACCTCTTTGATTTTAGATCAAGTTGGGAGTATCTTCCGACTAACCAATATAGTTGTTTTATTTTGCTTCTAATGTGTTTTGCTTTTTGTCTAACGTGATGCTGCCAATTTAATCTACCGTCAAGATGGATTCCAAGGTATTTTGCTGATTCTGCTTGAGGAATCGGGCATCCATTGAGTGATATAATTAAGTTTTTATTATTTCGCCTTAATGCAAAATTAACGTGGGCAGATTTGGAGCTATTAAGTTGAATTTTCCAATCTTTTGTCCATTTGTAGATTTTGTTGACTGCCACTTGCACTTTTTCTATTGCCCTAGGCAGAGATATATCTTTTGCCATAATAACTGTGTCATCAGCAAAGGTTCCAAGAAGTGTTTCTTTGTTGTTGGAATGTCAGCAGTGTAGAGCAGATACAGGAGAGGTCCTAAGACGCTACCTTGTGGAACTCCAGCCGAGATATTTTTAAATGTCGAGAATGCCTTTTCGTGCGATACTCTAAATTTTCTTCCGAATAAATATGACTCCAGCAATTGACAATAGTAACGCGGTAACAATTTGCTCATCTTACAGATTAATCCCAAATGCCAAACCCGATCAAAAGCTTGTGAGACATCCAGGAATATTGCAGGGCAGTATTTCTTTTCTTCAAACGCTCTTTCAATAGCCGCAGTTACTCTGTGCACTTGATCGATAGTTGAATGGCGATTTCGAAAACCAAACTGGAAATCTGGTATTGTTACCAAATGTTTAACACGTTTAAATATCAGCTTCTCAAATAGCTTTTATATTGCAGGTAGTAGCGAAATAGGCCTGTAAGATTCGACTTGTTCTGCAGGTTTGTCAGGTTTTTTTTTAAATATGATTGTATTTAATTTTTATTTGGATCTGAAAGGCGTGAAAATAAAATTGTCGTATCAAATGTATGAGGTATGTTGAAAAAATAACTGAAATTTGTGAAATTAATCTCCTCAATACTTATTGTAATCTTCCCATTCTCTGGGACAGCATTGGACTTCTTTAACTATTCATTTAATTCCATCTATATTTGCCTAACAATGGCTTTTTAAATTTTTTTCTTAACTATTTAGCAACAGGACAAAGGTACTTGAAGCTATATCTTGTGAATATGACGACTTCATCGTGATTATAGAACAAGCATGATTATATAAACAGTTATACACTATACAAGTTGATGTAGTTTGGTTCGCTTCAATCTGCTGATTTCCTGCGTGTTGTCCAGTAGCTGTATTGCTATGATTTCTTCGACTCGATGACGAGGTATTGTGCTGATTCTGCTTGAGGAATCGGGTATCTGTCATGTGATCTAATTAATTTTCCAGTCTCTAGTCTATTTGTGGAATCAACATGGACTGCCACTTATAATATTTCTAGGCAAATATATGTCTTTTGCTATAATGACTGTGTGATTAGCAAATGTTCCAAGGACTGTTTCTTTTGTTCTTAAGATATCAGCGGTTTTGAGTAGATACATGAATAGTGTCAAGATAATATTCTGTATCGAACTTCAATCGAAATATGATTTCCAGGTATTCAACAAAATAACGTATAGACACAACAAAATTTGTCAAATTTTGGAGTTTGTAACTGTGTACAACATGTCATATACGCCAAACATTGTGCTTCGAATAAAATCGACGTAAAACATTTAAATACAATTAAAAAAAAAAAAGGTTCTAATACATTAAAGAGTTCTTGAAGCCCGATCTAGATGGCGGTGACAATCGATAAAGCCCAAGTTATTAATCAACCGCATCTGTTTTATGTCTGTAATGCACAGCCAACTATAAATAAGTTTTATCGTATAAACAATTTAGTAATAACGGCAATTAGATCATCTTGAGGTTGAGAGTCCAACGGTTTCGGTCGTGGATATGGGACGACATCGAGGATAATTCGACCGCATTTAAATGTTCATGTGTCCAGAGTTTTGTTCTGTTCTTGTGCGTCTATAAATACGTATTGAGTCATCGATGACAGTATAAATAAAACATCATTACTATTTTTGTTACTGTTGATTTAATCTATAGATATAAAAATGAATTGTTGTTCGTTAGTCTCGGTAAAACCGGTAATGGTGAGGAAATGTGGAATAATTGGGAGGGAAATAGTAAAAACTACAATTTTGCTTTCTCTTACAAAATGTTAGTTACTTTCATTAATATTTTTACTGTCACAGGATTGATATTCTTGTTGGTATTTATATATATGTGGGCGCATGGTTAGCTATTCCTTGAGTTTTTAATTTACAGTCGTTCAACATATTCTGGTCTTTTTCTCTATTTTCAAGGGACCAAAGCAAAGATTATTGCTCTTTTGTTATTACTCCTAGTAGTGCCACAATTTGCCCAAATGGCATGGCATGTAGAAAATCACTTCATTAAGTGATCTCCTGTACAAAATACTTATTCTAAAGTCTATATATGTCCAATAATCGGATCGGATGGTGTTAGACGTTTTAGTCTACGCATTTCACTGTCACTTCGCATATTTAGCTGATTAGCGAGTACATTGGGATGCTCAGTGCATCTTTCTGGATGCACTCTTTCGAAGTACTTCACACAAAAACTCGTGATTGATTCTAGAGGAACATCGCGTTGTATCACAACATTTGAGATACAGCACGCAGCATCGACAATCGCATGGAACACTTTATTTTGGAACCGTTCTATGACGGATATATTAGACTTGCTAGCGGTTCCCCATACATGGATGCCATATGACCAAATAGTCTTATATAATGTATTGTTATCTAATGATAACTTGGATTTACGCTCGATAAGCCAATATATTTGATAGAGTTTAAGTCCAAGTTGTTTTCGTTTGTCGAGTATTTGCTTCTTCCAAGTTAAACGTCGATCTAGGTGCGTACCAAGATATTTAGCATCCTCTGCTTGCGGGAATTGACAATTATTGATATAAACTGGTGGACATGTACTTCTACGGATCGTTAAAGTTATATGACTAGATTTGGTTATTGGATTTTATACGTCATGTTTTCAGCCACATTTGTATTTGATTTATGTATGTTAATTGATGTTATGGCTGGATCTTCATGAGAGGCTAAGACATCACTTTGTTTTACAGTAAAATCACGGTCTGTGAGGTCAGATTTTAGTAGCTCATAATCCAGATGAGGGAGAATTTTCTTTAATTTAACCTGCCATGGCGTATGTCATACTTTATCAAAGGCCTGTCGTTCTTGAAGCCATCGGATTTAAAGTGGTCATATCAATCACTGATTCCGATGCTCCCAAGGATAATGGGGTTGTCAAACCTCCAATGATATTTTCTTTCACTAAAACGTGATGTTTAATATAGAAAAAACCGTTTAAAGATAATTGTTTATAACTAGAAAACCACCGTTTACCGAATTTTTAATCATAAATGTTGCTACTTGTGTTATTTTATTGGCGAGGATACTGGACTGTGAAAAAATATAAACTCAAAATCCTGTTGGTTTAATATTTGAGACAGTGG
The DNA here is from genome assembly GCF_030347505.1 of Rhynchophorus ferrugineus. Taxonomy (NCBI): domain Eukaryota; kingdom Metazoa; phylum Arthropoda; class Insecta; order Coleoptera; family Curculionidae; genus Rhynchophorus; species Rhynchophorus ferrugineus. Next base: position 3,638,811 of record NW_027472589.1, on the reverse strand, counting down.
GATTTTTATTGCAAAACGTATGCCGATTAGTTGTAAATATGTTTGGCCTCTACATGATCTTCATGATTGCAAGTTGTATTGGTTCGAACACGTCTGAACAATTGACAATTGTTGAACAATTGACCTATGAATATTTAGACTTGACAGAATTGTGGCCCGTTACTGCAGTTTTAATTTTACGCCTGCAAAGGTATCAGAAGGTAGACCGTCAGAACTTTCAGTCAGATTTAACTTGAACGTATTTCAGTTCAAGTCCTTTCTTCACCAAAATGGCTTCAACAATATGAAGGATTTCCCAGAAACATATCATCAGGCCTAAATTTGCAGAACTACATGTATATAAAAAACCGCAATATTTTCCATCTGAATATCATGAGTTCAGTTAAACAAATGTTCGAATACAGATATTTTAATATGACCTTATAGTTATTAACAGTTGAAATTATTGTAATATATTGATTAATATATTTTCAATCATTCTTTACAAGTTTTTTTTTCAATCATCGATAAAAATGTTTCAATCATCGATAGATTTTCACATTTCCTCTGCATTTCGAAACCCTATGACAGGGAAGTCATGCTATATCGATCTGAACAAGTGGCAGTCAGAAAGGGCCATGTCTGGGGAGTGCACTGGATGCGGCAAAAAAATAGCTTCAAATATGTTATTGTATTGTGTGTTGCGGCGAAATGCAACTGGACTGCACTGCAACTGCACAGGACAGGTGCTCGATTCCCCAAGCAGAATCAGCTAAATACCATGGAATATATTTCGACCGTAGGTAGTAAAGTCAAGCAAGTGTCCTGATTAGTCGGAAGATACCCTCAACTTGACCTAAAATCAAAGAGTTTATCAGTCAATCATAAAGCCAATTTGGGCCTATGGACTGCAAGCTGCTTGTATTTAAACTTCAAACCAATTAATAATCCAACCCACCCAAAACAAAGTTCTGCGATTAATTATCAATGCTTATAGCTACATAATTAACGAAGAGCTGCACGATTGCCTCAGATGGATACACGAAGTCATCCAAGATTTCGCCATAAAACATGAAATAAGGTTGCTAAATCACAGCAAAGTGGAAGCAATACAGATACTGTACAACACGCAGGAATTCAGAAGACTGAAGCGAACACATGAACTTGTTTATTGTATAAGTGTATTCCTAATTAATTCGTAGATTAAGATTGTACCAATCATATCTAATGTAAAATGTAATTAATTTTAAAAAGTGATTTATTTGATAGAAAACTATTTCGACATATTTGTTTGATATAATTTTTAATTCCTTCATTACCCAATAATTCGAACAATTTCCGACCAACAACTAAATCAGGTTAGTAATTGAAATAATAAAACGCGTTACATTAATACAAATATCGAGGAATAAAAATAGACTTTATGCATATTCTTGTAACCAGGATGCCAAGAATAGATCCCGTCGTTTCCTAAATGTCTTCGCCTCGTCACATAACCTCGTTTTCCATTTCCTCGATCTTTTTTCATAGTTGATTAACTGAGACTTTCTTTAAAAACAGGAATTCCATGTTGCCTACGTATACATCTACATGGCGAACTCTCCAAGACCCGGGCTCTGGATCTTGGAGAAGTCCGCTGATTACGGCAAGACCTACACGCCCTGGCAGTACTTCTCGGACTCGCCGAGCGACTGCGAGACGTACTTTGGCAAGGAGACCCTGCATCCAATCACCAAGGACGACTCGGTCATCTGTACCACCGAGTATTCCAAAATCGTGCCTCTGGAAGGTGGAGAGGTGTGATATATCGTCTGGAAATTATTTTACAAGGTGTAATAATGCTTTTGTTGTGCATTCTTAGATTCCAGTAGCTCTTTTAAACAATCGACCGTCAGCGACCCATTATTTCAACTCCACGGTGTTGCAAGAATGGACCAGGGCCACCAACGTCCGTCTCAGGTTCCTCCGGACCAAGAATCTTCTCGGACATCTCATGTCCGTGGCTCGTCAGGACCCAACCGTCACCAGAAGGGTAACCATCCATCTCCGACCGATCCGATCATTATTTTAACCCGGTTGGTGTCTTTTTTCAGTACTTTTATTCGATTAAGGACATCAGTATCGGCGGTCGATGCATGTGTAATGGTCACGCCCAAACTTGCGACATACCGGACCCTAAAGATCCTAAGATACTCATGTGTAACTGCAAGCATCATACGTGCGGAGCCAAATGTAACACCTGCTGTCCGGGATACGAACAAAAAGCCTGGAGACAATCGAAATACGACGATCCGTTTAAGTGTGAACGTAAGTACCGTGGCGCCTTCGCCATTGCAATTTTACCAGCGCACTCGCCATTTAATAAAAATGTATATTCCCAGCTTGTAATTGTTTCCAACATTCCACTGAGTGCGTGTACGATCCGGAGGTAGATCGCAAGAAACTGTCCCTGGACATCAGCGGCAAGTACGAGGGCGGTGGTGTATGTCAGAATTGTAAGCACAACACCGAGGGCATCAACTGTAACAAGTGTAAACCGAAATTCTACCGACCTTACGACAAATACTGGAACGAAACCGACGTTTGCAAAGGTGAGTGCCATCCGATTGTGGTGTCAGAGGGTCGAACATGACATTTATTTCGATTTTAGCTTGTGAGTGTGACAATTACTATTCGACTGGTAACTGTGCCGAGGGTTCCGGACAATGCGAATGTAGAAAGGAGTTCACGCCACCTAATTGCGACTCGTGCAGCTTCGGTTACTACGACTATCCCACCTGCAAACCGTGCGAGTGCTTCATCAACGGCACGGTGAACCTGCAGTGCGCCCCGCAAGATGGGGCCTGCGAGTGCAAAGCGAATTTCGGCGGGAAAAACTGCAAAGAATGTGCTCCAGGATATTTTAACTTCCCGGAATGTACAGGTAAGAGAGTAGTTAACAAAGTTAGCTTTTGACGTGTGTATGACATTAACATATCGATTTCTAGGGTATTTTAATATACTCGTTATAATTTGTACGTATTCGTCTCTAATTGTTATATAATATGGATAAAATCAAAAGAAGAAAGAATTAGTATGATCGAAAATATAATGTAACAAAATACAATTTAAAAAACTTTAGCTACTATCGAGTTTTGACAATTATATGACAGTTGACGTTTCACATAATCAATATATCGATGCTTTTTTATAAATATTGTAACATACATTCGACAAGTTTCGTCCAATCTTCGTTTCTGATGTTTTCACAGTTCACTAGAACATGACGAATTTTTTTCTTATCAGCGTATGGTATTCAGAAGTACCTTTAATATGCAGAAGTACTGCTGAGTTAACCATTCACAAAACTGTCAAATAAGTTTTTTTCAGTACGTACATGCTCTATTTCTAGTGCCATCTAGTATGAACCGATTGAACTTTTGAAACTGGAGATTTTAATAAGCTTTTTATAGCTTTTACAGAATTTATTAGGCCGATAAATTGGTTTTAAAGGATTTTTTAAAACATTTGAAGCCTTGTGAAGAATCGGTACACTGTATTTCATTCAAAATATTGTCCATCGCTATGTCCATAAGAAGTAAGGCGTTGCTCAGACAGGTCACTACTCATGTGTGTCACCCCAAGTGTGTTTTCATCGGTTTTGCAACATGTGATCATACTGAAGAATAACATTGTTGTGTCTTTGCTGGTATACCGGCTATTTTTCATCATTTCATCGGCTTAATTGTAGTCGATAACAATTCTCATTGTTGGTTTCATCGAGTACTTCCTTCAGATTCTCATCTTCAATTTTTGTTGGTTGTCCAGAACGCTTTTTGTCTTCGGTATTAAAATGTACGTACTTTAAATTGTCGAAAATATTGAAATCGATGGAATGTGGTTGCTATAGGCTTCACACAGCCTATGACATTCAGCCACCTTGTGCTTCAAAATGGAAGTAAAAAAGTAAAACTTCCGACAATAAATTCAGACATTTTCAACCTACTGAAAAATGTTTTGTTCACACTTCGACAAAATGACATACTGAAAAGCGAAGCCTGTTTGTGAGGCTTCAACATGAAGTTGGGTACAAATGTACACGACGCGATTATAGACATTTAAACCACCTACTGTATTTTTTAGCCATTTTATTGGAAAAAAATATGAATTTTTTTTAAGTAGGCCTAAGAATGAACGTTTCCGGGGTAGATATCGAATTTATTTGTTTTGCTTTACAGCGTGTGGATGTGATAAGGTGGGTTCCAGCAGTGAGTCTTGCGAGCAGCAGCACGGAAACTGTACATGCAACACAAATTTCGCAGGAATAAAGTGCGAGCATTGCCGAGACGGCTTTTACGAATATCCTTCCTGCAAATGTAAGTCATCTTGCCCTTCTAAACACGATAATTGAGTAAATTTATAAAAATCGACGGGTTCCAGATTGTAATTGCGACATAAAGGGTACCAAAGAGGGAATTTGCGACAAACAGTCGGGGAAATGTATCTGCAAAGAGGGCTATGGAGGGGATCTTTGTGATATATGCATAGCTGGTGAGTTTCGGCGTTGATTTTCGTTTAATTCAGAGATAATTACTGTTCGTTTGTGATTTACTCAGGTTATTATGGCTATCCGGACTGTAAACCATGCAACTGCAGTAAAGTCGGATCCCTGGGCGACACTTGCAGTGCTTCAGGAAAATGCGACTGTTTAGGAAGCTACGCTGGTCTTACCTGCGATCAGTGTAGTCCCGGGTACTACAGTTATCCAGAATGTAGACGTAAGAATTTCCGTTGAACCTCCCGCAGGACTTTTTTACCGAAAATCATCTCGTTTCAGCTTGCGAGTGCGATGATCAAGGCTCGCACGGCATCTCTTGCGACAGCGAGGGCATCTGTAGTTGTCATCAGAATTTCGCAGGACAAAAATGTAACAAGTGCAAGGAAGGGTTTTATAATTTCCCAGCGTGTGAAGGTAAACCGAAAATAAACCCGATCATGTCCAAAAACTTCGTTAAATAATCTGTCCATGTTACAGATTGCAACTGTCATCCAGCAGGAGTGGTGGAAGGATTCGCTGGTTGCGGTTCGGTACCAGCAGGCGAGCTTTGCGAATGCAAAGACCGAGTGGAAGGGCGTATTTGTAATATGTGCAAGTATGTAATTATATGCATAGAGATTCGTTAATGTAAATGTTTCGATAATACTACGATGCGCATTCGCCATCTTTTAACCAGCGCATCCGCCAAAACTAAATTATAATTTTTCAGACCTCTTTACTGGAAACTCAATCCGCATAATCCGTTGGGATGCGAGGAGTGCAACTGTAACAAGTCGGGAGTGTTGGGAGGTATAGCCGTGTGCGATCGGGAGGACGGCCAGTGCGTATGTAAACCTTCCGTGGTGGCCAGAGGCTGTTCCGAGTGTTTGGACGGTACCTATAACCTCCAGGAGGACAATCTATTTGGATGCACTGGTAAGGTTGCGCTATATCTTAAATACGTGCGGGTTAACGTTAAAATTTACTCGTCAAGATTGTGGCTGTGACGTTGGTGGATCCATCACGAACTTCTGCAACAAGAGAACGGGACAGTGTAGCTGTCAGTCTAGGGTAACCGGGCGGACATGTAAAGAACCCCTACAGGTTGGTACGAACGACGTATAGCAACAATACGTCACTATACTTATTCCTGATGTCTAGGCTCACTATTTCCCGACTCTATATCAATATCAATACGAGGTGGAGGATGGTAGAAGCTTGGAGAACAATAGAGTGCGCTATGGACACGACGAAGCCGTCTTCCGAGACTATTCCTGGAAAGGTTATGCCGTGTTCTCTTCCCAGCTACAACGAGAAGTCATCCAGGACATCAACATATTCAAACCGTCACTTTACAGGATTGTTTTTCGGTAAAGTATCTGATTTTAATTTTTTCTTCTTTAGTGATTATTTATTAACCACTAAGACTGTAACAGGTCAATTGAAAAGTTCACGGTCTACCATAGTAAAACACATTTTTTTGGCAAAATTAGTTTTTTTTATTCAACATAATTCCCCTCAAGAATGATGCACTGATTATAGTGACCCTCTAACTTTTCGATACCATTTTTGTAGTACAATTTGTCCTTTGGTTCAATATAGGCCTCAGTTTCGGCGGTCACCTCTTCACTCGACGAAAATTTCTTCCCAGCGAGCATTCTTTTGAGATATGAGAACAGGAAATAGTCGCTGCGGCCAGATCTGGAGAATACGGTGGATGAGGAAGCAATTCTAAGACCAATTCATGGATTTTTGACACGATGCTTTGTCTTGGTGAAGCAGCACTTTATTTTTATTCAAATGCGGCCGTTTTTCGACGATTTCATCTCTCAAACGATATGTAACAGTCACTGTTGATTGTCCTGTCTTTTTCAATATAGTCAATGAAAATTGTTCCATGTGCATCCCAAAATACAGACGCCATAACCTTGCCAGTCGACTGTTGAGTTTTCCCACGCTTTGATGCGGGTTCATCGTGTGCAGTCCACTCGGATGACTGTCGATTGGACTTCAGAGTGAAATGATGGAGCCATGTTTCATCCATTGTCACATATCGACGCCAAAACTCGAGTTTATTATGCTTGATCATCTTCAAACACTGCTACGAATCATCAATTCGTCGTTGGTTTTGGTCAAAAGTAAGCTCGCGCGTCACCCACTTTGCACAGAGCTTTCTCATACCCAAATATTCGTGAATGTTATGTATCGTGTACATCACGTTCAGGTGATATCTCTATAATTTACGGTCATTCAAAATCATTTTGTAGATTTTTTAAATGTTTTCGTCGGTAACAATCTCTTTTGGGCGTCCACTGCGTTCACCGTCTTTGGTGCTCATTTCGCCACGTCTAAACCTAGCATACCGATCCTTGATGGTTGATTTTCCTGGGGCAGCATCGGGAAACTCGGCATCAAACCAAGTTTTTGCTTCAAGTGTATTTTTTCCCTTTAAAAACCAATATTTTATCAACACGCGAAATTCGTTTTTAACCATTTTTTTTCACAATAACAAAAGTTGCTTCGTTCAAAATGCTATAATTCACAAACTAATTATCCGACGGCTGTCAAATGTATACACGCATCTTTTGAGGGTTAGGGCTAACTAAAAAACATGGATTTAATTCTAGTAGCGCCATCTATGTGTCAGGCCGGGGATTTTTCAATTGCCTGTTATAAAACTAGATTTATTGCATTTGCTAATGCATTTGCAATATCTGCAAAACAGTTAGTATTCTTTCTCTCTTCACACATTTCAACCAGATTTTTTAATTGATCTGTTTTATGGATATATATGTAATGAAGTTAATCAGATATGATACTTAGACTGTAACTCTGACGCCTCGCCTTACAGATTTGTCAACCCTAATCAGCATACAGTCATAGGAAACGTGAAAATAACCCCGGACAATCCGAGCGACATCGAGCAAAATGTTAAGGTTCAGTTCAAGAGCTCCAACGAACCGGTCTTCACCACCGTGTCCGGAGAATCCGGCAATATCCCGTCACCGTTCGTGATGAATCCCGGTAGATGGAGCGTCAGTATCAACGTAAACGACACCATTCTTCTGGTAAGTTTGATTCGGCGAGTTGCGTGTTGCCTAAATGATGGAGGTGGTGGTTGGTTTTGTAGGATTACTTCGTCCTATTACCCGAAGATTTCTATTTGGCAACGGTGCTCAATTATAAGGTCGAATCGCCCTGTAGAATCAATGAGACAGATCTGTGCAGACATTACGCGTATCCCAACATCTCGAACTATGACAGGACCTTCGGAGTTGGCGGGTACACGACCAATGGCAAAAAAGACGAGCTTTTAAAGGAATTCTTCTTGGACAATAACGTAAGTAAATGGAATTTATAGTCTATTCAAATTTATTTTGTACCTACGTAATCTAAATTTGTGACGTGAAGACGTCGCAATATTGCCGCACCAACAAAATTCTAATCTAAATAAAATAATTGAACAAAAATGTTATCAAATATAATTTATTTTAACATTATAGTATATCTAAAAACTACAGTTAATTATACAGCCACAATAGTTGATATGTTAGAGTTATAATCTCTTATCACTATTCCTTTCAAGAATTTTGCATACGTCTGACTTTGACAGGCTCATTCGTTTACGTGTTCGAACTAATCAGACAGCATTGTGTCTCTTTTTAACTAGAATAAAATGAAAAGGAACATACTGTCTGACTCTAAAACTAATTTACAAATTGCGACAGACAATACATTAAACATCTTCATGACGTATGTACAAAAAACTTTGAATAGACTACAACCATTGTTAATATCCGTGTTATACATTTATTTTATGTATTTATGTGCTTATTTCAAACGGAATCTATAGCAATTTGTTCTGATAGTTTCGTGCAATTTAAAAATCTAATCATAAGGATACCCGACACTTAAAAAAATATTTTACCATGTTGCCAGTTTTTACAATTTATATGTATATGTCAAGAATTTAATATAACAGAATATATTTTCGTGGATACAAAAATTAACCTAAAAGTCCCTTGAAATTCAAGTTCAAATCCTGCATTGTATATCTCAATAGTTGGTAAATGGTAATGTCGCCATATGATGTGGAAAATGCTGACTGAACATCACTCACAGTAGCCACTACTAGTAGGTTAAAAGTTATGAGTATCTTCAGACTAATCAGTATAGTTCTTTGATACTGAATCTACTCTGCTTCTGCTAATCTGATGTAATAGTATAGAGATTATTTTAACATTTTCTATTATTTCAGTATAATTTTATTACATCAAATATATTGAAACTCTAGTCACACAATTCGCGTTGATACGGGCGTTAATAGTTGTTTAATTAATGTAAGATTAATTCCACAGCATCTTCAAAGTATCAACGTGTACAACAAAGTACCCGTCCTAAATTCGAATCAACCATCGGCCTCCTTCAACCTGACAGTCTCCAAACCTGGTCCCTACGTCATCCTGGTCAACTACATCACTCCCTTGGACGATCTGCGTACCCATCGAGTCTACGTGACCGGTCAGACCAAGTACAGGCCCCAAAACGGAAACGTCATCCTCTACGCCTGTCCCTACACCACCATGTGCAGACAGGTGGTGACCGATAACGAGGGCGGTGTTGCCGTGTTCGAAATTGACGAGAATTCGATGGTATTCCAACTTAATGTGAGTGAGGTGACCTACCCATAGCCGGAGGAGAACGTTCTGACTTGATTCTCTTGCTGTTATAGAGTCAGGATGCCAACGTGGCCATCCATTCCATCTACCTAGTGCCCTACGACGAGTGGTCGTTGGATTTCATCAAACCGAAACCAGTGTGCGTTCGTAAGGACGGTAACTGCGTCGCGGGATCGTTCAGGAACCCACCCGAAATGAAGAAGATACAGATCGAACAGGAGATCGAAGAAGAATTGCTGAAGAATCGTCCTCCGGTTCTTCTATACAATAATAACAGTTATATTTGGTTGAACAAGAACTACAACACCATGGACCTGAGGGGAAAAGTACCCAGCAATGGGTACTACTCGTTCGTGTTGCATTATTATCAGCCTGATCATCCTGGTGAGTATTTTATTGATGTTTATCTGTATTTTGGCTGTTGATTCTTTGCTGTGGCAACATCGCAATTTCTTATTACTTTTTTAATTTGAAATTAGGTTTTATAAAAAAAACAAATTTAGATAAACTAAAATTTAAATATAACTCAAGAACAATTAAACTGACGCTACTAAAGATCAAGCTCTGATGCCTGTGACTCTGTACTAAAGTGTAAATTGTTCCTTCTTCGATATCTTCATGCTATTTCAATACCAAAACTTTACATTTCATGTTATATTGTATGAAGTGGTTGAACAAAAACAGTTTTTTTTGACTAAGGACAACATCCAAGATTTGGGATAAAAAAAAACATGAAATATAAATAAAAAAATACGAAAAAATGATGCCTAGAATATAGATTGTTCAATGTGGGGTGACAAACATATGCAAGAATGAAAAAATTCGATAGCTGGTATCTTCATTCCAATAAGTTTGTTTAGAACTCTATTAATTTATGGCTCAAAGAAAGATGTATCAGTATACGATCATTTTAGTCTTATATGAACGCATGAATCGTTATTAAAAACTATAAAACAAAATCCCCGTTGATGGTTTCTTTAGATTTTGGCATCTCATAGTATATCCGCCATCAAGTTAATCCCATCAAATCTAAAGTATTAGCTTGAAGCCATGAATATTCGGCTTTGCCGTTGATCTATAATGCAGGTGGTCCCCATCATTTTTTTTTCATTTTATATTGTGGTAATGGTGCCACTTTTCATCACCAGTAACGATATGATGCAAAAAACCTTTCTGATATTGCCGTTGAAGCAGAAATTCGCACATGACCAAGCACGTTTTAATGTCTCTTGGCTATATAAAATATCCAAGCTTTTGGATCATTCCCATGTTCTTCAAGAGACTGAAAATGGTTTCTTGTGTTACTCCCAACAACTCTGCACATTCTTCTCGCGTTTTATACGGATTATCATCGAGTAATGTCTTCAAATCCTCGCCTTCATCTTTTTTGGCTATGCGAGACGCTCTCTGTTTTCGGTGTCAAAAAAAAAACACCTTTAAAACGTGAAGAAAAGATTCAGAAGTTGAAATCTATGGAACACGGTTGCCATAAACTTCATGAAGCATTTGATGACCATCATCTGTCTTTTTATTCAAATTTAAACAAAAAAAGTTTTATTTGAAATAAATTCAGACATTCTCAACGCACTAAAAAATGTTTTGTTCACACTTCGACGGAATGACACATACTGAAAAGTGAAGCATGAAGCACGTTTGTGAGGCTTCGACAGACAATTGGTTAGAAATGTACTCGATGGAATTATAGGTATTTAAACCATCTGTTGCAAATCCTTTAAAATTAATGTATAGACCTGATACTTAAAGCAAGTTTCTGTTGTTGTTTTAATAAAATTAATGTTAATATAATTAATAAGTAATGTTAATGTTTTAATAAAATTAAAATTATTTTTCTGTTTTAATAATACTAAACAAGTCACTTGAACAAGTTTCTTAAGACTTTCAACAACTTCTAATTGCGTAATTTGTGATGAGAAGAATATGCCATTGCAATTGTACCAAACAGGATATCACAAATCATGTTAAATGTGATTACCGTCCTTCATCCTTCATTCTTTGTCTTCAAGCCTTCGACCTGGACGTCATAATCCAAAACGGCCAGTTCTACGAGGCCAAGGTGGCCGTAGAACATTGTCCCTCCGAATCCGGATGTAGATCTCCCGTCCTCCAAGCCGACCGTAACTACAAGTTCAATCTCTTGGAGAACTTCCTCATCACCTTCAAGGTAAGCTTCTCTATTATATCGGGATGGATCTCGTTAATGTTAAAATGATTTCTCTCCCATAGCAACCCGGCAATAAGAACGTTTACTTGGACTACATCCTGGTTATACCTACTGATCTATATTCCGAGCGTAGTCTGGAGGAGGAGGATCTGGACCGTACTGGGGAGTTTATCTCGACCTGCGGAAGCAACCACTTCAATATCGATACCAGCCAGAGAGGTAGGAACTGAAAAAATTCGATTAAAGCATCTGGAGTAACATGTGGGGTGTTTATGTTCTAGGTTTCTGTAGAGACTCGGTGTTCTCTATCACGGCCGCTCACAACACGGGGGCTCTGTCTTGTCAGTGCGACTATGCGGGTTCGATCAGTTTCGAGTGTGAGAAATTCGGAGGTCAGTGCCCTTGCAAGGAGAACATCATCGGGCGACAGTGTACCGCCTGCAAGACCGGATACTTTGGGTTCCCTGATTGCAGACCCTGTAATTGTCCATCTTCAGCCTACTGTGAACCGAACACAGGTAATTTTATGTCGTTTTGTTCTTTTGTGTGGTGCATGTATTCTGATCATATGTTCACTTAAAACAAGCATTTATTGAGAAGAAATCGATGTTCCAATATTTCTGGCTTGGTTTACTTGTTTGCTTTTTAATATATCTAAGAAATATCATTAATATTTCGGGCTGATATATTAACATATTTGTTTTCCGATATTCTTATCGTTTTATCGACATTTCTCTGCGATGTTTTCATTGTTTTTGATGGATTTTGAAATAAGTGGATGAGGACTGTTGTGATGAGATGTCTTTACAGCTAATTTTGTTACTCCTTTGGGTATAGCCCATGACTTCCTATGTTGATGACTGTTGTGGTAAACCAATTTTGATAAACCACTTGATAATGATGGCAAAAACATTTTGTTGCTGTTGAAACGTGTCAGATACACTCACGAAGCTATTGTCTACTTTTGATAAGTCATAATGATTTGGATCTTTCTTCAAGTATTTAACACGAATCTTTATTCAACAATTCCTCCAATTTGGAACTTCTGGTCACTGGCTGATTGTAACGAATAGTTTTTACATCGTACTTATTTACCAGATTTAATTCCACCAGACTAACATTTTTACTCTGTTGTGTGTACTCCATGGATATCTACCTTTGGGATTGTTTTAGTAGACCAATTCTTCAGCCCTTAATCATAATGATTATCAAATGATGATGGAAAAAAATTATTTTGTTGTTAAAACAGCATGTCAAATTCACTCCCAAGGCTCTTGTCTACTCTTGAAAAGTCATCCCCCCATGATTTGAATTACTTTTCAAATGTTTAACACGAGACTACATTGAGCAATTCCTCCAATTTCGAACTTCTGGTGACTCTCACTGTTATGAATCGTTTTTATATCCAACTTATTTACTATATTTAACTTCGTCAGACTAACATTGTTGGTCTGTTGGGTGTAGTCCACGGATATCGTATCTTCAGAATTGTTTCAATAGACCAATTTTTCAGCGCTTGATAATAATGATGACAAAAATCATTTTGTTGATGTTCCAATCGCTTTCCAATGATTTGTATAATTCTTTAATAGTTTGACAGGAGACATCATTGACAAATTCCTTCACTTAGTAGCTTCTGGTGACTGTCTCACTGCAATGAATTGTTTTTACGTCCAGCCTATTGGCCAGATTTAACACCATCAGAATCATTTCGTACCTAATGGAAAACAATTTTTTAACGAACTTTTTATTGAACAATCTAATAGAATTTTTTATTGTCCAGGAAAATGTGTCTGCCCACCTCGCGTAACTGGCGAAAAATGTGACCAGTGCGAACCTTTGACTTACGGGTACGACTCGCTGATCGGGTGCGAGGAGTGCAAGTGTAACCCACTGGGTGTCGTGGGAAACCAGATGCAGTGTGACTTGCTGGACGGATCCTGTCCGTAAGTAACAGTATTTTCCTCCAAAAAGGAGATATAATAAAGGGGGTTTTTGTGCAGGTGTCAGGAGAATATTGTTGGCCGAATCTGCGACAACTGCGAGGCCGGATATTATTCATTCCCGTATTGTCGATCCTGCGACTGCAACTTGAACGGTACCGACTCGGAGATCTGCGATAAGGAGACCGCCGAATGTTACTGCAAAAAGAACGTGGTTGGGTTCCACTGCGAGATCTGCCGCGAGGGTTCCTACAACTTACAGGTATAAATCGAGTTTTAGAGGGGATATTCTTGTGGTCATCACCGAACGCGTTTGCAGGAGACCAACCCAGATGGATGCACCCAGTGTTACTGCTCGGGCAAAGCCACCAAGTGCATAAGCGCCCACTACGTCAACGATCCCATCTACGACATGACCAACTGGAAGATAGTGGCCCTGAATCGAACCGACGAGGTCCTCGAGGCCACCGAGCTGGACATCAATCTGGAGAACGATGGAGGTAAGCGCGTCCTGCTTCGCCGCGACGATCTCATCCCGGGGTGGTTATCGTTTTCTAGATTCCAACGACATCGGCGTGGTTCTCACCGACCTGGACGAGACCATCGACGTCTACTTCTCCGCCCCCTCGACCTACCTGGGTAAATGCTTGGTCTCGTACGGGGGATACATCCGCTACTCCATCCTGCACAGCTACGTGCAGGACGGTACCATCGTGGACGATCCCAAAGTGATTCTACAAGGTTTGGTTTGTGTAAAGGTTTAAGGTTTCGAGTTTGATCGATTTCCATCTCCCCCAGGTCCAAATTCCTATCTGTACTACTCCAGCAGCGACCACCCGCGCAGCAACGAGAAATTCCCCGAAGAAGTCGCTCTGGCCGAGCCGTACTGGAGCATCGCTTCCGGAGAAGTGGCCCGCAGAGACCAGATCATGGACGTGCTGAAGGACCTGCGCGGCGTCTACATCAAGGCTCGTTATTGGACTAAGGCCGAGACTACCAGGTTCGTCGCGTCAGCAATAACACTAGTGATCTGGTTTCAGGATCATTTTGCTCCATAACTTTTCTCTATCATAGAAGTCTTTATTTCTCTTGAGTCGATTTTTTCACCACCCAAGTAGTTCTTAATGAAGAGGAACAGGCGGTGATCACTTGGTACCAGATACGGAATATAAAGCGGCTGCATAAGAACTTCCGACATGCCCAAGCGGTATTTGTGACCCAGTTGGCAAAGTTGGCATTTCTGGGTGATTGCTTCCTTCAGACTGTTGAATTATTCGCAGAACAAGTTTATATTAAGAGTAGTGGTAGATGAATATAGTGCATAAATCCTCGCCAATATGAAGGTTGCCTTTTATATTTTGGGCCTAATAAAAAAGGTAGTAATTTATTACCGAAAATGGCTTTAATGTTGTTCTTTCTTTCTGGTCATTCAAATGGTGGTTGTCGTAGGACTTAACAGTGTTTTCACCGTTTAGTAAATATCCTTCATCACACAATATCATACGGTTTTGTTCTCTTGAGTCTTCTTCTTAAACTTCTAACTAACTTAAAGTCTAACTTTTAAATCGTTGGAAACAAAACCGACCACTGGAATATGGTGAAGCAGAATCACTATGAGTGTTTGATGGGCTTCGAATCAGACAACAAAAAGTAATGAATGTCAAAAATGTTCCATGGTTAGCGTCTGTGTACATCGAGTAAATGGAAAAAATCGAATTTAACAGTTTACTTTGATACATTTACAAAATACATGTTATTTCCAGACAGGAATAGTTTTTATGCAGTTTTCTCTTGCTCGCAGACTCATCGACGTCACCCAAGACTTCGGAATAACCAGGGATGAGTACTCCAAGCGATACCCCACCTACCTGCTACCTACAGACATGTCATCGGTGGAAGAATGTATGTGCGAACCAAACTATCAAGGTAACAGTCCAAGCAGGTGTTTGTTATCTTTCCTGGTGATACGCGTTTGTTATTTGCAGGATTGTCCTGCGAGGAATGTTCTCCCGGATACTACAGAGTCAAGTCTGAGGGTTCTCTGGAAGGAGCCTGCGTTCCTTGTGATTGTAATGGTCACGCCTTCGAATGCGATGTTAATACTGGAACTTGTCTGGTAAGCTGGTTCTTGGTAACGTTATAGAAGGACGATTTATGTTGATGTTTGTTTTGCAGAACTGCCAGCACAATACTATGGGAGATCACTGCGAGATGTGTCAGGTGGGATATCATGGCGACGCACGAGGTGGTACCCCCAACGACTGTCTCATCTGCGCCTGTCCTCTACCGACCACCAGCAACAAGTATGATACCCCGACAAGCTTCCATACCTATCGCACACTAACGATGACTGTTCCACAGCTTCGCGACTTCCTGCAACGTAAGTTCCGACGGAGAACACATTAGCTGCGAGTGCAGGGAGGGTTATTTCGGGGTACGGTGTCAGGGCTGCGCGGCCGGATACTTCGGCCAGCCGGAGAACCCAGGGGATTACTGCAAGCCATGCCAATGTTCCGGCAACATCGACTCGGAAGACCCCACTTCCTGCGACACCAACACCGGTAAATGCCTGCGATGCCTAAACAACACCTTCGGCGAGGCCTGCAACTTGTGCGCGCCCGGCTTCTTCGGCGATGCGGTGGAGAGGAAAGACTGTCAAGGTACGAGCTTTGATTTCCAATAGTTTTGTGTTGATATTGTTAAAAGTTTGGTATTCTTTAATCAACCAATGTCGCTCCATTGTTCCTTACATTTTTAGATTTACTGCTAGTGAAAATCTATTTAAAAAAATAATTTTAAACGATTCCTAGCAGATGGTATTACTCTATATTATTGGAAACATCATGTTAAACAAAAAACAGAGCAGATTAGACTCAAAGTCAAGCAACTTTACTGGTTAGTCGGAAGACACTCTATTTGAACAAAAAATTGGTTTAGTAGTCAATCATAAAGCCAATTTGGACCTGTAGGGTACAAATATGGGGTTGCACTAAAACATCAAACCAACTAGTAATCCAACGCACCCAAAACAAAGTTCTAACGGGTCAATTGAAAAGTCTCCGGTCTACCATAGTAAAACACATTTTTTGGCAAAATTAGTTTTCTTATTCAACATAATTCCCTTTAAAGGTGATACGCTGATTATAGGGACCCTCCAACTTTTCGATACCATTTTTATAGTACGATTTGTCCTTTGCTTCAAAATAGGCTTCAGTTTCGTCAATCATCTCTTCATTCGACGAAAATTTCTTCCCAGCGAGCATTTTTTTAAGATCTGAGAACAGGAAATAGTCGCTGGGGGCCAGATCTGGAGAATACGGTGGATGAGGAAGCAATTTGAAGCCCATTTCATGGATTTTTACCATCGTTTTCACTGACTTGTGACACGGTACATTGTCTTCGTGAAGCAGCATTTTCTTTTTCTTCAAATGCGCCCTTTTTTCGCCGATTTCGTCCTTCAAACGGTCCAATAACGCTATGTAACAGTCGCTGTTTATGTTCCCTCCTTTTTCAAGGTAGTCAATGAAAATTATTCCATGCGCATCCCAAAATACAGACGCCATAAACTTGCCAGCCGACTGTTGCGTTTTCCCGTGCTTTGGAGCGGGTTCATCGTGTGCAGTCCACTAGGATGACTGTCAAGTGGACTTCGGAGTGAAATGATGGAGCCATGTTTCATCGTTCAAAAATTCGGGTTTATTACGCTTGATCATCTTCAAACACTGTTCCGAATCATCAACTCGTCGTTGGTTTTGGTCAAAAGTGAGATCGCGCGGCATCCACTTTGCACAGAGCTTTCTCATGCCCAAATATTCGTGAATGATATGATGTACACGTTCAGTTGATATCTTTAGAGTGTCTAATATTTCAATCAGTTTCAATTTACGGTCATTAAAAATCATTTTGTGGATTTTTTAAATGTTTTCTTCGGTAATAACCTCTTTTGGGCGTCCACTGCATTCCGTCTTCGGTGCTCATTTCACCACGTCTAAACTTAGCATACCAATCCTTTATGGTTGATTTTTCTGGGACAGTGTTCGGAAACGCGGCATCAAGGCAAGTACTGTATTTTTCCCTTCAAAAAGCAATATTTTATCGACGACACGCGAAATTTTTATCCATTTTTTTCACAATAACAAAAGTTGCTTCACTCAAAATGCTATAATTCACAAACTAATGATCCGACAGCTGTCAAATTTATACATGCAGCTTTTGAGGGTTAGTGCTAACTAAAAAACATGTCGATTTATGGATATGGACATTAAGGATTTACGACATATGGATTTAATTCTCGTAGAGCCATCTATGTGTGAAGCCGGGGACTCTTCAATTGACCTGTTACGATTCATTATCAATGCTTATCGGTATGTGATCAACAAAGAGCTGTATGATGACCTCGAATTCAAACGAATATAGGAGTTGATCCAAGGTTTCTCCTTAAAACATGAAATAAGGGGCTTTAAATCACAGCAAAGTGGAAGCAGTATAGCAAAATCACTGTTGTGCTCATATTATGGTAAAATCGAGGAGTTAAACAGACATAGCTTAGAAGATCTATTAACAAAATAATAAAATAATCATGAGACACTATCTTGTCTATAAAATCAGTCTCAATTGTATTGTATTATTTTGTAAGAAATTGTATTATTTTATTTTGTATTAATGTATTTTTTAAACATACTTATTTACACTGCTTCAGCCTTCAGACGTAGGCCCAAAAAAATCCCACTTATCTCGGTTAAGTGTTCATTATCGTCTCTCTTTGTTTTTGTAAAAAGAGTGCTAAGTCACACACACATCCTCATCCTAACTTGGGTTGTTTATTCCAAGGAAAACGACGTTTCGATTTTTTATTTCCGCACATACACTGGATACACAACACTTTTGAGACTGAAGATAGATTACAATCAAATAATAGTGGAAAATATAATTAAATCACAAAAATGCTAAACGTATTCTATGCGAGGCACACAAAAAATGGTGTCATAAATGAATCGAAACAAACAATCGCCAGTAAAATGTCTTCGTGGCGGCATTTCAAACGAACCAATCAAAAAAGTGGTCCCAGTTCCTGCATTGATGAGACCACGCAGAATATTTCCTCGGTTTCGCCTATTTTAGTTAAACCTCTATACAACAAACCTCTATGACATTAACACGCCAATTACCTCAGACCATTTTATACCGAGCACCTAGTAATTCATGTGATTTTCAGCGTGTATCTGTGACGAACTGGGTGCCTCACACTGCGACCATCAGACGGGTACTTGCGTCTGCAAACAGAACGTCATTGGAGAAAAATGCGACAGATGTAGCGACGAGCACTACGGTTTCGAGTCCGGACAAGGTAAGTTGAAGGCTCAGGTCTCCGGAAGAGTTCGTGATATTCACCCATTGGTTATTCGTCGTTAAGGTTGTAGGAGGTGCGAGTGTGGCGAGGCCAGCGAGGGTCACCAATGCCACGACGTCACGGGACAGTGTATCTGCAAACCGGGCGTGACCGGACGCACCTGTGACCGATGCGCGGCCGGATACTGGAACTACACCTCGGAAGGGTGTATTTGTAAGTGCTCGACATCATTCCAACCTTCTTTGAATGATTATTCATGACTCGACGTCGTCTTACAGCGTGCGGATGCAAAGACGAGTATTCGTTGGGCTTGGGATGTAACGCTGAAACCGGCCAGTGCGAATGTCTGCCAGGAGTTATCGGTGAGAAGTGCGATAAGTGCCCCTACAGGTGGGCTTTCGTCCAAGACGTCGGCTGTCATAAGTGCGACGTGTGCCACGATGTCCTTCTCAACGACACCGACGCCCTAGCGTCCATGATAGACCCCGTCATCGCCTACTTCAACGTAAGTAACTTTTTTCAACCCAATATCATGTCATCATCATCACCATCACTCCATAACCGGCGCACCAGAAAGTGTATAGTTTTCAAACAACACGCTGCTGTTAGTACTGCAGAACTTCGAATATTCTTCACTAAATCTCGTCACAGTTTTCAGACCTTTTTATGATCCCGATCTGAGGCCGTTAAATACACCCTCCGAAACCCGAAAGGTTCGATTTCGTCACAGAAGTCTGTGAGACAGATACGATAATCTGTGTTTCTGAATTTATTCTTCAACTATGCACCGACTGTCGTATCTTAAAAGAATTGTTTTCTATTATCTTCAAACATCAATTACTCTCCTCTAATATCAGTATCAATCTTTAGCACAAACCACTCTATATATATATCGTTATTTCCAGTCCACCCAATCGGGATACTTCACCAGAAGGCGCCTGGACAACATGAGGGAACAACTGGAACAACTAAAACCGAAGTTTGACGAAGTCGATCCCAGCCAAATCAACCTCAGCGGACCGACGCAAGAGTAAGAATATTTGACCCTCTTCCTCATCTCGGTATACTAATTTATTTAACCCCAGACTGGAAAGTCTGGAACAGGACTCGAAGAACCTGAACAGGAAGTCGAACTACTCGCTGCAAAACAGCGAGGAGAGGCGGGTAGAGTCCACGCAGCTGAAGAACAGGGCGGAGCTGTTGCTCGACCAACTACCCAAGATCGAGGAACAAGCCATGAGGGCCATCGAAGAGATCGACAAGATCAGCGGTCAATTAACCGAGGAAGCTGGTAATGTCATCCCCAAAAACATCTGTAAATTCAAATAAACCTCTCTTTTCATTAAGGCACGGAGGTGGAGAAGGCGCTCCAAACAGGCCAGGATCTGCTCAACAAAATCAAAGAGTACAACATCACCGACAGGGAACAGGAAGCGGCCAAACAGCTGAAGATAGTCGACGAGCTCCTGAACAACGTCACCGAGTACAAGGTGCCCGTGGAGAAGCTCGAGCAAGAGATCGTCGCCATCAAAGGCAGCATCAAGGAGTTTAACGACAAGCTGGACGACTTGTACAATCACACTCAGTACTCTCTGAGCACGGCCAAAGAAGCAGAACACATCATCTCCAAAAATGGGTAAGTCCCGTAAAAAGGTTAATATTTGATGTTAAAATCTTATGAACACAAGAAAATATGAATAGGCTATAAAAACAATTTCATATCTAGAAGGCCATGCTTTTTAGACTTTCAGAAAGTCCTATTACTTTTCGAACATGCCTCGTATCTTAAATTCAAAATTTGATTGTTAAATTAATTATTTCATTTTATTTTTTGCTTACGTTAAAAGTGTATTGAAATTTGCTGTTATTACTGCCATTTCTTGGTTGTGACTAATTATATTAATGTAGACTTAGTGTATTCATTCTAGATCTAGCATGCTGTGCTATTACTTCACCAGTTTAGTTTTACTTATTTCTTTATATGTTCGCCCTGCATCTCGTCAAACATAAGGCAAGGAAATTAGTAGTACTATTCTGATTAAGATTTATTAAAAATCCATTAAAAAAATCAGCATTTATGAGTTAGTAAAAAGTTCGTGAGGTACCTAGACGCAAACATCAATATTTTGATATAATCAACATCAATTTTACACAAAAAACATATTTTTTTAGTAAAAAAATAATCCACCATTCTTAAGTTAGTAAACAGTATGTTTATTTCTAGATCTAGGATGCTGTGCTAGTATTCCACTGGTTCAGATTTATTTATCCTTTTTATATATCAATATCCACCCCAAATCTCAAAAAAAGTAAAATAAGCAAATAATAAATTTAGATATATAAATCCAGTACTATATATATTATTATTCTAAAATACCAATAAAAATTCCAGTACAATAAAAAAATAACCCAACATTGATGAGTTAATAGAGAACTAACAAATCTAGAAGGCTGGGTTAATATTTACTTAAATTAATACTGGTAACCATTGAAATTACGATTGTCGGTTAAAAAAAAAACGTATCAATTTTTTAAAATAGGAAAGGAAGAGGTATGGAAAGAAAAAAGTGTTACAGTATTGACAATCCCGTAAAACAGCGAATGAATAAGGATTTTTTAAATGTTTGGTAAGCTATCAGATACATTTTAAGATATATAATACCATTGTCGACAGTATATTTCTCTAAAAAAAAGCAAAACAATATGGCAGTTTGGGATAGCGGTTTCCCAAGGTTTAAGGGGAAAAAATACAAAAAACGGTCGTCTGTATAAATCAATCTACACAATATACTTTATTTTCAATGTACATCTTGAGTATGACGAAAATGGAAAATAATAAATAAGTCAACAAACATATTATCTACAACAGACGTGAATACTAGTTAATGTACTTTTGTTTCATTTAATTTTCCTCCAGAAAACATACGAAAAAAACGAAGAGTGGCACATATTTAATTAGTAGAAAGAAAATCTACACCCAGCCAACTACAATGGAGAGACCAGCGAACCAGGTCACTCTCCCATCATCGGTTGTATCAAAAATACGCTACAAACTATTTTGATTTAAACGGAACGACGACGTCACAAACGACCGGTAAAATCACAGTCATCTTTTTCCATAGGTCGATTCAAATCCAGTTATATATATTATCGAAATATAATTTTTAACAAAAAAAAGTAGAGTAAATCAAAATTAATGAACCTTTTTATCTCCATCAGCGACAAGCGGGCCACCACTATTTAGTCCTCAGTTTCAAGTCTTCCTTTAGCTTCCACCTGATCAGCTCCATGCAAGCGATCGCATCCTCGGCGCTGTCATGGCCGCTCACGTCGTTCTGGATGATCTTCTTCAGATACTCGCTGGCGAGGGCACGGAGCGCGCGCTTCTGCGGCAGGCCCATCTTGTGCGGGAAGAGCACGGAGGTGTCGATGACGGTGCCGTGGATGATCTTGAGCGCCTTCAGGTCGCTCTCCAGGCTGTGCCCCACCAGGATCGTCTCCGAGTTGCAGAGGTGAAGGATGTTGGCCTGGATCTGCAGGATGCTGGTGCTGGTCCGGTCCATTTGCTCCTTGGTGATGCCGGAAAAGCGTGTGTTGTAATCGATGATGGGATTCAGCGGTTTCACGAGGCTCTCGTAGACCGTCTTGCATTCGGTATCGATTATGGTGACGCGGGTCAGTTCCAGGCCCTTGGTGGTGTAGCACATCTCGCAGTCGAGAGCGTACACGGTCGTGCTTCGGGGATCGTCGTCCTGTTCCGGAGGCATGGTGGTTTGATACCCTGAAACGTCGAAAGAACATAAACCCTGCGACACTATATATCGTTACCCACCTTCCAGTAAATGTTTATCCAATCCATCGAAGACGTGCGTCTCGCTGGTCGCGCAGCCTGTCTCGTCCGTGCTCTTACAACATAAATAAATCTGTTCGCCCCTGATGGTACGCTTCTTCAGCGGGTGGTACAGGCATTCCTCCTCGAACAGCGCCCATCCATCATCGTCGACCTGATAACTCTTGGAACACCTTCAAAACACACGTTAAGTCGCATCGAGAAGAATTCGAAGTGGCAGCACGTCACCCACCTGCTGCATTTCCTGAAATTATCGTCCACGGAACCCGATACTTCCTTCTTGTTCTTTAAGATGACGGCGCGTCCCTTTTGCGAGCTCTCCCTCGGGTACCCGTGTAGGTCCAGCTCCTCTTCCGTCATCAACCATTTCTTGACGTGATTGTAGAAGGTCTTCCCCTTGAAGTCGCCCTCCTTGTCGGACGAGGGGTTCTCGCCGCTCAAAATCAGTCCCAGTCCTTTGCTCTCCCTCTCTTGTATCTCCTTGCGAAGTCTATACGGGAAACGTAACACGATTAGAAGATATATAACGGGAACCACGGCGTCCACTACCTGTTTACGGCTAACATGGCCGAGTTTCGGTACGTCGCCAACACTTTGCACTTCTCGTAGCAGGTGAACTCCTCGTTCAGGGCCCTGGTGTAGGCCTCCTCTTTCATGGCGTAGAGTTTCCCGCACTCGTCCGCTAACATTGTCAGGAACCGCGTCCTCACGTTAACCGGGAGCTTGGACTTCTCGGCCTACGAAACGGATTGTTACTCGGTGGCGGCATTAAGCGAAAAAATCGAGATCGAACCTGTAGGACGTCCGGTATGTCCGATAATGAGAACTCGGGAACGTGGGCGACGCGTCCACTCTTTTGGGTCTGCGCCACCGTTTTGGAGACGTTAGTGCGCTGTTTTATCAAAGATATCCTCTCCTTGGCCTTCTCGATCAGCGCCACGTTTGGTACGGCCGCGATTCTCTTTGGCTGGATTTTAACCTGGAAAAACATGAGATAATTGATCGTTCTTGATGAGGAATGGCCATTGCAGCGAAAAAAAAATAGATTACGAGTTCAAATACTACCTGGGAAGGGCTTGGCTTATGAACGCCGTTCAAAATATCATCAACGACATTCGTGGAGGGCGGCTGGTTCTTCAACTGCTCTAGTTTACGCATTTTCAGCTGACGGGCGGCTTCCAATAAGCTGGTTGCTGGTCGTTTCATGACTTGCTGCTGTGCCATACTCTTCACCTCGTTCATGATGTTCTCCTGCTCGTTGTTCTGCTGGACCAGCTTCGCCATTTTGTAACGATTCGCCAGCATCTGGCCGGGAGTCGCCAGTGCTTTGGGTTTGGGGACCAGCAGGTTGGTTTTAGGCTGGGTAGTGGCGGTTTCAGCGCCGGCATGTGCTGTTCGCTTTTTACCATAGTGCTGCTGAAAAAAGTACAGTTTTGTTAGTGTTGAGTATGACACACCGTTGATTATTACCATACCGGAAACTATTATTGATATAAAAAAATTATTAACTATTTGATAAAATAAATTTAGATATAAAAAACATGATTAAGCTCATTTGGGCTAATCTGTGTGTCATCGTAATAACAAATATTTGAAGTAGATATCCCATTCTCAGGAGTATGTTCAGCATTCAATAAACATTTCATTGTCTTTGTACTGATACTTGTATTACCCTTTATATATGTATGTCATAAACTATAATTATAGTGTGCTTCGACATTTTTAAATAGTCGAAAGAGTAGATCAATAAAAAAAGTTGACAATCGACTTACAGTTGCTTCTTCTTCCGTGACGTTCTGGTCGAGTTTGTCCGGTTCCTGAAGACGAACAGGCTCAGGCTTATACTCAGTGAATATCTTGAAACATTCCCTCATAGTCTCGTCCTCGTCTTCCAAGTCCAGATCAACGTCTGAGGGTATATTTTCCTGAGATATAGACACATCGTCCATTTCGACATCATTCTGATTACCGCTGCTGCTTTCAGAAACCGACTTCTTTGATCTTTCCTTCCTTTTCCTATCAGAATGACTCCTGCCGTCCTTCTTTTTATCGCTCTGGTCTTTCTCCTTTTTCTTGTCATGTTTCTCTTTGCTCCTGCTTTTTTTCCTGCTCCGGTGCTTGCTCCTGCTACGACTTCTATCCCTAGATTTGTGTTTTGACTTGTGCTCCCTACTCTTACTCAAACTCCTCGATTTTTCCCTGGAACTTTTCTGTTTCTCCTTTATATCACTATTGCTACGGCTTCGATGCCTCAATTTTTTCTTATGTCTACTCTTTGTCTTGTCAACACTAGTCTCACTACAATCAGATTCTGAAGAACTGTTAGAACCTGAATTAGTTTTCTTGTCCTTCTTCACCTCTTTGTCCTTTGACTTACTCTTAGAATCTTTGGAACTATTCTTCTTTTCCTCCTTTCTGTGTTTCTCCCTCTCCTTGTCAGACTTGGAGTGTTCATTTTTTATTTTCCCCTTATCCCTACTGTGATTTTTGTCTCTGTCTCTGTCTTTTGTCTCACGTTTTTTATCATGCCCCTTTTTTCTATCTTTGTCTTTTGTTTTACTTTCAATTTGTTTAGTTTTACTTGTTCTTTCAGAATCTTTTTCTTGTTTGATTTTTTCTAATAACTTAGTATCTTCGTTATTTACACTAGTATTGCTTAACTCTGATTGCAACAAGTTCAGTTTGTTTTGCTGTTCTTCTATGTCGGTTTCAATTTTTACTATCTCAGTATTCACTTTCTCTTGGGGTTCTAGAATGTCATTCGCTTGGCCGTTGTCTCTGTTATAATCTGTAGATAAGTCATTGAAGTTTATCTCAGACTTCAAAGGATCATAAATAGTGTTGGCAATGTTCTGCTTAATATCCTTAATAGTGTCTCTATCCTCATCATTTTCCGGAGAAGAAACATCAGATTTATTTGCCGAACTCAGAATACTCAAAGGAGTTGGTTTGTATGTTGGTTTTTCGATTCTAGGCAAAGGTCTTACGACCCTTTCTCGATTGAACTGTAAGTCTGGCACATAACTTATGGGGATGTGGCTTTTATTGTTATGGATATTGGCTAGTTCGCTCTTAGGCGTGGGTTTATATGTAGGGACCGCATCTTTTGCGGCTTCCTGTTCTGTTTCTTCCACTGTTTCATTAAGTTTCCTTTTGTGACGGAAATGGCAATAGGGGCGACCACAAGAACTATTATAAAACGGGCACTGGATGTCTTGAAAATAACCCTTTGTAGGCAACATTATTTTTATTTAAAATTCACGTATTATTTGGGAAGAAATGCATTTTAAAAAAAGGTAAATATATATATTAACGCCTTAACCTCACTTCCACATTTGACGTTTACCGATTCTTTAGTGTCATAGCTTTTGTCCCGTTGGCTATTCTGTCCGACTGGACTTTAAAATAATCGATTCGTTACACGACATACGTTATCGGAAAATACCTGTGAAAAAAAAGAGAACACCGACTGTATAATTACGGAAAACATATATTTTTTATCTTTGTTTAACTCGCGTGCAGAACGAATAAGATATTGAGCAGTTGCTGTCGTCGCGCTTAGTTTAAAATGAGGATGTTGAATGTGACCGTCATGCGGATATAATTAGAACCAGATATCGGTTAACTCATACGAACAGTTCAAGGTCTTATCAAGTTTCAAACGGATGCGATAATAAAATACAGCTGCAGATAATTATGACCTATATAATCATAAAAATTAAAACGTCGTAGTTAACTACATATATAAAAATATTACAGATAATTTTTTACGAAGAAATTATTTTGTGTAGGGAACTTGTCGATAGATGGCGATATTTTCCTTTTTCAAATTTACAAATAGATTTTGTATTTGTTTTTCGTTCTATTTTACAGCAAAGAGAAACTAAAAGGCAAATTGGACAACATCGAAAGCCAAATCAGCCAGTCCAAAGTCAACTTGGACGAATCCGAAGGTATACTGGTGAATGCCTCCGATTTAATTGACGTAGCGATCGCAAAACTGAAGAGGGTCCAAGAACTACCCGAGGAACTGGACCGAAAGAACAAGGACTTCTCCCTTAGGTGATGGGACTCATTATAAAATATGATTTTGTTTAATTTTTGGTATGATCTATCTTAGGTTGGACTTTAATCAAGGGGAAATCGAAAAAATCAAGAAACTCCAGCCCGATGTACAGGTACACGCGAAAAAATTGTCAGACAGGGTCGAGAAACTGGAACATATACTATCAGATAGTCAAATTGGATCAACTGACGCGATCAGAGCAGCCAGGGCCTACCGTGATATTGTTGATGCCGTTAAAAGGTACAGTATATTTTATGTATTGTAATAGTTATACGCCAATAAAAACGAATGACATGTGTCAGATGTCGTGAAAAAAATGGAAACCGTCAAATTATGTCAAAACTTACAATAAACAATTAATGTTTTAAAATATTGATAAAACATTTAATGAATAATCCAATAAAAGAGCGTTATCAATAGATCAAGTTAGGCCTATAGGAGGTTGATGTACAATTTGAAATAAATTGGTTTAAATAGAACTTTAATATTGCTCTTACGCGTATTTTATAATTGCTAGAGCGTCTGAATTAAAAAATATCTTGACATTTTAGGATAAGAAATTAAAATATCCCTTTACAAAAGATTTATACTTGTTCCCAATAAAATATTTTTGCGAATTCAAGTATTATTGTACACGGTGTATGTTTAGTTGCCTAAAGTGTAAGAGCAAGTATCGAGGTTTAAAAAATGTTCCAAATTTAGTAAAAAAACATTTTTAGTGGTTTTTGCTGATATAATCGAATTTTTTGCTTTTCTCGATGATAGCGCTCACGACGCCGCGGATACGGCCAAAAACGACACGGACCACGCGGTTCACATCCTGGGGAACGTGCAGGACCGTACCCTGGAGTCGGACTCTAACTCCAGCAAAGCCTTGGACGACGCCTATCGGTAAGAACTGCAATCCTCGAGGTATATCGTTACCCGCCGTTATCGTCTCGTTCGCAGACTTAAAGATAAAGCCATGAAGGACCTGGAACCCGCCCTGAACCACGCCATCCTCGCCTTCGTGCCCGTCGAGGCCGTCCACGGAGACAACGACGTTCTACTGAAGGACGTGGAGCAGATTTTGAAGAACATCCAACAGTACATTGGTCCCTTGGACAAGAACTACAGCCAGGCGACGAAGATGGCAGAGCAAGCCATCGAACATACCAGCGAAGTGGACGACAAGGTCAACGCGTCTTTCGTCACGGTAAGCCACGCCCGCCCCATCCGCGAACACCTTCCAACTAACCCGTAACCATCACCCTAGTTGCCCCAAGAAAAAGAGAAGGCCATGGCGCTGCCGAAGGACGTCGACGACATCAAACGCGACGTCATCCAGACCAAGAAACAGATCGACACGGCCAACGAGAACCTCCCGTCCATCATCGAGAGCTTGGAGCAGATACCTGTCGAGCAGAAGAAGAGGAACGCCACCTCGGAGGCTATCAGGAACAGCATCAACAAGCTCAGCCAGCAGATCGAGCTGGCTAGGGACATAGCCAATCAGATCAAGGTCGGCGTCAAGTTCTACCCCAACACCACGCTGGAGTTGCGCAACCCCAACAACCTGGAGGACCTGACCACCTCGACGAAGATCAGCGCCTATTTCCGAACCGACAAGCCCAACGGTCTGCTTTTCTACCTGGGTAATCCTAACGGTACGAACCTGCGAAAGACCAAAACCGTACGTAAAATAACTAAGCGTTTTGTCAGAACCGTTTCCTCCAACAAGTCGTTTTCAGGACGACTACATGGCCTTACTGGTACAGAACGGCTTCCCCGTCCTGAAGATGGACATCGGCAACGGGGTGGAGCAGGTTATCCTGGACAAGAAAGTCGACGACAACAACTGGTACCAGTTCATCGTGGACAGGGTCGGTCACAACGTCAAGCTCTCGATCAGGGAGGAGCTGCCCGGCGGAGAAGAGAACATAGTCACCGAGGAGAAGTCGCTGCATGGACCTCTTACCATCTTCAACCTAGACAACGACAAATCCAAACTGTTTGTCGGAAGCTTCCCTGTTAATTACGAGGTCCAACAGGGCATTGACGTCAACTCCTTCGATGGTGAAATCGAGGAGCTAGTGATCGGGAACCAGCCAGTGTCATTGTGGAACTTCGTCGAAGGCTACGAAAATAATCACGGAGCAATAGAAAGGTAAGCCTCCGTTTAATTTCGTTTTTTTTATTTTTACATTGCAGAATGTTTTGGTTTACACTTGTGCTTACCTTTATTTGGTGCACTTGATTTGTTTCTTTGCTTACCTTTATCTTTTATTCGATGAAGTTCATTTGTTATTTAGGTTATATTTGAATTTAGTTTTACTATAATTCAATTTAGTTCACAATAGAATTGTCTTACCTTTGCAGAACTTATACCTGCCTATTTTTGCTTACTTTTGGAATATCTATTTTAAATATATTTAAAATTATTTCTACGTTACTTTTGGAAGTGTTTTATCTGATTTGAATTTGCAAGAATCTTTCCTTATCTAATTTTTATTACATATAAATATTTTTAAACTTTAGGTAGTAAAACTGTCTTATTTTTGGAACCTTTTATTTTTCATGGATGACATATCATGATTTTTTTTTCAAAAGACAACTTCAGACATTTAAACTGTTCAACTTTATTTGGCTTTACATTTATATCAGTTTTCTTATATTGGCCATAGTAAAGATGTCTGAAGTTGTCTTTTGAAAAAAAAATCAAATCTCTATATTTCTGCTTACTTTTGGATTATTTTATTTTAAATATTTCTATATTTGTTTAAATTTATTTAATATTTTTTAATTTTCCTTAAATATTGTGGAGTAAAATTGTCTGTGTTCGTAGAACACTTTGTTTATTTCATTTTATTATGAATATTTCTACTTCCTTTTTCAACAGGTTTTATTTACTTTATTTATGAGAATCTTCCTTTATTTAATTTTTATCCTAATTCGATTTTATTAAACCTTGTGGAATAAAACTGTCTTACTTATGAAATATCGTATTTATATCAATGTATTATTGCTTACTTTTGTTTAACTTTTCTTGATATTTATTTGAATTTTCTTTGCCTATATTGATCACAGAAGAATTGCTTACTTGTGGAAAACGTTTTACTTTATATCTGTGTATCCATGCTTATTTTTTGAATATCTTATCCTAAATATGTGCAGATCAGCGTACTTTTATGTAACGTTTTGTTAAGGATTCGTATAAATCTTTCTTTATTTTATTTTTTATTTAATATTACTGTCAAAACTGCCTTACTTTTGTAAAGTGGTACTTTGTAATCTATATTTTCATTATTATTCTGTTTGACATTATTATTTAATGGCATTTTATTTATATTTATCTATTCTATCTGATTACCTTTTGGGATTATTTACATTTTCCAAACATTTAATTAACTTAAATATTTCTGAAATATCTTACTTTTTCCTTTGTAGGGATAAACTGGTGGTACTTCAACCAAGTACCGGATATAGATTCAATGGACAGGGCTATGTTCTCATCGATGCCAGATCCTACCACCTGCGATCCAAGACAGCTGTGACCTTGGCCTTCAAGACTTTCGCTAGCGAGGGTCTGCTCTTCCTGGCTGGAAAAGAGAACACTTTCATGGCTCTGGAGTTGCGTAACGGCAAAGTGTTGTATCAGGTAAACTGTCGGCGGATTTATTTCACGGAACCAGCGGGCTTAAATCGATTTTACTCGATAGTACAACCTGGGAAGCGGCACGAAGAAATTCCCATCCTCCAAGACGTACAACGACGGCAACTGGCACAAGATCACCGCCATGCGGGACGGCGCTAAGGGCAAGCTGTACATCGACGGCGAGGAGATCGTCGATAGGACCACCGACGTGTCCGGAAACATCCTGGAACTGATCGAGACCATCACCTTCGGAGGTTATCCTCACACCCACAACTTCATCGACGTCACCAACATCAAGTTCGACGGTTGCATCAACAACGTGTCCATCACCGGGGAACTGGTCGACCTACGCAACCACCTGAAGTCGTTCGATGTCACTCCCGGATGTCCCGTCAAGGTAGGTCCCCGTTACACGCTCCTCCTGGTTCCAGGTGATCACGTTCGTTCTGTTTTCTGTTCCAGTTCGCTCCGTTGGTGTCCTTCAATAAAACGCGTCGAGGCTACGTCGCTTGGGATCATATATCCATAGATAACGACCTGCACATCTCGCTCAAGTTCAAGACGAGGGAGAAGGACGGGCTGATCTTCTACGTCACCGATATGGATCAGGGCAACGGGGTATCCCTGTCTCTGGTGGACGGGCACCTGAAGGTGATCAGTCAGAAGATCGAGCTGGTGTCTAGCGAGACCTTCGATGACGGAGAATGGCACGTGGTGTCGGTCATCCACAACGACACTATACTGAGGATCGATTTCGATGACTTGGGCAACAAAGTGTAAGTAACCCTTGAAACTCAAAACGAAAGAGTCGGGAAGAAAATGACGAGCTGATTTGACCAGTTCTTTTTTTTTTCGCCAGAACTGACAGTAAACCACCACCGCTTCACATCCTCTACGCCACCATGTACGTTGGTGGACTGCCCAGAAGGTTAGTACCGCTACCTGGTACCGTTGGATCACAGCAACCTTTCCATGGATGCATTACCGATTTGACAGTTAACGGAAACGTG
This sequence comes from Rhynchophorus ferrugineus, assembly GCF_030347505.1. Taxonomy (NCBI): domain Eukaryota; kingdom Metazoa; phylum Arthropoda; class Insecta; order Coleoptera; family Curculionidae; genus Rhynchophorus; species Rhynchophorus ferrugineus. The sequence continues at coordinate 3,607,602 of NW_027472589.1, read as the reverse complement.
AAAAACTTCGCCAATACCACGGAGAAGTTACTAGAGATATTGGACAAATGCCTTTTGGACCCAGGCTATCTACCAATTGATCCTACAGTACATGTCTGTAAGTATTCACCTAATAATCAAGTTGACCTATAAAATTTGCTTCATCTTGTTTACTTTTCATTCCATTATTTCATATCTGTTTATTGCTTACTCTTATTTAAGTTACATTTATTAACTATTTTTAAAAATTGCTTACCTTTTATTCCAATTAATTTACTTTCATAGCATAGAATACTATTTTTTGTAATATTTGTTAGTTGCTAAAACATACGAGAAATTTGCTTTTGTGAGATATTGTTTCATACCTTCTTATTGCTTACTTTTATTTGTGTTATAATATTTTACATATCTTGCATTATAATATAATATCTTACACCATATCTATTGCTTACCTTTACTCGAGTAACATATGTTTACTATTTTTAAAAATTTCAAATTGTTTACCTTTTACTTCAACTTATTTTCTGCCATAACACAGAATACTATCTTTTTTGTAATATCTTACCTTATATTTTCTTGCTTGCTTACTTTTATTTAAATTTATTTCCTTCCATATTAAAGTATACGAGAAGTTTGCTTTTATAGTATATTACTTGGTGTCTGTTTGTTGCTTTCTTTTATTGATCCATTATTTGTGTATTTTCTAATCTTGTTTCTCATTTCAATTTATGTTTGTTTATATTATAGGATAAATCAATTTACTATTTTAAAATTTTAAATATAAGCAATTTATTTTCGTAATATTTTATTTCATGTTTAGTTGTTGCATACATTTATTGGTTATCTATCTTACTTCTATTATTATTCAACTTATTGTCTCTCATATCACAGAAGACAGTCTACGTTCGTGCCTTATCTTACTTTATATTTTCTTACTATTTATTTTTATTTGTGTATCATTTTTGCAAATTACATTATTTGCTTACCTTTTATTTCATATTATTTAATCAATCGGGTTACAACATAAAACCAATTTGCTTTTGTAATATCTATTTGATACCTTTTTTGATAGTTCCATTTAAATAAGGGCCAGTTTTGAAAGCCAATGTCTTACCTTATAATTTATTTTCACATTTTGTTTACTTTTGATTTTAACTTTTCATATTTGCTACATGATAAAACCAGTCGCTTTCAAATATTTTACTTTATATGTTATTGATTACTTTTATTTGACTGAGGACTTATAATTTTTGCTTAGAGACTTTTTGTACATTTTTTAAATTAAGTAAAATATAGTTTCCTAATAATTTGACGAAAATATCATTTGTTAATAGTACCAGGACTTCCACCCATCGAAGAAGCAACCATACCACCCACTACATTACCGCCTTTCATTACCGAAAATCCTTTGGCCGCCTGTAAGTACATTTAATCCAATATTTGTAGCGTTGAGAATCATTTTCGATCATTTTTCCAACAATAGCCAACAACATTCGAGGAGATGGTGGCTTGGACGTGGGCACCCGTCCTCCGACCGAAGTAGTGCGCGAACCCGAGTCCCCGAAGCTCCCGCAGGAACACGTACCCGTGACCGAAATCCCACACGTGCCCGTGTCGACCCAGAAACCCGACAGAAAGAACGCGGGAGTGAAGAAGGGCAAGCACAAGGAGAAACAGCCCGTCACGGTGAGTCCCAGAGGTCCGATTGGTAGAGCCTCGCTCACCACGCCCAAGGTAAGTCTCTGCGAGGTCCCGAAAAATTATTATTAATTATATCGGGATGTTTGTTTAGCCTGTGCAAGAGGGCTGTGCTCTGGCAGTTAAGCCGGCACCCGATGACTTGAAGGCGAGCGGGTACCGTTTCAGCGGTCAACCGAACAGCAGATTGGAGTACAGCACTCCGAGGGGGATGTACAGGAAGTCTTTCGACTTCTCCCTGGAGTTCAGGACCACCGAACCGAACGGCGTGCTGTTCTACGTGTCGGAAGTGAGGGCTCACAACCATTACGCCTCGCTACTCCTAGAAGATGGCTTCGTGAGTTCCGAAACAGATCGCGTCTTGATCGTCATCACTAATTTTCGTCATTTTCCAGTTGGTGTTCACGTACAAAGGCGATTACTCACGCCCGGTGGTGATCAGATCGGAACTGACCTACAACGACAACGATTGGCACCTGGTGCAGTTCAGCAGGCAAGGAGCCGACGGTAAACTCATCATCGACCACGCCGCCATTCCCGGAACTAACCCTCACCGAAGCGCGGCTTTGAACCTATCGATTCCCTTCTACATCGGTGGCTTACCTTCCGACGCGGCCAGGCTGGCCACCAAGAATCTGGTGAGTGGTGGATCTGGCCTAGATATCGACGGGATTACGACATTGATCTGTTTAATTTTTTTTTCAGAATACCACGGCCCAGTACAAGGGCTGCATTCGAAAATTCCTCATGAACAGCAAGCCTATGGAGGTATCCAAGGAGTACGGAGTAATGCCTTGCTCTGATAATGTTGAGGTAAGTCCTTTACTTCTGGTTACATTTCTTATATACAGCACCAAAAAAAAAAACTGAAGCAGGTCCAATAAAAGTCTTCTTTATTGACTTAATTGGGGTTCTTTATATCCTTACATATAGGAGAATAAAACCAGCTTACTTTTACAGCGTCTATTACCTTTATTTAGCGTGTTTATAGTTTTCACTTAACTTATTTTCTTAGATACTGAATAATAAAATTAGCTTACCTTTACAATGCCTTGTTGCCCTTATTTGGCGTGTTTATCGTTTTTACTTAATTTTCAAATAAATGGTAATCCAATAACATAAGATAAAGTCTTCTTTATTAACTTAAAATTGGAATGATATATATTTTTCTTACATAATAGAGAATAAAATTGGGTTATTTTTGCAGCGCCTTATTTTATGTAAATTTTGCTTACATTTATTTAGCCTGTTTATCGTTTTCACTTGACTTTAAGATAAATGACAATCCTATGACATAGGATCAGTTCTTTTTGCTTATTTCGAATTATTTGTTTTCTTAAATATTACAGAATAAAATTTACTTACTTTTGCAATATATTTTTATCTGTTTTGCATACTTTTAAATAACATGTTTATCGTTGTTTAATGATTTTTCTTTGTTGATAATTGTGCAATTACTTATTAACTTACTTATGTTTGTCTAACTTTATACTAGTGACTGCTTACTCTTATTTAATATATGTATATTTTCCTTCGTTGATAACTCTTTTGCAATGGTTTACCAACTTATCTGCTTACTTTTTGAAATTATATATTAAATTAATTACTAGGATAATTGACTTACTGCAATGTTTTGTTTTTCAGCTATTCTTCGTTTTTAAGTTTTTTAGTCATTTGCTAACATTTACAATACTTTTGCATCTAGAGGCCGCTTACCCTTATTAAATATACACTATCATTTTCACTTATTATTTCGTTGTTAATATTTTTACAGTTATTTACATACTGTGGCTGCCTATCTATTTTACGTAATTTCTTTATTAAACTTTTGAAAAATTATTAATATTACCTTTTTGTAATGTCTTGAATTATTACATCTATTGACAGCTTACTTTTATTAATATTCTCGGCTTGTGCATTGTTTTTCTAATTTCTCTTTAATAATTTCTTGGAACCATTTATTAAAATGTATTACTGACATCTTTCTTTATATCGAAGACATTTTGTTCAGCCTATTTAGTTCTAGCCTACTTACTTTTATTTATTACACTTCATAAAACTATCTTACCTTTGTAATCGTTTACCTTGTATTTGTGCGTTTTTTACACAGTTTCTATGGAATTTTTTTAAATAATATTTTAGTTATTAGCAAAAAGAGATGAAGAGCAAGAAGCTGATGACCATTCAAGCCATTTTGAATAATTTTATATAATATTATAAGACGTTATGGTGCTATGACAATTTATAACTAGCTTGATAGCATTCAATAATTGATTATATTCACTTTTATATTCATTACATTCAGGTTGGTACGTACTTCGGAGGAGGCTTCAACACCTACGTTCGTCTAAAAGAGAAGTTCCGAGTAGGCCAGATGTTCAATTTCAAGATGGAGGTGAAACCTAGAGTGCATTCAGGTTAGCTCGACGAGATATGCTTCTTTTCGTCCATACCGAAGTTCCACTTTGTTACAGCCTTGCTGATAGCGGTGCACGGCAAGAGAGACTACGTGGTGCTGGAGTTGCTGCACGGTACCGTCCGCCTGACCGTCGATAACGGCAAGGGAAGCTTCGCCGCCACCTACGACCCACCGGGAAACAACACCTACCTGTTGTGCGATGGACGCTGGCACGAAATTCAAGGTCAGTTCGCCTTCCTCGCTATATATACCCGGAATATAATCATTCTTCCCTTTACAGTGGTCAAGTCCAAGAACGTCATCACCCTGTCGGTGGACAAGATCTTCGGCAATCCCAAGATCGGTCCTCACTCGGCAATATCCAGCGACACGGGCAGCGCCCTCTTCCTCGGCGGTCACAAGCTCATCAAGAAGGTGAGGAGCATCACCACCAGGGAGCCCTACGTCGGCTGTATCAGGAACGTGTACCTCAACAACGACCTGGTCGATTTCGAGACGACCCTGAACGAGGGCAACGTCACCGTGGGAACCTGCAGGACCGATTAGAGTGTCGCCTCGCGGCCGATATACGGATGGACTCAGAATCCATTGTTATTTAATTAATATAAAATTTTTCTATGATATATAGGGGGCCTTTTATTTGTATTAGCTTTAGGAGTGTTTTGTTTTATGGGCAATAAAATGTATCTCGCTTGGTTTTGCTTTGAATTGTGGTGTGACATTTGATATTAACATTGACGCAAACCGTCCTTTGTTACTTGTATGTGATGGTTAGGCAAGTTGTCCTACATATGGTATGACTGGTTGCATGCATCGTGTCACGAATGCATTACACAAACCATTCCTTTGGGCAAATTGTCTTACATATGGTATGAAGCAACCCATATATCAAGTCCGGAATACATTAAGGGACTATATATATTTTAGAAAGCTTAAATACATATTATAAACAAATTACTTATTATACAATGATTATGACGATATATTGTTATTTAAACAGTTCTGCAAACACAGGACCAGGTGTTTTAACGGCTTACTTAATTTGAACTATTTATTTTTTTACATTTTGGAAAATAAAATTAGCTTACTTTTGTAGGGTCTTACTTTATATCTGCTTACTTTTATTTCGCGTGTTAGTAATAGTGATATTGACACGAACCGTCTTATGTTACTTGCTTGTGATGATTGCATATATTGAGTTAAGAATTCATTAAGGGGCTATATAACTTTTCGATTATTTAAAAACATTATTTATTTATTAAATACATTATTTTCAACAATATTTTGTAAAACTCTGATTCAAAAGTGGTCTCTATTATCGGCTAGGCAATAAATATATAATTTTTAACTTGAATATTGAATGCCAATCAGAGTTGATTGATTATCTCTGATATTAAAGTGTATTTATTCAAGTGTACAAAGATCCTATATAATTAGACCTTATGTATACATATATAAGCAGTTTCTTTCAATCTTTAGAGCTCAGTTCAGGTACAAATTAAGACGTATTCTATGTATTGTATCATATTCTATATTATCCCTTGTTCATACCAACTAACAATCTCACTGATTCCTTTATTATAACTACTTTGATTCTCTAGTGAATAGATAGAGCCCATTCTTAACTTCGTTGTTTTATATTCCACAATTTTAATATATTCTTGGAAAAGGTATTTTCGAATTTGTGAAAAGTTAAGTCTCTCTATAATTATTTTATATTTAATGCTAAGCTATTTTTTTTCTTCAGTAGATTTATTTGTTGCCTTTCTTAGGCCGATTCTCAATATCCATTCTCCTTTCTGCCTGTTGCCTTTCTGCTAATACCATGTTATTATCTTAAACAGTCTAAGATCAAGTGGATATCTACACCACTTGTATATATTCAGCATTACTATTTTAAAAATACTTTTACAGGGTAAAAGGGACAGACTAATGCTTAACTTATAATAAATTATATATATATATATATAATTAAATTATAGAATGATTGTATAGTTGGTTGCGTTACTATACAGTCTTCTTACATTTCATTCAAACCAACCGCAAAGAAAAAATATGAGGGTTGCCTTTTATATTTCGGGATTTCGCTAAAATATCAATGAACAATATTTTTAACCGAGGTTACGGACACAGAACCCAGATTTACGCCTGTTTTGTGATTTAAATCGTCTTCTGAATTATTTATACTGATTAAAGGCAGCGTTTCACGCAGAATAGAAGTTATATAACTTAAAATTCCGGTGCGAGACCAATTTTGACGTAACGCAATTAAAAATCCAAAGATCTAATTGAAATTTTCCCGAATGGTACAATTTAAATTTCTAACGACGCGTATATCGGATTGCATACGTTCCCGACGTATAACTTATAAGCGGGCCTGTTTAATATTCATCAAGTTCACGGTCAGTTTTGCGAAGCACACGTACACTTTGTTATTCAATTCATAGTTAAAAATACCACCGGATTTATTTATTTATATATCGGGTTTAAATGTAGAAAATCCAATTAATGGTGTTTTTGTTTCCTTCTTAATTTGATGATTAATATAGTTAATTGACGAAATATACTCGTGACCACAAAAAAGTTCCGTATCTAGCAAAACGAGAAGGAGGTATAATTCCATAATCACGCGGCGCTAAATCTGGCGAAAACGTCGTTGGTGGATGGTGAAATGGTTGTATAGATAAAGATTAGTTCAGGCTTTACAAATCATATGTACTACGAAATTGGTAATGTTTATGATAAGAATATAAAAGAAGAAGAATATAAGAAATGCAACCTGATTAGAGTAACAGAAACTTGATGAGCTCGCAAAAGAGATTCAAAAGATTAGTTCAGGCTTTACAAATCATATGTACTACGAAATTGGTAATGTTTATGATAAGAATATAAAAGAAGAAGAATATAAGAAATGCAACCTGATTAGAGTAACAGAAACTTGATGAGCTCGCAAAAGAGATTCAAAAGATTAGTTCAGGCTTTACAAATCATATGTACTACGAAATTGGTAATGTTTATGATAAGAATATAAAAGAAGAAGAATATAAGAAATGCAACCTGATTAGAGTAACAGAAACTTGATGAGCTCGCAAAATATCTTCATTTATTCAAAGTTTCTCCAAAGGTACCAATGTATTGGGACAAAGAGACTTATTTTCAAAAAATTAGTGGATTTCTGTTTACGTTGCATATCCCAAACATAATTAATTTAATGCAATTTAATATGGATTTTAGTTGCTTTCACCCCAAAAAACATATTTTGGGTATTCTATCTTCATCCTAGAGGTCAATCAAATTAACACTTTTTTCATTTTCAATTTTGTTTGTCATTTTCAGTTTTTTTTGTTGTTATTTCCGTTTAAATAATAGCAGAATCTATTATAATTCTGGTACCACTTTTAGTTTTTTAATTATAGAAAGAAATGTTTATTTTCAATAGATAAGTCGATTTCCATTTATGGTACATAACTTAGAAACTATAAACTCTCAAACAATGGATTCTCGTT